>NC_137895.1:89537277-90083202 GCF_963455335.1 Martes martes | reverse complement strand
ATGGATGCCAACATTCTCAACAAGATCCTAGCAAACAGGATGCAACAGCACATGAAAAAGATTCTCCACCATGACCAGGTGGGATTCATCCCTGGGTTACAAGGATGGTTCAACATTTGCAAATCAGTCAATGTGATAGAACAAATCAATAAGGGAAGAAAGAAGAACCACATGGTCCTCTCAATTGATGCAGAAAAAGCATTTGACAAAATCCAGCATCTGTTCCTGATTAAAATGCTTCAAAGTATAGGGATAGAGGGAATACTCCTCAACTTCATAAAATCTATCTATGAAAGAGCCACAGAAAATATCATCCTCAATGGGAAAAAGCTCACAGCCTTCCCGTTGAGATCAGGAACACAACAAGGGTGCCTACTCTCACCACTCTTGTTCAACATAGTATTAGAAGTCCTAGCAACAGCAATCAGACAACAAAGAGAAATAAAAGATATCCAAATTGGCAATGAAGAAGTCAAACTCTCTCTCTTTGCAAATGATATGATACTTTATATGGAAAACCTGAAAGACTCCACCCCCAAACTACTAGAACTCATATAGCAATTTAGTAACATGGCAGGATACAAAGTCAGTGTACAGAAATCAGTGGCTTTCTTATACACTAACAATGAAAATACAGAAAGGCAAATTAGAGAATCGATTCCATTTACTATAGCACCAAGAACCATAAGATACCTCGGAATAAACCTAACCAAAGAGGTAAAGGATCTGTACTTGAGGAACTACAGAACACTCATGAAAGAAATTGAAGAAGACACAAAAAGTTGGAAGACTATTCCATGCTCTTGGATCAGAAGAATAAACATTGTCAAAATGTCTATACTGCCTAGAGCAATCTATACTTTTAATGCCATTCCGATCAAAATCCCACCGGTATTTTTCAAAGAGCTGGAGCAAATAATCCTAAAATTTGTATGGAATCAGAAGAGACCCCGAATTGCTAAGGAAATGTTGAAAAAGAAAAACAAAACTGGCAGCATCACGTTACCTGATTTCAAGCTTTACTACAAAGCTGTGATCACCAAGACAGCATGGTACTGGCATAAAAACAGACATACAGACCAGTGGAACAGAGTAGAGAACTCAGATATAGACCCTCAACTCTATGGTCAAATAATCTTCGACAAAGCAGGAAAAAAAATGCAGTGGAAAAAAGACAGTCTCTTCAATAAATGGTGCTGGGAAAATTGGACAGCTATATGTAGAAGAATGAAACTCGACCATTCTCTTACACTGTACACAAAGATAAACTCAAAATGAATAAAAGACCTCAATGTGAGACAGGAATCCATCAGAATCCTAGAGGAGAACATAGGCAGTAACCTCTTCGATATCAGCCAGAGCAACTTCTTTCAAGACATGTCTCCAAAGGCAAAGGGAACAAAAGCCAAAATGAACTTTTGGGACTTCTTCAGGATCAAAAGCTTCTGCACAGCAAAGGAAACAGTCAACAAAACAAAGAGGCAACCCACGGAATGGGAGAAGATATTTGCAAATGACAGTATAAACAAAAGGTTGGTATCCAGAATCTATAAGCTCAACACACACCAAACTCAACACACACCAAACAGATAATCATGTCAAAAAATGGGCAGAAGACATGAACAGACACTTCTCCAATGAAGACATACAAATGGCTATCAGACACATGAAAAAATGTTCATTATCACTAGCCATCAGGGAGATTCAAATTAAAACCGCATTTAGATACCACCTTACACTAGTTACAATGGCCAAAATTAGCAAGACAGGAAACAACGTGTGTTGGAGAGGATGTGGAGAAAGGGGAACCCTCTTCCACTGTTGGTGGGAATGCAAGTTGGTGCAGCCACTTTGGAGAACAGTGTGGAGATTCCTCAAGAAATTAAAAATAGAGCTTCCCTATGACCCTGCAATTGCACTACTGGGTATTTACCCCAAAGATACAGATGTAGTGAAAAGAAGGGCCATCTGTACCCCAATGTTCATAGCAGCAATGGCCATGATCACCAAATTGTGGAAAGAACCAAGATACCCTTCAACGGACGAATGGATAAAGAAGATGTGGTCCATATACACTATGGAGTATTATGCCTCCATCAGAAAGATGAATACCCAACTTTTGTATCAACATGGATGGGACTGGAAGAGATTATGCTGAGTGAAATAAGTCAAGCAGAGAGAGTCAATTGTCATATGGTTTCACTTATTTGTGGAGCATAACAAATAACACGGAGGACATAGGGAGATGAAGAGGAGAAGGGAGTTGAGGGAAATTGGAAGGGGAGGTGAACCATGAGAGACTATGGACTCTGAAAAACAACCTGAGGGTTTTGAAGGAGCAGGGAGTGGGAGGTTGGGGGAACCAGGTGGTGGGTATTAAGGAGGGCACGTATTACATGGAGCACTGGGTGTGGTGCAAAAACAATGAATTCTGTTACACTGAAAAGAAATTTAAAAGAAAAAGAAAAAAAAGTAGTAGATGATCCTATCGTAATGACTATCTGCCTAAACTACTTCCACTTAATCATGATAATAGCATGCTTCTGATGAAGAATATGAGCTACAGAATGTGATCACTGACAAGACAAAATATGCACCTAGGTGATAAGCAATGAATAAGATTCATGCAAGATATATATATTTTTTCATGATGAGTAGAAAAAAAAAAACAAAACAAAACTTCTGAATGAATATGACATTCAATAGAGAAGTCCTCCTTCCAACACTCATTTCAGTTCCCGTCCATCAAAACAGCTCTGCTTTCCACTATGTTGTGACTTTATCAAATTATCATTTATTAAGTAAAGTTGGTGTGTAAGATATTGAGCATGGTTCAACAAAAGACCTCAAGGGAAATAAAATAGAATTTTTTGCTCACTGGTTCTGGAAGAGACACAAGTCTCACTCAAGGAGGCACATCAGGAAGTCAACACTTGGCACAGGCAGAAAGAGTGGAACAGGAACTAGGGCGCATGCTTTTATTAGGGCCCAAGTGTGGAGTACTTTGGGATTCCCTGGCTAAGGCCAGGTTGGTCAATTTAAATTAAAATGAAAAAAGGATTTTGTTATGCTTCCAGGCAGTTTTATCTAAGGGCATATAAGGAGAAGGACCATAGTGGCCGGTTAGCTCAGTTGGTTAGAGCATGGTGTTAATAAGGAGAAGGACCTGGGAGACAAGGGAGCCTATTATTTATCACAACGGCAGTTGGGCGGGGTCTAACAGGAACTTATATTTCCTTGTGACTTTTTGGGTTGTTACCCAGGACATACACTTGAGGGAAGGGTTAATGTCAGTTCAAGGTCTCTGCAGGCAACTTGGCTACCCCAAACGGTTGCCAAGTCAGCAACATTATGAAGTAGTTAATCCAAACCATCAACAGCAGGCAATCATTTTCAAAATCACATGATCAGAAGTGAGAGCCACTATTGCATGTCCACTAAAAATCTAGTCTAGTCATAAAAGTACTGACTCAATTATTATGAACTCAAGCAGTATATCTTATTTAGAATAAAATATTTGACTGAAAGTAGAATTATACAAGTATTTTCTGTACAAATTTTACTTAGCAATAACATATCAAACATTAGCCATCACAGAAACATGTTGGAAAAAACAATTATTCATAATGGTACATTGAAGCTGAGATGAGCAATGTTTCTGTGTTTTTTTCTTTTCTTTTCTTTTTTTGTTTTTTGTTTTGTTTTTTGTTTTTATTTCTTTTCAGCGTAACAGAATTCATTGTTTTTGCACCACACCCAGTGTTCTGTGCAATACGTGCCCTCCTTAATACCCACCACCTGGCTCCCCCAACCTCCCATCCCCCATCCCTTCAAAGCCCTCAGATGTGTTTTTCAAATACTGGAGCTAGGTGAATATTGGATCTATTACTTTACAATACATATTTCAAATTTAATTGAGGAAAAAACCTAACTTGTAGAGTAAAATTATATTTAAAATGGGCTTCCCCTCTGAAAGTCCGGAGCTGGAAACTCACAGCATTTAGATCTATTCTGAAACAATTGGTTCAATTGAAGATTCCATGTTTTAATTCTGCCCTAAATATATGTACTTTTGGTACTATCTCACCTGTTTTTGTTTTTTTTGTTTTTTTGTTTTTTTTTTTTTTTGCTTATGTAAGTTCTGAGCCAAAGTCCTCAATAGCATAAGGAAAGGAACTCTGGTGATCCCTTGCTCTCCATTCCCCTAGGGGTCCTAGGATAAAGGTAACAGATACAACAGTGACTGTGCCCAATACCCTCTCACCATAATTGCAAAACTACTTCAATACCATTCTCACCATTGGTAATAGCAACAACACTATTGTTGGTACATTGAGCAAAACTGATAAAAAGCTTCATATGTATTATCATGCTCACCAATATTTTGCCACAACTCCAAAAGTGTTGTGGGTCTAAAAATACTCCACTTTTTGTGTTGAGAAAAAAAGAATGAGGGTTGATGAAGGTATCAATATTTTATTGATATTTGTTCATTTATATTTATTATATTATGATTTTTAGTGTATGCCTAAAATGCCTAAACCACCACTGTCTCTCAGAATTCTGATATTGATGTAGCAGAGAGCAATGCTAGGTTGAACGGTTGAACTCTGAGTGATCAAGATCTACAGTGTACCATCCATGGTCTCTAATGTAAATATGAATAAGGCTGTCCAAGAAAATTGTCAGTTTCTTGATTTCTTGATAATTAGCACTGTACATTTTTCACCTTGCCTTTACATTACATTGCACATATATATATACACATACATACATATATACATATATCTCCTCTTAAAAAAAAGATTCATCAGCAGTGATTATAGTCACTATCAGAGATTTATATTAATGTCTTTCCTTTTTAATTTTCAAACTGTGACTGAGCTGCCATGACTACTGCATAGCTCTGGAGAATATACAATTTTACTTGTTGCATGACATTTTGATAATTTAATGATATTTACTTAAGTCCACTATTATAGTTGGCTATATCTAATGAGGCTAAAGAGCTTTTCACCTCCTAAGCAGGTCAACTTCAAATGTTTCTGAAGAAATATTTACCTTTCATTCTGGCCTGCTTTTTCACAAACACATGTTTTCTCATTAAAAAAAAATTATTATGGATCAATGCAATTACATCATTAGTATTTGGAAAACAAGCCAAAGCTCAGGTTGTTATTTAAATTCTCTAACTGGAACAGAACAACACAAAGTATAAGTTAGTAAATTGGAGAATGAATGAACCCAGGATCTGAATTGAAATACTTTGTATGGTTGTCATCCACAGCATTCCTTAAATATACAACTCTCATTTTTTTTTTCTTAATGCTCTTTTCTTTAGTATTCTATAGCTTTCTAGACAGAACAAGAGCCCTATTGTTTTTGTTTTTTTATTTTAATAAAGCACAAACTTACTCCTTTTTCCATAAATGAAGTCCCATATTTATTTTTCTCAAAATGTTATTATTATATACAGATACCCAGATAAAACTAGTTTTTTTTTTCTTAAAAATTGAAGAATGAAATGTCATAGAGAATATTGGGATATATCTTACCAAATAAAATCCCATATTTTCTTCTTTAATTGGAAGCTTAATGATATTTTTAAAAACAAGAAATTTTGTTGATTAGCTAAGATCTTCAGAATTAAACAAATGCCAGGGCGCCTGGGTGGCTCAGTCAGTTAGACATCTGCCCTCAGCTCAGGTCATGATCTCGGGATCCTGGAACTGAGCCCCATGTAGGGCTCTCTGCTCAGGGGAAAGACTGACTCTCTCTCTCTCAGTCAAGTAAATAAATAAAATCTTAAAAAAAAAAAAAAGAATTAAGCAAATACCTTAGGCAGATGAATCTGCTTTGCACTGGCACTAAATGGTTGATATATTTTAGAAGTAATACTTAAAAGTATGAATGGCCTTGGGGAAATGATCCCAGGGACATTAGAGGGACCTACTGTTAATTAAACAACTGTTTTATCTCATAGGGGAGGATATAGAATTTTCATGGATCTATATTTTCTTTAAGTTATAATGATTGCAATTCAATATGTATTTCTCAATAATAGATATTTTCTGATGAGTCTATTGGGCACACTGGTCAGGTTCCTCAGGATTATAATTATCAATATGCCAAGACTATGTGAGGAACATAAATTTTAATTTTTCCCATAAGATTTTTGTTTTTTTTTGTGGAATAGATTTTGGTCCAATGCTGATAAAAGAAATTTGTACCATATCCTTGAAATTGGCATGATTTTTAAATTTCAACTTTATTTCATTTTAAAATGTTATTTTAAACACATATTTTTCTAATAATCGTCTTTTTCAAATGATTAAACACATCAATTTAAGCTGATAATCAACACATAATTTATTGTTGTCTTAAGCCTTAAATAGTTTAGCTGTTGGTTTGTTTTAATATGAGAATATTGTAAACAGTACCAAGATTCATATACTGTTCCATGGAAGCAGTGTCTTATAGTTTCTAACATGGTCAATGTCATAAAAGAAGTTAAGTAATTTTTCTTTCTTTTTTAGTACTTGGAATGTTTTATCCTTGAAATTTCTCAGACTACTTCATTTAGTAAGGAGAGACATCATTATTCTTTGCAGTGTTTTGTAATGAGCTAACAAAACTATGGAAATCACTCCATTTTATTAAAATGTATTTGTTGTAGAGCCAACTCATAAATAAATATGAGGTTAAAATACCTACAAATTAGCACAATGGGAATGATTCCTAAAAATTCTAATGAAATCTAAGGGGGACAAAAAGTCTTGAAAAGGCCATAGGAGTTTAAAGTTAATCTAAACATGAGCAGTGTGTTTAACGGACAGAAAACTTCATCACTTCCTAGTTTTACTTCCTTCTGGAAAAGAAATATGAAGTTCCCCGCTACATTTGCAAAAGTTAAAGGACTATTCCTTAATCCTTATTTTACAAGTAAGTGAACTAACAATGGGAGGATGGTTTAAAGTGTTTTTTTAATCTTCAATTGGATACATCCATCTTTAAAATTAGTAAGAAAATCTCTGACCATTTCAAAGAAAAAGTTATAAGAAAATATTTTATCTATCTTTTTTAATTTAAAATCAGTTTAATTAACATACAGTGTATTAATAGTTTCAGAGGTAGAGTTTAGTGATTCATCAGTTGCATACAACACCCAATTCTCATTACATCAAGTGCCTCCTTAATGCTCATCACCCGTTTAGCCCATTCCCCCACCCACCTTCCCTACAGCAACCCTCAGTTTGTTTAAAATTCTCTTGGAGTGCCTGTGTGGCTCTCAGTCCTTAAGTACCTAACTTCTGCTCGGAGTCCTGGAATCTAGCCCTATTGGGGCTCCCTGCTCAGTGAGAAGCCTGCTTCTCCCTTTCCCTCTCCCCTTCCCCGTGTTTGTGTAAGCTCTATCTTTTTCTTTCTGTCAAATAAATAATCTTAACAAAATTTTTTAAGTCTCTAATGGTTTGTCTCCCTCCCTGATTTTGTCTTATTTTACTCTTCTTCCAGTCAGGGAACATGGAACATTTTTCCATTTCTTTGTGTCTTCCTCAATTTCTTTCATGAGTACTTTATAGTTTTCTGAGTATAGATTCTTAGCCTCTTTGGTTAGGTTTATTCCTGGGTATCTTATAGTTTTGGGTGCAATTGTAAATGGGATTGACTCCTTAATGTCTCTTTCTTCTGTCTTGTTGGTGTAGAGAAATGCAACTGATTTCTGTGCATTGATTTTATATCCTGACACTTTACTAAATTCCTGTACAAGTTCTAGCAGTTTTGGAGTGGAGTCCTTTGGGTTTTCCACATATAGTATCATATCATCTGCAAAGAGTGATAGTTTGACTTCTTCTTTGCTGATTTGGATGTCTTTAATTTCTTTTTGTTGTCTGATTGCTGAGGCTAGGACTTCTAGTACTATGTTGAATAACAGTGGTGATAATGGACATCCCTGCCATGTTCCTGACCTTAGCGGAAAAGCTTTCAGTTTTTTTCCATTGAGAATGATATTTGCGGTGGGTTTTTCATACTCTTCTTTCCCTTTTCCTATGTTCCTCTGTTTTGTTTCTTAAATTCCACATATAAGTGAATCATATGATATTTATCTTGTACTTGATCTATCTTACTTCATACCTTTATCAAATAAATAACTATACATCATATAAAGGATAGAGTTACAAATTCAGCAAGAAAATCAGTGGAAAGTGGTGCATTACTAAATTTATATGTCAGGCTTTTTTTTTTTTAATATTTATTTATTTATTTATTTATTTGAGATAAAGAGAGCAAGGGAGAGTGGAGGTAGAAGCAGAGGGAGAGAGAGAGAGATTGAAAGAGATTGAGATTGAGACTGAGTGCAGAGCCCAACATGGTGCTCAGTCTCAAGACCCTGAAATCATGAACTGAGCTGAAATCAAGTCAGCCACTTAACCCACTGAGCCACCCAGGCACCCTTTGTTTTTTAAAAAGATTGAATCAAAGTTTTATAAGATCTCAACAAGAAAACTGTGAAAATCATCTTGTCCAAATGTATGGTGACAATTATCTGTTCCTAAATGAATATCACTTTCTCAACCCACACACACATACAAAATTCAAATAAAATACTTTGTATAAGCTCACTGTATAAGTGTCCAAATGCCACTCTATAATAGTCTAGCTCCTTACCAGTTCCTAATGTCACAAACAGTACATTCCCTGACTATAGATTACTGCCATCTTGTGGGTAGTTCATCATAACTATTTTAGCCAAAAGTTTTCCAGTTGTATTTTTGTATTTACCTGAAGACAAATCAATGATTCTTTTCTGATAGATTTTTTTGGTTCATCTATGAAGTGGCAGGCACTGTGTAAAGCAGCAAGTTTGAAAGTTAAAATAGACAGAGATCTCATTCCAAAAAGATTACGGAGCAATTCTCATTTAGTGAAATTTCATTTTGAAAGAGTAAAGAATGAAGACATGCCAGTTAAAGAGGGTGTCTAGTTGCTCTTCAACAAAGATAAAATATTACCTTACATGTGTCTAGGTTTTGATCCAGAGATTTCAGTTTTAGATTTTAATATGTGAGTTAATCCAGAGGATATCAAGCTCTTAGAGGATGATAAGCACAAATTAAACTCATCCAAAAGTGGTGTGTAAATGGGAAAGGCACGTAAGCAGTAAAGGTGTGTAAAATACTATTTGTGCGCTTTAAATTGAGGGATATATCTTCTTTTACTTTTTTTAGTTTGAATATAGTTGACATGCATTTTGTTTTGTTTTGTTTTGTTTTAAATAAATCCTTTCATGTGGGGTTTCAACATGAGATCAAGAGTCACATTCCAAGAGTCATTTCTAAGGATTCATGTAATTAGATTGAGCCAACTCAGATTGCTCAGAATAACCTCCCTATCTTAGAGTCTCTAGAATTTTTACACTTACAAAATGCCTTTTTTCCATATAAGGGAACATATTCACAGGTTTTGGGGATTAGGGCCTGGACATCTTTGGGGAGCCATTGTTCTCTCTGCCATATTGATTTGTCAAAAAGTAATATGGAACTCATAAAATTTCTAATTAAATTTCAATTCATAATTATTTTTAATGGCAACAAAATATGATGACTTAACTATTCATCCCTAGATTTAAAAAGAAATAGCAAATTAAACCCAATGAAAATGGGAGGAAATAACAAAGAAAACATCAGAGATTAATGAAACAAAATGTATGTACAGAGGAGAATATTAGTGGAGTCAATACTGATTCTTTGCAAAGAATTAAAATTTTGCAATACTCTGGCAAGATATACTCAGAAAATAAAGTGAATAATATTCTAAAAAAGATAGTGAATAATAAATAACAAAATTAAAAAATAAGTAAAAGGTATCTCCCTTCAGGTATTCCAATAAAAAAAAGAGTAAGTGTCAAAAGAAGATAACAATGTAATGAATTAAATTTTAAAACCCCAAGCAAAAAAATATAACTTTCCAAGGCTGACTCAAGAAGAAGAAGATAATTGCATTAGACAATTTTTTTAAGAATGAATCAGTAGTCAAAAGAAATCCCCCCAAAATATAGAACCAGATGTCTTCACCAGAAAATTCTACCAAACAATTAAAAATGAAACATTTACACACACAATATCAAGTTTTTCACAAACTGTTTTTGTGTGTAAATAATGGAAGAAATGTTAGTGTTCCAAAATTATTTTATTAAGCTGAATCACTATTAAGACCTAATACCAATAAATTCTGTACTAGGAAGGAATATTACCAACTTTATTCTTGAACATCAATGTAAAGATCCAAAATTAGCTATTAGGAAAAATAATTCAGGAATGCATAAAAATGATAACATATAATGATCAAATTTGACATTAGAAAACTGGTCAATATAAAATTTACCATTTTAAGAGATTAAACATAAGAAATCATGATATCAGGGTGCCTGGGTGGCTCAATGAGTTAAGCCTCTGCCTTCAGCTCAGGTCATGATCTAAGGGTCCAGGGATGGAGTCCTGCATCGTAGGGGGGAGGGGGGTCTCTGCTCAGCAGGAAGCCTGCTTCCCCCCCCCTCTTCCATCCTCTCTGCCTACTTGTGATCTCCCTCTCTCTCTGTCAAATAAATAAACAAAATATTTAAAAAAAGAAAGAAATCATGATATCTTTTTATGAGGTGCACACAAAGAGTTTGATTGTATTTTACAGTCATTCTTTACTTTCAGCAATCTATTGATTATAATTATCTATTGTTATTATCTATCACTATGTTGCAAGTTACCTCAGTACTTAAAACAGTAATAAACATTACCTCAAAATTTCCATGGTGTCGGAATTCATTTTATCCAGGAGGTTTTGGCTCAGAGCCATTAATTAGGCTGCACTCAAGATATGCTCTCATTTGTATGTGGGATCTAAAAAAGCTAAGCTCATGGAAACAGAGTAGAATGGTTGTTGCCAGGGGCAAAAGCAGATGGGGTGGGGAGGGTAGATGCTGGTCAAAGGCATAAACTTCTAGTTATGAGAGGAAGATCTAATCATAACTATGGTTAACAATATTGTATTATATACTTGAAAGTTGCTAAGAGAGTGTCTTAAGTGTTCCCACCACATGCACACAAAAATGGTAATTACGTGTGGCTATGGAGGTGTTAACTAAGTCTCATATGGTAATCATTTCACAACCTATACAGGTATCAAATCATCAAATCATACACCTTAAGCTTGTACAATGTTATTTGTCAATTAATATCTCAGTAAAGCTGGAAAAAAAAGATTTGGGCTAAGAAGGCTGCAGCCATCTGGCACTAAGCTGGAGCTGGTTGATCAGCTTCCCAAAGGTAACACGCATTGCTGCTTAGTTGGTTCTGACTACTGGCAACTTGCCCTGTAAATCTTTCCATAGGGCTGCTTTGAGTTCTCATGACATGTCAGCTGGCTTCTCCAAGAGCAGTGATTCTAAAGAGCAGGATGTGAGACCCAGTATCTTCTTTTTAATTCAATCTTTGTATTGTTTAACAGGAACTTTTTTTTTTTTTTTGAGGTATATTTGATAATTAAGAATTGTATATTTTTAAGGGGTACAATTTGATGATTTGATACGCATACACACTGAGAAATAATCAGTACATTCAAACTAATGCACATATCCATCCCTTTTTTATTGCAAACTTGTAGATCACCCATTGCCATTTAGGCAAGATAGGAAGGAACTACATAAATACCTGAATATCAGGAGATGGGGCTTACTGGGGGCTATTCTGGAGACTCATTACTAAAACGGCAACTTTCTTAATTTAGTAAAGTGTATCTACATTTAAAAAAAAAAAAAAACTAAGGCAATTCATAAGACTTGACGTGAAACCTTGGAATATTTTTCTGTGTGATGAAGTAAGGTAAGTTAAAAAAACACCAAAAAGATAAAAAGATTAGAGTGAAGGAAAAATTGATGGTATTTGCAGAAAATAGTACATGTATAATGCTAGATGCTTTGTTTTATTTATGTATCTCTCCATGGATATATGAATATACAGGCAAACCTTAATCATTGTGCTTTGCTTTATTGCACTTTGCAGATACTGCATCATTTTTTATTTTATTTATTTATTTATTTATTTATTTATTTATTGAGAGAAAGTGAGTGGGGAGTGGGGAGAGGGAGAGAGAGAATCTTAAACAGGCTCCACACCCAGCATGGAGTCTGATGCGGGGCTTGATCCCATGACTCTGAGATCATGACCTGAGCCAAAATCAAGAGTCGGGCATTTAACCAACTACACCACCAGATGACCCTGCATTTTTTTTTTTTTAAACAAATTGAAGCTTTGTGGCAACTCTGCATTGAGCGAGTCTGTCAGTGTCATTTTTCCAACAGCATTTGCTCCTTTATGTTTCTGTGTCACATTTTGGTCATTCTCAAAGCATTTCAAACTTTTCATTACTATTATATTGTGGTGATCTGGGATCAGTGATTACTACTTGATGAAAACTTGGATGATGGTTAGTATATTTAGCAATAGAGTATTTTTTAATTAAGGTACATACATTATTTTCTTAGACATAATATTATTGCACACTTAATAGACTACAATATACTATAAACATAACTTTTATAGGCACTGGCAAACCAAAATTTATTTGACTTACATTACTGCAACAATCACTTTCTTGTGGTGGCCTGGAAACAAGCCCTACATCTCCAAGATATGTTTGTGTGTGTGTGTGTGTATATATATGTGTATATATATATATATATATATATATATATATGCATCTGATAGATATAGATTATTAACAAAGGGTATAATATACACAACTCAGGTTTTCAGTTCAATGATTTTTTGATAATTTTATATAACTATGCACACACACACAAAAGAAAAAATACTAAATTCTTCCACAGAGTTTCCTCATGACTTTTATAGTCAATTTCCCTCCCCCTAAGGTAACCAGTTTCTGATTTCTATCACCATAGATTTTTGTTTGGTTCTCTAAAAGTTCCAGTGAATTGAATCACATAGTGAGTGGTATTTTGTGTCTGTATGCTTTCACTCAACTAAATGTTCATCATGACGGTGAGTGACTCAGTTGTTCATTCTATTTTTAGTGGTATTATATGCGTAAACCCAAATCTGTTTATATGCTTGTTAATGAGCATTGGACTTGTTTCTAAGTTAGACTGTGATGACTATAGCTTTAATAAGTATTCATGTACATTTCCTTTTGCATATCACATATTTTATATTTTTTTTTATTGTTCTTGGATGAGAATCTAAGAGTGGGATTTCTGGGTAAAAAGGTTATAAGTATGTTTAAACTTATAAGGAACTACCAAACCATTCTGCAATGGTTATAAATTTATAAGAATTCCAATTTTTCACATTCTCAGCTTCATTTGATTTTTAGAGGTTTTTGTTGTTGTTGCTGTTGTTATTGTGTTGTTTTGTTTTGTTTTGTCATTCAGACATTTCTTTGAAGATTAAAAGAATAACCAGAATGAGTGGTACATTCTCTTTCATTTTCTTTTCACCTCACAATGTTTATTTATACAATTTCTACCATCTATTTCACACATCTATTTCTACCATTTTATTTCTGTATTTTATACAGAAGAGAGAGCATAAGGCATTTAAAGGAAAGGAAAAATATTACATATGTTGGTATTAAGGGAGCTAGCCTGACCTCAAAGCCCAACTCTACAGCTTTGTACCTATAATATCTTGGGAATTATTTAAGAAGTCTGTTTTTAAGCTTCCTGGTGTTTGTAATGGAGATACCAATATTAATTCTTTCAGAGAGTGGTCATAAAAATTAAATGAGGTAACATAAATTCTCAAGCACGTATCTAGCAAATGATAAACAAAAAATATTAGCTACTATTATTGGCCATTAATCATCATCATTGACATTATTACTGAAAGATTATCTTGGGGTGCATGGGTGGCTCAGTTGGTTAAGCGACTGCTTTCAGCTCAGGTCATGATTTTGGGATCCTGGGATTGAGTCCTGCATTGGCTCCCTGCTCAGTGGGGATCCTGCTTGTCCTTCTTCCACTCTCCCTGCCTGTGCTTGCGCTCTCTCTCTCTCTCTCTGTCAAGTAAATAAATAAATAAAATCTTTAAGAAAATTATAAAAACAAAGACTATCTTAACTGGATTATTTGTTTTTTTGGTGTTGTTTGGTAAGTTCCTTATAGATTTTGGATACAAACCCTTTATCAGATACATCATTTTGTCATTTGCAAATATATTCTCCCACCCTGGAGGCTGCCTTTTAGTTTTTTAATTGTTTCCTGTGCTGTGCAGAAGTTTTTGCTTTTTGCTTTTGTTTCCCTTGCCTCAGGAGATGTGTCAAGTAAGAAGTCGCTACAGCTGGGGATGCCTGGGTGGCTCAGTTGGTTAAGCATCTGCCTTCTGCCTATGATCTTGGGGTCCTGGGATCGAGCCCCACATTGGGCTCCTTTCCCTCCGTTCCTCCCCCGTGCATGTGCTCCCTTTCTCTCTCAGGTGAATAAATAAAATCTTAAAAAAAAAAAAAAAAAGGTGCTACAGCTGATGTCAAAGAGGTTGCTGCTTATGTTCTCCTCTAAGATTTTGATGGTTTCATATGTCTCACATTTAGGTTTTTCATGCACTTTAAATTTATTTTCATGCATGGTATAAGAAAGTGGTTCAGTTTCATTCCTTGACATGTTGCTTTACCTTAATATTGTTGTAGTATAACTGAGTTGCAGATAACTGAGTTAATCTTTATCTCAAATCAAACATTTTAAGTACTAGAAGCACTGATCTTAGTATGATAATTTTTTTGTAATTGTTCCACTCTGAAATGTTCACAGTTTTCTAAGTTAATGCTTTAATTCAAAAATTTAAATAAAGGTTATACCACTTTATTTCCCAAATGAAAGAGGAAGAGCTTTATTTCCGGTAGTTCCTTTACACAACATTTAAAAAAGTCTCATGATTTTCCATCTTAAAAACACAATGAATAACAATAATAACTAATCTTATCCTGCCCTCTGTTTTTCTCCAGGTATCATCCTGTTTTTATCCTCCCTTTCATGTCCAAACTTCAGTAATATGTTGCTCCCATTGGTTTCTTTCATTTCTTAATTTCTATTTACTCATAAATAGCTTCAGTCTGATTTATGCTCTTAGCTATCTTTGTTTTGCTATGCAGAAACTTTTGTATCTGATGTAGTCCAACTTGTTTATTTTGCTTTCCTTGCCTGTGCTTTCAGTGTCATATCCAAAAAATCATTGCTAAGACCAATGTCAAAGACGGATATTATTCAACCATCAAAGAAAGGAAATCCTGACATTTCTGACAACATGAATGGACCTGGAGGCATCATGCTAAGTGAAATAAGCCAGAAACAGAAGGACAAATACTGTATTATCTCAGTTATGTGGAGTCTAAAAAAATTGAACTCCTAGAAACAGAGAGTAGAATGAGCTGAAGGGGGGATGTAGTGAGAGAAATGAAGAGACATTGGTCAAAGGGTACAAGGTTTCAGTTATAAGAGGAATAAGTTCTGGGGGTCTAATGTACAGGATGATAACTATAGTTAATAATACTGTTGTTACTTGAACTTTGCTAAGATGCATACCCTATGTTATCATATCCTAATGATAACAATGTGTGGCAATGTATGTTTTCATTATCCTAATTGTAGCAATTATTTCACAATTCATACACATATGTAATTGTCATTGTCAAATTGTGTACTTAAATATATATAATTTTGTCAATTATATCTCCATAAAACTGGAAAAACAAAATAAGAAGAAAATGTGTTTGGTTTGAAGAATGAGAATTCTTGAGAATGAAAAAGTTTTTACACTTCTTGAGGACAGGGAAGAAAACACATTTTTCACATTTAAAAAAAATTTATTTTTTAAATTTCTTCTCAGTGTTCCAGAATTCATTGTTTATCCACCATGCCCAGTGCTCCATGCAATACATGCCCTCCATAATACCCACCACCAGGCTCACCCGACCTCCTACCCTCCTCCCATCCAAAATACTCAGATTGTTTCTCAGAGTCCATAGTCTCTCATGGTTCGTGTCTCTCTCCAATTTCTCCCAACTCCTTTCTCCTCTCCAGCTCCCCATGTTATTTTAATTAGTTTCATTGAAAATTTGGAATTGCCCTGATCAGGACAGTTTATTTGTGTTGTTAATTTAAACACCAATAATAAAGTGAAAACCATCTGTGGTGTTTATGGAACCTTCTTTGGAGCCCTGCACTGTGCCTATGATAGCACAAAGACCTTAACAGTCACAGTCCATTTGAGGAGCTTAAAGATTACTGTAGTAAATATTCATAATTCCAATAATTATTTCAATTGTATGATGGAAATCTTCCAGAAACTTGTTGTTTTACACATTGAAACTTAAGTGATGTAATCTCTGGAAAATATGTTCAAGAAATGAAAACCAAATTTACTTAGAATGCTCATTGTTGTATTTCTGAAGAAATCCCTCTTGAGAGAAATCTAATTAAGCTGTGCAGTGAATGCAATCCCTATGGTCTTCAGTCAGAATAAAAATATTGCCTATTCCATGACCAATTTGCAATTGTAGAAGGTCTAGAAGCCCAAAAAGGAAAAGAAAATTCACCTTATGAGTAGGTATGTTCTCTAACTCATAATGTCCTGTAAAATTACACTAAGGTCATAGAAAGGAGATTCTGTTAGTTTTGGTTTCCATGGATTTTAGCTGCCTAATTGTTGACTTATTCTTTTCAAATCTAAATGAGTCAAAATATGTACCAAAATGAATTGATAAATGGCTAGAATGTGCTCCATTCCAAACCCTTAACTGTGGCTTTAAGAAAAGTGTGGAATTCAGAACCTGAATATAGCATGATTATATTTTACTCTATACACTTCAGTTTGTTTTTTTTTTAAGATTTTATTTATTTATTTGACAGACAGAGATCCCAAGTAGGCAGAGAGGCAGGCAGAGAGAGAGGAGAAAGCAGGCTCTCCACGGAGCAGAGAGCCCGATGCGGGGCTCGATCCCAGGACCCTGGGATCATGACCTGAGCCGAAGGCAGAGGCCTTAACCCACTGAGCTACCCAGGCACCCCTTACTCTATACACTTCAGTTTTATATAACTTCTTTACAATTAGAATACCTCCTTATGTTACTTACGTAATACTCTGTGTATAAGACTAGAATGTCAGTATGATAAAAACAAAAAATATATAATGTAACTTAAAGCCAGTGTTTTCTTTTAATTTCTGTGAATATACCTTAAGATCTAGAGCTCAAAATCAGGAAGAAATATTGCCTCCATTTTAACTGGACATTTATTTAGAAAGATTTAGCAAAAGGAACCCAAGTGACTAGGTTCTATGTAAGACCACTGATCCTAGGAAAGCTCCTTCGCTAAAGTTTGATAGAAAACGATGCTAGGTTACTGGATTCCCTTCAATATTTTCTGTCCTCTCTGTTGTCTCCACAGATGGCTGGCTCTGAGCCAACAATGAGTAGAAATCACTCCCTCTGTACCACATTCACATTCGTGGCTTTTTCCTCTCTAGCAGAGTTACAGCCTGTGCTCTTTGTTGTGTTCTTAGTCATTTACTCATTTACTGTGGGAGGAAACCTCATCGTCATCTCCCTGATCTGGGTAACCCCTTCCCTGCACACTCCCATGTATTTCTTCTTGGTTAACCTGTCTTTTCTGGAGATGTGCTACATTACCAGTGTGGTGCCTCAGATGCTAGTGCACCTGCTGGTGGAGACCAAGACCATAAGTGTGGGGGGCTGTGCAGCTCAGATGTACATATTTGCCATCTTGGGACTGACAGAATGCTGCCTGCTGGCAGCCATGGCTTATGACCGCTTTGTAGCTATTTGTTATCCATTGCATTATACTCTGCTGATGAGCCCTCGCGTGTGTTTGAAATTGGCTGTGGCATCTTGGACCACTGGGGTGGTGGTGGAGTCAGCCCAGATCACCCGCATCTTCAGTCTACCCTTCTGTGGAACAGGAAAGATTCAGCACTTTTTTTGTGACATCATGCCTGTAGTGAAACTGGCTTGTGTTGATACGTCCCACATTGAGATTGTGATGTTCGCTGTCTCTGTGCTCTTCATTATGACTCCCTGTTTGCTCATCCTGTGCTCCTACCTGAGAATTCTTGTAACCATCATGAGAATCCCTTCAGCAACTGGCAGACACAAAGCTTTCTCCACTTGTTCATCTCATATCCTCGTCGTTTCTCTGTTCTATGGCACTGCCTTATTCACTTATCTTCAGCCAAAGACTGCACACACTCCAGAAACAGACAAAGCAACTGCACTCATGTACACAGTGGTCACACCTGCTCTGAATCCTGTTATCTATACCTTGCGGAACAAGGAAGTAAAGGAAGCCTTTCAAAGAGTAACACAGAAGAACCCTCTTAGACAAATGGCCTAACCTAGCCATAGTAGATGAAACTTACACTATTTGTACAGAAAAGTTACCCAATGTTTTATGATCCCTCTACAAATATACATTTTTCTTAAATTATTTATTGCATCCAATTGGGAAACATTTGTAAATGTTGTACATTTTTCAATATGTTTAAGCAAAAAGCAACTATGCAATAGGATATTTAAATAATTTATCTTTCATTTAATCAATAAATTACCAAACGCTTCTTGTGTCCTAGACAGTATTCATTTTTTAAAATATTTTATTTGTTTATTCATGAGAGACAGAGAGATAGAGGCAGAGGGGGAAGCAAGTTCCCCACTGAGCAGGGAGCCCGACACAGGACTCGATTCCACGACCCTGAGATCATGACCTGAGAGAAGGCAGATGCCCAACCATCTGAGTCACCCAGGAGCCTGACAGTATTCATTTTTTCTTTCTCCATTGGTACTAAGATTAAGGTTCGTATCCCTCGTATCACTGAGGAAAATGAAATATTCTTGTGGGAAAAGATTAAAAATGAATAGGAAGTAATCTTTACACTTTTGGTGTCAAATACATGCTGTTAGAATTTAAGTTCTTAAGTGGCATATGCTCCCTTACTTAGCTCTCTATACTTAATAATCATGCATCTTAAATAATCAACTGTTAATAAATACTCATGAGTGATATACAATTTAATACAATTCTAAGTATTTAAACTACCGAAGTGTTTAAAGTGTCTAACTTGTAAATCTGGTGGGATCCTAATCCTTTATCCAAAACTAAATTCTTCCCTTGCTCTTATTCACTCAGTGCTTGAGTTTTCATATGAATGAAGTTTTAGAGAATTTTCTCCCTATATGACATTCACTCTTGTTACTCCCATTGTAAACTTTGTTTAAATGTATGAGTTTGAATATAATATCCTTTAGGGACTGCCCATTTATTCTAGCTAATTAACTATTATATTTTTGATCCCCAAGTAATGAAGAACAAGACTTCCATAAGAGATTAAACTAAATAACTTTTATTTTTTAAAGCTTCTATTTATTTGTCAGAGAGATAGCACAAGTAGGCAGAGCAACAAGCAGAGGAAGAGGGAGAAGCAGACTCTTCACTGAGCAGGGAGCCCAACATGTGGCTTGACCCCAGGACCCTGGCATCATGACCTGAGCTGAAGGCAGACGCTTAACTGACTGAGCCACCCAGGCACCCTTAAACTAAATAACTTTTAAACAAATACTGATTTCTTATAGCAACTTTGGAGAAGTGAGGTGACCAAAAAATGTAAATGTTCAGTGATATATTGTAAAAATTAGGGTTAACTTTTGACTTTTATCTTAACATTGTTTACCCCAGAGTCAAGTCTTAATACCAGTGCAAGTTATTTATTTGGAAAGGACTCGGAGTGGGAAAATGACACAGGCAAGGAAAGACAGACACTAAATTTTCCATTATTATGACAGGTACCATAAAAGGGCCCCAAATTTTATTTTTATGGAGGAAATAGTGTAAAACACAATCCTAAAATGTATCACTACATAGGTCTATATACATACACACTTATTCTCATAAACCATTGATTGAGGTTTGATCTTGGGAAGTGATCACTCTGACATTATTACTTCACTGCTAACTGTAGCAGACTTCTGGAAATGCCCTCAGGAATAGTGATCTAGATTTGTGGCATCTGGAATGCATCTGGCATTGGATCTTAAAATGGCAAAGCTGAAGGGATATAGGAGGTGATACTGTCAGTGAAAGTTACAAGTTTATTCTATAGAAGTATTTGAGATACTTGTGATAGTTAAAGGAGGTATAGTATAGGTATGAATTGGTATCAATATAAAATAGGAATTTATATTTCAATAATTGTTTTTCTCTCTTTCATTTTCTGACTCTGGAGAATGGTAGCTTCTTCAAGACCAATGCTAGAACTATATACCACACAGACAAGAGAAAAATATAAATCTTGTCCCATCAATCCCTTCTTATCATAGGTTGACATTCACCTCAACCACTAATTTAGTTTTTTTAGAACTCTATAATTGGTCTCTTTTTTAGACTAGTCTTCACAAATACAAATTTAACATTTTAAATTAATCAGCAGATCAAAGACTGTAGATACAAGTCCCAAGAACATATTCACATAGTTGTGTTTAAGTGTGACTATTTTTCAAAATTATCCAATGAAAATTTCCTGTGATCCATTACTTAAACTGAATATAATTAGTTATTTTTACTATTTCTTTTTCTACTTATATTCATTTAGTGCATGAGTGAAAAAAAATACAATAAACTATTATTTAAGTATTTGTTCATCAGAGCATCCGCCATTACAAATATTTTATAATGTTTTATACAAGGTAATGTGACACCCTTCATTTGCATTTAGGTTTAAATACCCCTATTATCTTAAAAATGAAAAGAAAATCCATCTTTTTAGTGGGCTGAGCAATACTTTCAGGTTCCTTTTGTATCCTACCACTACCGTTGTTTGGATATGCAAGCTCATGGGCTAGAAGGACTTGAGGAACTCTGTCATGTATCTTCCAGTGCAAAACATCCCCTTTGTAATAAACATAAGTGAGATGGAGATTTTTCTACAGAATTCCATTCAAATGCACTACAACTTTTAATATGTTTATCATAATGCAATAACAGAAGAACAAATTATTTTCTTTTTGGTAGGGTTTATAGTTTGTGGTGATTAAATGCATAAAACATTACTAAAAATCACCTAGTTCATGTTCTGACACTGAGTAGCCATGCAATAATAGTTACTATTAATTTTATTAATGATCAATAAGCTTTTATAAAAATCCCTGTCTTGTAAATTGTTTTGAGACATTCTTTTGCACCCAGAAATTGATTTTTCTGCAAAAGATTTGTGAGCCTGCTTCCAGGCATAGTTTAGTGTTCCATGTGCCCTAACTTCTCATACTCAAGTAAATCAATTAATTAAAATAGCATTGTGAAGTAAGTTAAGTCATGTGGACATAAATACATAAGTTTCAGCTTTCACATACACAAGCAATGGTGTTTTCATGTCTTAACAGTTATTCTGATTATTTAATCATACTGTTTTCTAATAACAATTCTTCAGTATTCTTATCATTGATGTTCAAGAAAGGTCAAAATCAAAATACTTCAAGGGGACAGAAAGTGAAGCAGCTAAACTTGATAACCAAGAATTCACTTCACATTGCAGGATGTGATAAAACTGATACCCATATCATGAGTCACTGGTCCTCTCAGTTACCTTACATTCACTATTTTAGGAAAAAGATTATATAATGTGCATGCATGTGTGTGTGTGTGTGTGTGTTGTGTGTGTGTGTGTGTGTGTGTGTTTATTTGCTGAGCTGATGATAAAAATATGACACTGTTACACAAGTTTTTTCTTACTTATCTTGTTTTTACATTGTGGTTGTCTCCCCTCCATTCTTCTGTCTTCCTTTGTATTGAATACACAATATATTATTTTGCTCAGTTTTATCATCATAGTCAAATTACCATCCAGGTCCTAAGTTTTAGAATAATGATGATCAGAAACTGGATGTTTATAAATAGAATTACAACTGGAAAAGATTCAGCTGGATATTTTCAACTCAGAAACTAAACATCACTGCAAGTAGAAGCTGAACAAATGTATTTATCTCTTGTGTCTGAACAATATGAACATGCGCTCCCTCCTGTTGAGAAGTATTTGTGGTTGTACATGATGATGCAGTAACCTCAGATAAGAGAAAGTTCAAAAGAAGGGAATGACTGAAGGCTCTGTAGGTATTGCAGTAGCAGAGCCTCACTCCCCTTCAAAGCTTTCTTTTAGTTGTGTCTGAGACACATAACATATACTTCACATATGTACTCCCCACCCCCAACTCCAGTCCAACAGCTGCTAGTCACCACAGGGTGTCTGATCTCTTATGTTGTTTTGCTGTCATTTTCAAATACTCACTGCCCTGCAAAACCACTTGGAGAGGGTTTATTGTTGCTATCTATTCCAAAACAATTAAGATATCCATTCATGTTTGCACCGGAAGTAATGTTTCTCAACCTTCATTTCCCCAGAATTTCAGAATGACACTGAATCAGGGAAAAAGGTGAAAAAAATTTCTTTACCAAATTTGTGTAACATTTTATTTTTGAATTCAAAGCAGTTTATCCCCAAGTCAAGAGTTTATAGAATATTTTCCACACATACCACAAAAGACAAATCAATACTGACTTTTGGTTTAGAAAAATGAGGAGACATTTCAAAAAACAACCTCACAAATTACCCTATTGTAAAATGAATGGTAAGAAAGAGACTTGTATAGATCCTGAATTTAAGTTAGAAAAAGTTATAGACACTAATGTGATGCTTTCCAGCACATGCCTACTTCTCTGAGACTGGCCCAGCACTTAGCTTCCCCATGTTAAGACCACTTGATGTCACTTCCACAGCCAAAACTGATTTTTTAAAAGATTTTATTTATTTATTTGAGAGAGAGACAGAAAGAGAGAGCACGAACAGGGGGAGGGGTAGAGGGAGAGGGAGAAGCAGACTCACCGCTGAGCAGGGAGCCAGACTTGGGGCCCAATCTCAGAACCCTGGGATCATGACCTGAGCTGAAGACAGATGCTTAACCGACTGAGCCACCCAGGTGCACCTCCAAAACCTATTTCAAGTACCAAATGTCTTTAGCCAGGATTGCTGAGGATTTTAATTTTATGAGATTTTTTTCTATGTTCCTCAGAAAGAACGAGCTGAACAAATTATATAACGCAAAAGTAATCTTTGTGACCAGATCGAATGACTCAAGAGAAATTTCTCAGATACAAGAAGCAAAGTATATGGTTAGTGTTCAGGCTCTTTCCAAATATAGCAATACATACACTGTCATTATGTTTTAATTTTTGAATTTTTAAAGATAATGCTTAAGTAAGACAAAAATTTTCTTCTTAATTTCTACATACAGTTGCCAGTAGGGAAAAGTAGATGCCAAATATTTGTTAATAATTATTGATTGATCTGACAACTTGATTAATCTGATAATAAGGATAATAACTCAGAATAAGATTTAGTACACTTATAAATTTTCATTAAGTTATACATCTTCAATACAAACAATATGTCAATTCAAGTTACCAACTGCCAAATAAATGCCTTATAAAAAAGGAAATGACATATAACTATATTTATACTCTACCACTTAAAAAAATTTATTCAGAGGTAGTTTATTTTACTGTGCAGCATTAGGAGATTGACTTGTCATTTGAAAAGCTCCCAAGTAGCGCCATCTGATGGCTGTAATTTGTGGTGATTGTTTCTGAATGTATTTCATGCCTGGACATTTTTACACTTAAGAATATCTGATACTTTGTGACATTTTAGCTCTCAAGATATAAGCAATTTATTAAAATTATTACATTGATTATAATTATTTAAAATTTGCCCAATGAAATATGATCATTCCCTCTTTTGTTCCTTCACTCTATTTTATGCATATACCAAATGAAGAACATATCACATACGACTCATTTTTTTATAATTTTTTCTCTAAAGCATACATAATTCCCTGCTATCTCTACAATAACTTATAAGCTTCTTGAGAGGAGAGATGTCTACTGTCATGGCCATCATTGATTTTCACCATTTTCAGTCCTACAAGTTCAAAGATTAGATTTCCATCCTTCAAAGAAGACCTATATAGCACTAAAGAAATATTTTAAATAAATAAATGATTGAGTATTTTGTTCAATTCTAAGTGTTACCACATTTGAAAGACTCAGATGAAGTATAGAGCAAGTTCCTAGGGGTGGACAGAATTGCTGTGTTCAGCCATGATGAGGTTTGACTGAAGTCATTAAGGAAGTTGAATATTATACAAGAATACAAAGTCATTATCATTACACATTTAAAGGATTTTTCGAAGAGGCTTGATTTATACTCAAAGATGGAAAGCATAGAATTTAAAACAACGGGAGGAAGTCACATGATAGCACTTTTCTGCTCAGTATAAAGAAAATCTTTCCAAGAAGCAGAGGTTTTACAAAATGAAATTGACTGCTTTCAAAAATATTAAATTCTCAATTGACAAATGTATTCAAGTGTATCCTAACTGGTAAGTGGTTTAGGAAGCATATAGAAAGGATTCACTTTGAATTCTGTTAGATTAAGTCATTTAAGGCACTTCTCTGACATTAAGAAAACACAATGCATTTTGCATTTGAAAGTATTAAGCTCTAGAAGAGGGTGTCTAAAATTTAAATCTCTATTGTCTCCCTCCTTCCTGGTCTCCATCCTCTATCTTTAGGTAGAATATGGTTTCTAATCTTTTGGAGAATTGTTTATACGCATGAATGTTATAAGATAGACAACTAAAGTTAAACATTTCTTTAAGAATAATTTCTGTTCCATAATCATCTGGAAACCTATCATTATCACCAATAACAAGAGTATCTATCCACTTTAGGGAAAATCTTTAACATTTTTTAAGGATTTATTTGTTATTTTAGAGAGAAAGAGAGAGCACACGGGGGGGGGGGGCAGAAGGTGAGGAAGAGAGAGTCTTTTTTTCCCCCAAAGATGTTACCGATTTATTTAAGATAGAGAGTAAGAGAGAGCATGAGCAGGGGGAAGGAGGAAGATTCCCTGCTGAGCAGAGAGCTCAATGTGGGGCTGGATCCCAGGACCTCAGGATCAAGCAAGCCAAAGGCAGATGCTTAACCAACTCAGCCACCCAGGCACCCCAAGGGAGAGAGAGAGTCTTAAGCAGACTCTTGCTGAGCACAAGCCTGATGCAGGACTCAATCTCAGGACTCTAAGATAAGGACACTGAAATCATGACTCCAGCTAAAATCAAGAGTCTGAGGCTTAACTTGACTATGACATCCAGGTGTCCCAAAAGCTTCAAAACTTGTAAAGCTTTAGAACACTACATCTCTTACTTAGAATAAGAAATTCCCCATCTCTAAGTGATAGAAGATTCTGGGAAATGTAAAAGAAATATGTAAATTATAATTTATTTAGTGTCTGGGATTAACCTCAATCAAAAGATAAAAGTATTTTATTTTTGACCACCAGTTAACATAGTGTGTTATTTCCTAAATCATTAACAGTTAGGCTATACTTGACTAGTTTCATCAAATGAGAATTTCCTATTTTGAAGGCAGTCCAATTTGCATTGTTTTAGGTAAATTACAGACTCATTATTCTCATTTTCCCTCTCTTCTTTCATATTTACCAACATTAGTCATTACAATCACGGAATTCCTCCCTATAACTATCTTCCAATGTTATTACTAACTCATGGTGGGAGACAGGAGAAAAATTCTTTTGAGATGACTGAGCATAATAAATGTCTTTGGGAAGACTTGAATAAGAATGTTTTTGATAGCCATTCCTCAAATCCTGTGTATACGTAATTGTTATTATAGGTTGTTTGTGATGTGATTTTGATATTTAATTGACACCAAGTCTTAGGAACATTAATGTTAAAATTAATTCATCATTCTGTTTTATAGCTGCTCTGGATAAAGAGGGCAGGTGAAAATAGTGCATCATACTCAACATAGTTTCTAATGTAGTTCAAAACACCTACTCAGTCTAATCAATTGAACAATAGCCCTGGGATGTTTTTTGTGTGTGTATATATATATTTTACATATAATATATATGCAGTATCGATGAAGAATATATACATTATATAATGTTTACATATATAAAGGTTTTTCTATTTTATATATATTTATATATATATATGGTATTACAAATAATAACAGTATATCAACTGAGGAAAGTAAAGATTACAACATGTTTGTCTGATTGACTAATGGAAATATCTTCTTTGAACTCTCCCGTAAAATTTTTGCAGCATCTCAAGAGAAATTATTTAGTTGTATCTTGTCATTCAAACTGATTTTATTTTTATTTTTTATTTTACTTTTTCAGTGTTCCAAGATTCAAACTGATTTTAAAAGAAAAAAATATATTTTAACTTTCAGGGAATTGGGTAAAATATCATTTTACATGTGTGTACTAGAAGTGAGAGAAACTGTAGTTCAAATGTGCATATACATAAAGGAAACAGTTTCAGAAAAACAGCTTTTATTTTTTCACATTTATTCTAGGTTACATTTACCAACATGGTGAATAATATAAGATCACTATTTCCACTGAAGGAATAATAAAAATAAATAAATTCCAAACTAACTTGCAGAGATTAAGGAATGTAAAATGAGTTTAAACTGGAAGCTATAAATTCCACCTTCAAATAGTTTTTTTTTTTCTTTTTTTAACATGTGGCCTCTTTGGGAACTACTCTAATATCAGCATCTACCCAAGAGATTCTTGCAAACCCATGTGTGTTGTGTGTCTGTCTGTGTGTATATGACAAGTACAGAAAATTTAAAGAAACACTTGTCTCTGACTTTATTTTTTAACATTTAATGTATTACTTAAAACTATTTCAATCTTGAGTTACTCTGTAATCACCTATTCAGGGATTTCCTAAGGTTCTTCCTAATTTAGTTCTTTGACTAAATTCACTTTTTAATAAGGCCCAATGAGACTGATTAAAATCAAGGGTTATTTTACATAGACTTTACTTAAGATAATTCATAGAAGGATATAAAAGTTTCATTCCACCTGTGGGAATCATCTGTTTGCCTTAATGTAACCTATAGCTAATTATGCCAAAACAAGATCAATTTGCCTAAAGAAGTTTGAGGAATTATCTACCCTATACCCCAATTGCATCTTGAGACCAGTGGGATCCCATCTTCTCATTAACCTTCTCAAAGGCATAATTCTTCCTCTCATAGGTATCCCTCTAGCTGCTACACTTAACTGTGAAAATGGAGTATTATTTTGGACATCCAGTGGGAATCATACTATTTGGAAACCATCAGAGTAAACTGGCTTCAAACATGCTACCCTGAGGATGACTTCATCTTGATTAAAAATATTTATATAAATATTCTCCAAGGAAAAAGATGATTAATGGCAACAACAGAGGAGTGTTGTGTGAGTTTCTGATTGGTCTCCAGGGTTTGCTGCCTAAAGATGCAAATTTCTTTTGAGTATGAACCCCACAAAGTGTATTAAACGCTTTAGGTGAAAGGGGCATCTTAAAGGATTTTGTCCTCTTGCATAATTAAGATGAGACATTCTTAAATAAATAAATAAATAAATAATCAGAAAATTTCCCCACCAATTATACAAATTCTCAGGACTTGGGGTGGGGGGGAATCTAGCAATTAAGAATTGTTTTTCTCCTATCTAATCTCTAATCTAAATGTAGGTAAATCATTGTGGAAATAAATAGGAACTTGGAATGAGAAGAGTTGGATTCTAGTAGTGATTGGGACCAAAAGAAGTGTGCATGTGGGTTCATCATTTTATATTTCTGGTACTTCTCATTTAAAATCCATTAGAATTTCAGCCTTATGTCACAAACTCTTTTAAAGACTGATTTTAAAAACTCCAGGCGGGGGTGCCTGGGTGGCTCTGCTTCTGCTCAGAAGCATGACCTTTGGCTCAGGTCATGATTCCAGGGTCCTGCGATTGAGCCCCCCCACCCCACCTCCCTCACCCCCCCACATTGGGCTCTCTGCTCAGGGGGTAGCCTGCTTCCCCCTCTCTCTCTCTCTGTCTACCTCTTTGCCTACTTGTGATCTCCATCTGTCAAATAAATAAATAAAATCTTTTAAAAAATAATAAAATTTTTAAAAATAAAAATAAATAAAAACTCCAGGTAAACTAATACATACACTATTTCCTGTTCCCACACTGAACCATTCAATTCAGAACACCAAGCACCTATCATATTTTAGAGGAAATAAAAACAAACACCTAAAACAAGAGATTTGTTAATTATTTTAAATTATTCATTTTAATTTCACAGTCCCATTTGCCAACACAAGTTAGCATTATTATTATTTAATGAGTCTTCAGAATTCACTGAATTTATTTCTTCACACTATCTCTTGGTTAAATTCACAGTAGGAAAACAATAATTTAATTAGAAATCTATAATAATAATAATACATCTAGAAAATCTCCAGATAGCTGGAGTTAAATAACATTTAAAAATCCATGAACCAAAGTGAGAATTAAAAAAAAAAAAAGAAAAAAAAATTTAATTGAGTGGTTTTACATTAAATTATACTGGGAAAATCATTTCAAAATAACTGAGATGAAGCTAAAGCCATATTGAATTTGTCAATGATTTATTGATATTTATTGGTATGATACAAAAGCATAGAGAGCAAAAGAAAATATAGGCAAAATGGCCTCTATGAAAACATAAAACCCTTTTGCTTCAAGAGATTATCAACAGAATAACAATGCAGTTCCCCAGGTGGGTGAATATATTTTCAAATCACGTATCTGATAAGTGACTAGTACTCAAAATAGAGAACTCCTAAAATTCAACAACAAAAAGCAAAAAACATGACTCAAAAATGGTCAAAAAAATTAGTAGACATATACAAATGATGATATACAATGACAAATAATCCACTTGAAAAGATGCTCAATAACACTAATCATTAGGGAGATGCTTATCAAATCTACAGTGAGATATCCCATCACACCCATTAGGATGACTACTAAGAAAGAAAGAAAGGAAGAGAGGGGCGCCTGGGTGGCTCAGTGGGTGAAAGCCTCTGCCTTCGGCTCAGGTCATGATCCCAGAGTCCTGGGATCGAGCCCCGCATCGGGCTCTCTGCTTGGCAGGGAGCCTGCTTCCTCCTCTCTCTCTGCCTGCCTCTCTGCCTACTTGTGATCTCTCTCTGTCAAATAAATAAATAAAATCTTAAAAAAAAAAAAAAAGAAAGGAAGAGAAAGAAAGGAAGGAAGGAAGGAGAAAGAAAGAAAGAATGAATGAATTGGTGAGAATGAGAAGAAATTGGAACCATGGGCACTTTTGGTGGGAATGTAAGGTTGTACAGCTTTGGAAAACAATATAGATGGTCCCCAATTTATGATGGTTCAACTTACTATTTTTTGACTACAATTGTGCAAAAGTAATAAGCATTCAGTAGAAACTGTACTTTGATTTTTGATCTTTTCCCAGGTGAGAGAGATGCAGTATGATACTCTCTCATGATGCTGGACAGCAGCAGTGAGCTGTTGCTCCCAGTCAGCCATGCAATCAGGAAGGTAAACAATCAATACCATTACATCAGTTCTGTACCTATACAGCCATTCTGGTTTTCACTTTCAGTGCAATATTCAATAAATTGCACAAGATATTCAACCCTTTATCATAAAATAGGCTTTGTGTTACATGATTTTGCCCAACCATAATCTAATGTAAATGTTCTGAGCACACTTAATGTAGGCTGAACTAAGCTATGATGTTCAATAGATTAGGTGTATTAAATGCATTTTGAACTTTTGTTATTTCCAATTTATGATGGATTTATCAAAATGTAACCTCAGTATAAGGTAAGGAAGATCTGCATAGTGGGTTTGTAAAAAAATTGAAAAGAGAACTACCATATGATCCAGCAATTCCACTTCTAGTTATATGTTCAAAAGAATTAAAATCAACAAGACAGTAAACAACATGTGTTGGAGAGGATGTGGAGAAAGGGGAACTCTCTTGCACTATTGGTGGGAATGAAAGTTGGTGCAGCCACTTTGGTAAACAGTGTGGAGATTCCTTAAGAAATTAAAAATAGAGCTTCCCTATGACCCTGCAATTGCACTACTGGGTATTTACCACACAGATACTGATGTAGTGAAAAGAAGGGCCATCTGTACCCCAATGTTCATAGCAGCAATGGCCACAGTCACCAAACTGTGGAAAGAGCCAAGATGCTCTTCAATGGACGAATGGATAAAGAAGATATGGTCCATATATGCAATGAAGTATCATGCCTCCAACAGAAAGGATGAGTACCCAACTTTTGTATCAACATGGACAGGACTGGAAGAGATTATGCTGAGTGAAATAAGTCAAGCAGAGAGAGTCAATTATCATGTGGTTTCACTTACTTGTGGAGCACAAAGAATATCACAGAGGACATTGGGAGATGGAGAGGAGAAGTCAGTTGAGGGAAATTGGAGGGGGAGACAAACCATGAGAGACTGTGGACTCTGAGAAACAAACTGAATGTTTTGGAGGGGAGGAGGGTGGGGGGTTGGGTGAGCCTGGTGGTGGGTATTATAGAGGATGTGTATTGCATGGAGCACTGGATGTGTACATAAACAATGAATTTTGGAACACTGAAAAGAAATAAAATAAAATAAAATGGAAAAAAGTTAGAAAAAAAGAATTAAAATCAGGGTCTCAAAGGGATATTTGTACACCCATGTTTCTAGCAGCATAATTCACAATAGCTAAAACATGGAAGCCTATCAATGGAGCAAGTGCCTATCAATGGATGAATGGATAAGCAAAATATTATATACATACATACATATATATATATACACATATACACACAATAGAATATTATTCAGCTTTTAAAATGAAGGAAATTCTAACATATACTATAAAATGCATTAACTTTGAAGGCATTTTGCTAAGGAATGTAAGCCTGTCATCAGACAAAAAGACAAATCCTATATGATTCCACTCATATGAAGTAGTTAAAGTTGTCAAAATCATAGAGATAGAAAGTACAGTGGTGGTTGCCAAAAGCTGAGAGGTAGAAGGCCAGCTATGAATTGAGAGAGAATATTTGAAAAGCATTTATCTATTAAAAGTTATGTAAAATATATTTTAAAAAGCTCTTATAAATCAAGAATTAAAGGCAAAAAAAAAAACCCAATAGGCAAAAACTTCAAAAGAAACATTATCAGATATGATATATGAATGTTAAACAATCAAATGAAAAGATCCCTAACATGACTAATCATCAGGGTAATGTTAGTTAAGTCAATAGATATCCACTAGAATGACTAAAGTTAAAAACACTGTGAATACCAAATATTGATAAGGATTTGATACAACTTGAACTCACACATTGCTGATGGTAATGCAAAATCCAAGACACTTTGAAAACCAGCTGGGAGTATCATTAAAGTTAAATACACAGTTATCTAAATCAGTAATCTCATCCCAAATATTTTATTAAGAGAAATGAAAATATATGTCATCATGAAGTTATGTACACAATTGTTCACAGTAGCTTTTCCCATAAATGTTGAAAAAAGAAAGTAAATCAAATTCAGGTTCAATAGGTTGATAGATAAACAAATTACAGTACATCTCTATGTAATAAAATACTACTTAGCAATGAAAAGAACAAGCGGCTGATATTAACATATTTATTAACATAAATAAGTCCCTAAAGCATTATACTAAGAGAAAGATGTTATTATAAAAAGATACTGTGTGGTGGTGCCTGGGTGGCTCAGTGGGTTAAAGCCTCTGCCTTTGGCTCAGATCATGATCCCAGGGTCCTGGGATCAAGCCCCACATTGGACTCTCTGCTCGGCAGGGAGACTGCTTCCCCACCCCCAACGCCCTGCCTCTCTCTGCCTGCCTCTCTGCCTACTTGTGATCTCTGTCTGTCAAATAAATAAATAAAATCTTTAAAAAAAAGATACTATGTGATTCCATTTGTGTATAATACTAGAAAATTAAATATAATGACAGAGCTGGTCAGTGATTCTTAGAGGCTAAGGATGGAGAAAGGGGGTTGACTGTAAAGGTGTATAAAAATCTTTTTTGGAATATGGAAACTTTCTATATCATGATTTTATTTTTTTTTTAAGTAAGCTCTGTGCCCAACATGAGACTTGAACTCAGACCCCAAGTTCTTTTATCCTGAATATATAAGAATACCTATAACTCAAAAAATAAAAGATAAACACATCACCATGAAAATGAGCAAAAAAACATTCATTTATTTGATCACTAATGGCCACAGAGTTCATGGAAACATACTAATCTGATTTATTAGTATGGAAGTTAAAGTTAAACTCACTACGTAATACCACTTTCCACTGAGTAGACCGATTAATAGCAAGAAGACAGATAAGCACTGGCAAAGATGAAGAGCTACGAGAATTTTCTACCTTTCTGGTGGCTATATAAAACATTTTGTCAACTTCTGATCTAGTTAAAATGCATAGATAATGGGGCGCCTGGGTGGCTCAGTTGATTAAGCATCTACCTTCAGCCTGGGTCATGATCTCGGGGTCCTGGGGTTGAGACCCATATTGATGAGACCCATATTGAGATCCCTGCTCAGGGGAGAGTCAACTTCTCCCTCTGCTTCTCCCTACCCTCTTGTTTGTGCACTCTCTCTTCATTAAATAAATAATTTTTTAAAAAATCTAAAAAAAAATGCATAGATAAATCAAAGATACCAATAAGGACATTATTAAAATAGAAATATTCTTATATTGATAAAAATGAAATTTAGAACTAAATAAAACTATTCTCAAATTACAATTAACTAATAAAAGAGCTTCTATATAGAAAGCATATTACAGAAACAAATTGCCAAGTTTACCATCATAGTAGGAGATCATCACATATCTTACTAAATATTAAAAAATAAAGCAGACAAGAAATGAGAAAAAATGTAAAGAAGTAAAGTACAAGTAACAAGATTAATACAATAGATATACAAGAACACACCTATAATGTGTGTGTTGCTAAAACAAAAAAAAAAGATTCTTCTTCAGTACATGAGGAACAATAACAAAAAAAAATAAATTAGGTAATCAGTTAGATTTCTCACAATTAGAAATGCATATCATGCAGATAATATTCTCTGAAAATAAAAAGTCAAAAACTAGAAAAGCTCATTAACAATTCCCTCATATTTGCTTCTGTTTTACAAGTTTATTGGATTATCTTGACACAAAATCATTACAGCAGGGTGGTATGTCTCTCTCCCCTTTATCCATAAATGTCAAAGCACATCAGTTCTTATATAACACACCATACAATTTTGAGGTTCTAGAATTACTGTACAAGATTCTGTAGTAGATTACATGCTAAAGAGATAAATGTTCTTCAAAAAGAGGTTACATCGGGGCGCCTGGGTGGCACAGTGGGTTAGAGCCTCTGCCTTCGGCTCAGGTCAGGATCTTAGGGTCCTGGGATTGAGCCCCGCATCAGGCTCTCTGCTCAGCAGGGAGCCTGCTTCCTCCTCTCTCTCTGCCTGCTTCTCTGCCTGTTGTGATCTCTGCCTGTCAAATAAATAAATAAAATATTAAAAAAAAAAAGAAAGAAATAACAAATTCAGAAAAAGCTCTCCCTTTTTGCCTAAAGATATAAGTTCTTCTTTTACCGGAGACAGACTGTTAACAGACCAGAGATGGCACCTAAGAAATCTGCAAATAAAAATCAATCCATTAGTGTTTTCTGACATATATTTACCTTCTCTTCATTTACCACTGTGGAAGCCTAAAACTGCTTTCCTTTGTCCTGTCATTTCTCTGTAAATTTACTGTCATTCATTGAGTATGCTATATATGCTGGAATTCTAACTCACCATTTTAACTCACTTTTATTTAAGTGTTCTCCCATGCAATGTGCACTGCACACATTAGTAAACTCTTTTTTTCTCTTATTAATCTGTCTTCATTTGAGACCCAGATGAAGACTAGGGATGGGTAGAAGTAAAGCTTTGACTCCCCTACAGAAAAAGCCAGGCTGAAATTGCTTATTTGCAAGCATGATTCTTGAAAGTTATTAGTTCATTAATCAGAAAATAAATGTGGTTTAAATAAACTGTACATTTATTTCCCTTTCAAAAAACTGTTATCTTGAGATAACACAGGAATTGTGTAGTAGTCGTATATTCATCAGGGACACTTGGTCTTTCTAATTTGTTACTCTATACCTTTCAGTGGGGGGGATACCATTTTGTAGTTAATGACAAATAAATATCACTCTGATGTTTTCCAGCTCCTTCTTACAAAGAGATGAAATCCACTTCTCCTTATTTTGAATCTAGGGTGGCCTTGTGAATTATATCAACTTATATATAATGTGTCATTGACGTTGTGGGAGTTTTTAACCTTTATGAGAATTTGCAAATTGCCCTCTTGCTTTATTTGTGAACTCTGTGCCCATCATCATTTTAAAGAGACAGGATGAATATTCTAGATAACGAGACATGTGACCTAGAGCCCTCAGAGACAGTCAGCCACCTATCAGCAAACAGGCAGATACTTAGTGAGACCATGAAACACCATTTATTTCACTATGAAACATTGAATGATGAGCTTCTTAATGTTTGCTGTTTTAAGCCACTAAGTTTTGATACACACCACTGCTTGAACTGCAGCCAAAGAGAGAAAATTGTAATTTTAAAAAAAAATTATAGCCCTTATGAATTAAAGAGGAAGAAAAAAGATGTACAAATTCCCTCCAAGGATACTTAAATTTCCAAATGACACTGCAGCTTATATCCTTCTGGTGAGATCATAACCATACAACCTCATGAGAAAACTAGTGGATGTTATTCAGCCTGTTCACACTGAAATAATTCAGCCTATTTCAGACTAAAAGTGAAAAACCATAATAATACTTACTGATAAGGAAAGATTCAACTTCCATTTCTGATGCAAGCTATAAGAAAATTATAAAGGAAGCTCCACAACCTCACCAAAAGCATCACAATAAAACAACAATTAACATCATACCTAATAGTGAAAGAATTTTCTGCTAAAGCCAGGAATAAGACAAGAATATCTTGCTTCACCACCTCTGTTCACCATTGAATTTGGGTTCAAGGAAGTGTGATACATAAGAAAAAGCTATTAAAGTCACCCAAAATGAAAAGGAAGAAGGGTAAGACTGCATTTATTAGCAGATGACTTGATTATTTGTGCATTAAATTCAGTAGAATCTACAGAAAATCTACCAAAATTAATAAACGTCCTACCAGCCTTACTCTCCTGGGATAAACTTTACTGGTCATGATGCAGTATCCTTTTTTACATATTATGAATTCAATTTTTCTAAAATTTTATCAAGAATTTCTGCATATATTTTCATGAGAGATGGGTATACTAAGCAAAGTCATGTTGGCCTCAAAATGAATTGGGGTTTATTATTTCTACTTTATTTTCTAGAGAAGTTTGAGTAGAACTATATTCTACAAAAACCATAAATTTTTATAGAATAACAATATTAAATATTTGGTCATAAATCTGACTAATGCATAAGCCCAGTTCACTAAAACTAGAAAACATTGTCAAGAGAAATTACAGAAGACCTAAATAAGTTGATAGATGTTCCATAGTCATTCATTGGAAGAATCAGTTATATTAAGAGATTTGTTATACTTAAATTAATCTCTGAATTCAATTCAATGTAAATCAAAATCATAGCAACTTTTTTGTAGCTATTGGTAAGTTTATTCTAAAGTTTTACATAGAAATTCAATGAAACTAGGATTGCTAAAACAACTTGAAAAAGAACAAGTTGAATAAAGCCTAAATAATTTTAACACTAGTGTTGCAATTATAAGACATCACAAATCAAAACCATATGGAATTAACATCAAGATATCCAAATAGACCAAAGCAAGAGAGTCCAAAAATAGATCTATGTCTACATGATCATTTGATTTTTCAGCAAGGACACAAAAGCAATTCAGTGGAAAAAGAGATCATCTTTTCAACAAAGTGCTGGAACAATTGCATATTCATATGCAAAAAAAAAGAAATTTATTATACCTCTCCCCACAAACAAAAATTAACTCAAAACACATCATTGAAATAGATGCAAAACCTAAATTATAAAATTTCTGGGAAACCTGCGAGAAAATGTTTGTGAGTTATAAAACCGATTAAAAAACCAACCAACCAACCAAACAAACAACCTTAGGACGCCTGAGTGGCTCAGTTGGTTAAAGCCTCTGCCTTCGGCTGGGTCATGATCTCAGGGTCCTGGGATCGAGCCCTGCATTGGGCTCTCTGCTCAGCAGGGAACCTGCTTCCTCCTCCCTCTCTCTCTCTGCCTGCCTCTCTGCCTACTTGTGAACTCTGTCAAATAAATAAATAAAATCTTAAAAAAAAAAAAAAAGTGGGAAGAAAGAGACCTGAATGAACACTGCAAGTACAGAGCGTTGCAAAGGTGAAAGAAAAAACAAAATGCAAACGAAAAAGAAGAAACAAAAATATTAATAATGTATCAGATAGGATTCTAGGGAAAATAATTAAGCACACACAGAATAATACTATGTTATAATTTTAATACATTTGAACTTCAAGTGTACAAAGGGATTTATGGTAATCCTTGTTTCATGCTACACTGTCAACTTCGGACCACATGTAGACATTAATCCTTTCCCTCTCCTCTCATACCTTCATCCTCCCATCCCAAGGTAATATTCTGACTCCTTTGTTAATTGTTCAGTTGTTAACATTTAACATAATTTGAGTAAATGCATATGTCTTTTTAATTATTTTAATTTCAGTTGCCTTTATTAAAAAGTATCACATAAAGAATTCCATATAATTTATGTATGCACACCCCTCAAGGAGGTAACGTTTAACTCCCTATTCCTTAAGAGGAAGTTACACTTAGTGATTTGCTTCTAAAAAGAACTGTGTGAAAAGGAAGAAAAAGGAACTACAGAGGAAAAACTTGATAAGCACTACCTTAGCCAGGTGATAAAGGTTAACATCGCCAGGGGTTAAGTAATGTTAGTATGCATCTTACGTATCCTTGATATGATGTGTTGAGAAGGACACTTTACCTGTATGGACTTCCTTCCAAAAACTCACAACCGCAGTCCAGCCATAACAAAAATTTCAGACAACCCCAACTGAGAGGCGTTCTACAAAATAACTGATCAGTACTCTTCAAAACTTTCAGGATTATCAAAAACAAGGAAGGTCTGAAAAACTGTCACAGTTTAGAGGAAGCTAAAGATGCATGAGAATAAAGTATAATATGATATTCTGAGAGAGTTCCCGGAAAAGAAAAATAACGTTAAGAAAAACACTAATGAAATCTGAATAACATAAGGACTTCAGTTCTTTAAAAAAGCAAATTCTGTACGTAATATTTTGGGACTGACTTTTCATCCTTAATATATTATTGCTCAGATTCACTCTCATTGTGGGTATATCTATAATTTCTTTGTTTCATAATATTCTGTGTGTAAAAACATTCATTTTCATTGATCAAAATTCCTGTTGAGGAGCATTTTATTTCTGGAATTTTTATCTTGTTAGCTATGCTGTCATCAGTATTCTTACATATATCTTCTCCCCTACATGTGTAAGATCTTCTCTTGGGTATCTGTTTGGGAAAAGAGTTTGTGTGTTTTAAGATACATAAATAATGCACCTTATGAGATAACAACAAACTTCCCAAATTATCTTTACTTATTTACACAACAAAAGTAATGTAAATATAGCCTGCAGACCATATACAGATTGAATCTTATTTTTTCATTGTCACCCCCAAGAGCGTATTCTGCACATCTTTATAATCACAACCATGAAATATTAATACTACAAACATACTGTATAACTGTTTGTATACTGTGTGTATATATACAGAAACAGAATTTTTATTCTATGTGTAAATAAAAAGGATATGATACAAAAGAAAATTGTACATTAAAAAAATAAGAAACAATGTTTGGTCCTTATAGGCAATATTCTCCTGTTAAGAATGCATGCTGTGGAGACACCTGGGTGGCTCAGTGGGTTAAAGCCTCTGCTTTCAGCTCAGGTCATGATCCCAGGGTCCTGGGATCGAGCCCTGCTTCGGGCTCTCTGCTTGGCGGGGAGCCTGCTTCCCTTCCTCTCTGCCTACTTGTGATCTCTGTCTGTCAAATAAATAAATAAAATCTTAAAAAAAGAAAGAAAAAAAAGAATGCATGCTGTGGACCATGTGCTCTCTAGCATTGGCATGGTAGGACTTTTTCATTTTTTTCCAATTAAGTAGGTATAAAATTGAATTTTATTATAATCTTGATTTCCATTTTTCTAACCTTATTGATATAGAACATCCCAATAAATTTTCAATATCGTTTGCTCTCCTGTGAAGTGTGTGCTAATATTTTATGCATTTAATATTCATTAATTGCAGGGTCGCTTGTGTGACTCAGTGGGTTAAAGCCTCTGCCTTTGGCTCAGGTAATGATCCCAGGGTCCTGGGTGGAGCCCCACATTGGGCTCTCTGCTCAGTAGGGAACCTGCTTCCTCCTCTCTCTCTGCCTGCCTCTCTGCCTGCTTGTGATCTTTGTCTGTCAAATAAATAAATAAAATCTTTAAAAAATATATTGGTTAATTGCACCATCTTATAGATGTGTAGAGCTCAGTATATAATCTCATTGGTTGTGAGTACTGTGAACATATTCTTTAAGCTTGCATTTTATGACTTTACTTTTTATAAAGTGCCCTTCTATGGGCAAAACTACTCTTACATGTATTTATCTTTTCTTACATGGTTGAAGTCTTTTGTAGTCTTTAAAATTTTTTCTCTACTCATTTTTTTTCCTATGGATCAGAAACAATTTATAATCCCAAGGCAGAATAAATAGACCTAAGCTACATTTACTCTCTGGAATTTTTTTCCCTTTACTTGTACTTATCTGTTCTTACATGATTGAAGCCCTTGTATTAATTTTTTTTCTCTATTTCATGTATTTTTCTGTGGATGAGAAACAATTCATATTCCCAAGGCACAATTGATCAATGTTACATTTATTCCCTGGAAATTTCTTTTTCCCTTGAATTTTTTTCTTTGTACTGAAACTTCCAGAAAAGTTTACTAGATTGGCTGCTATGTTTACATTAAAATTATGAAGAAAACCTGTTTTCTACACAACAACATGTTCATGCATTGTTTTTCTGATTCTATTTAGTAGTCTGTACTCTTGCATTTCACTGAGTTTCTTTTTTTTTTTTTAATATTTATTTATTTAACAGAGTGAGAGAGAGAGATCACAAGTAGGCAGAGAGGCAGGCAGAGAGAGAGGGGGAAGCAGGCTCCCTGCTGAGCAGAGAGCCTGATGTGGGGCTCGAACCCAGGACCCTGGGATCCTGACCCAAGCCGAAGGCAGAGGCTTTAACCCACTGAGCCACCCAGGTGCCCCTCACTGAGTTTCTTTAACATAATTATTTTGAATTCTTCTCAGGCAAATTGTAGATCCCCTTTTCTTTGGGGTCAGTTACAAGATCTTTGTTAATTCCATTTATTGATGTCATTATGTTTGTCTGATTCTTCATGATCTATGTGGCTTTGCATTGGTATCCACTTGTTTGAAGGAGCAAACATTTCCTCCAGGATTTATGGACTGGTTTTGGCAGGTGAAGTCCTTCTTTTGGTTCCCTGAGCTGATGGAATTATCTCCGGAATTGCAGTAGTGCTGGATTGGAGCCAATTTGAGACTGTCACTGGGTCTGTAGTGGAGTCTGTATTTGGCATTCTTATTACCAGGGGCTCCGGTGGACATTTTTGATCTGGCTTCTGGGTAGATGGGACTGCTTCCAGTAGTTTGTTCGGAAGGGTGGTACTAAGATGAGGATCTGCTTCAGGGTCCATAGGCAGGTCCTCAGTCACAACCTATCACCAGGTACACAAATAATAGTATCTCCTGCTACATCCCCAGACCTACAAGACTGCTGGCCACTGTGGCTGTAGGGGCCTGGAGTCAAGTATATGGCCCTTTCGGATCTTTGGGTGTGCAGACAGGAGAGTTTCCTGCTTAGTCCCTGTGTCAGCAGGACACCTGATGAACTGCTGCTGGGACAGGCTGGAACCCTGTTACAGGACTACTCAGAATCTACAGTCTGACTCAGTTTGATGGGCTTATCTCCAGGAGCTCCCAGACTCTGGCTGAGAGGGGCTAGAGCTCGTTTGCCACCTATTTCAGGGTCCACAGCCAAGGTGGAAGTTAGTATGCTTGTTATCCAACCCAGGGATGGACATGATTGCCTTTAAGTGCCTTGCCATATGGAACTGGTCACAAGATCAAGTCAAAAGGGGCTGTATTTGAGTCTTCAGGGGTTTAGAGCTGTTTCCAGGACTGTAACTGGCACCATGTTGACAAGTCAAGCTGCTTGATTGTGGGCCAGTGATCTCAAAACAGTTCTCTACAGTCTTGAACTGCACAGTCTCCAGTCTGGATCCCAAACCTCCCATAAAGGCAGTTTTGTTGCTGGATGGATGACAAATTATTGTTCAGGAATATGAGATGTGGATGGCTTATTCCATCATCTTGCTGACATCACTCTTCTCTTCTTTGTAATTTTTGAATGATATTTTTCTACTGCATAATCCAAGGAATTTTATAATTTTCCACGTTGAGGTCTTATACATCTTTTCCTGAATTATACTAAGTCCTTGATAATCTCTGATACAGATATAAATGATGTAGCCTTTTATTAAATATTTTAGTTGTTCACTACTGTTCTATCAACATGAAATTGATTTTTTTAAGATTTTATTTATTTATTTGAGAGAGAGAGAGCAGGAGTGGGGGGTAGAAGTGAGGGAGAGGGAGAAGCAAACTTGCCAATGAGCCAAAGCCCAATGCAGGGCTCGATCCCAGGATAGGAAGATCATGACCTGAGCCAAAGGCTTAACCATTTGAGCCACCCAGGCACCCCATGAAATTGATTTTTTATATTAATCCAGACATCTATATAAACACTTCCTTCATATTTTCTTTATAAATAATCATGTAAATAAACATATTTGAAGCATACATATTTTCTTTGTAAGTAATCATGTAAATGAATAAAAAATCATGTAAATGAACTGTTCATTTATTTAAGTTATAAGTAATTTAAGTTATAAGTTATAACATATAAGTTCATATACTTAATCCCTTATACTTGAAATTTCTATTTATCATCACATTGCTCTTACTAGATATAATAAGATGCTGAACTGCATCTTTTTGGGGATAATGGACATTTTGTCTGTTTCTTAATTTTTCTATTCTTAATTTTAAGAATTTTCTATTCTTAATTTTAAAGAAAATATGTCTAACATCCTCCCCTTTAGAATGTGTGTTCATTCAGTTTGTATAAATGTAATTTGACAGATTAATGAAGTTTAGTTGTTTTTCTTTAAAAAAAAAAGTTTTATTTATTTATTTGAGAGAGAGAGCATGAACAGGGAAGAGGCAGAGGAAGAGGGAGAAGTAGACCCTCCACTAAGCAGGGAGCCTGACACAGGGCTTGATCCCAGGACCCTGAGATTATGACCTGAGCTGAAGGCAGATACTTAACCGACTGAGCCATCAAGATGCCCCGAAGTTTAGTAATTTTTCTGATTTCACTGTTTTTAAAATCCTAAAATAGAGTAAAAAGTTATCAAATACTCTTTCATCTATGAGGTATTGGTTTTTACATTTAAACAACAATAAAAAGTTATCATCTAAATAAGTCAAGTACATCGGAATAAGAAACATCATCTAAAGAATCCTTAACATTAAAAGTAAACAGAAAAATTATTTATATAATGATGAAAACAAAAGTAAATTACATGGAAAATTATGTAAAAGTTTTAAATATGTCATTAAAATAAAAACAGAAAATAAAGTAACCAAGAATTCCACATATGAATTCAGAAATATATATATGCAGATATCATATTAATGAACCTAATATGTGTCTGTATTAAATTTATGAATTGTAATTTTGAATACATCTAAACAATCAGAAACTCGAAATTCTCATGGTCTGAAGTCAAAACTATGGCAAATTTAATTAAGGAATATAAATTGGAGACACCTGGGTGGCTCAGTCTGTTAAGTGTCTGCTTTCAGCTCAGGTCACAGTGCCAGGGTCCTGGGATGGAACCCCATATAAGGCTCCCTACCCTGCTCAGTGGGGAGTCTACTTCTCCCTCTCCTTCTGTCCGTCCTCCCACTTGTGCTCATGTTCTGTCTCTCAAATAAATAAATAAAATCTTTTTAAAAAAGAACATATAAAGATGAAGTTCTAAGGATTAATAATACAAAGCATAGAAAACCACAGGCATTAAAAGAATTAAATTATATTAAGATGTGATTTTATGTTCCTCCATAGCAATATTTTTTTTTCAAATCTGGAGAAAAATAAGGATTTTCAATCTATATACAGGTTGTGAAAATGATCCCAGAATATAAATAGACAGTAATGAAACCAATAAACACGAGTGATACTGGAAAGATTATCAAACATTTATTATAAGATCCCATGACAAAATAGTTTTATAGGAACCACATTTATTTGTTTATTTATTTATTCATTTTTGCTTTTTGCTTCTTGATGGAATCATTCATTTTTGGATGATGGAAGGATATTATGAAGGATATTATTAGTGTAATACTTTGTACCACTCCTTTGTATAATTTAGACAAAACTAGTAATTTACATTACCATAGCACCTTGAATTCTCATTTGCAAAGATTGGACAGTGGCAAACTTGGTTATGATTTGGAGAAAACAAAGAGCATAGTGTGTGTCTCTTTCAGCTTTCTCCTTCTCCTGATACATAGATGGATAAGTAAATACACATATTCATATATATTTGTAGATATTATATTAATAAATTGAATGTATTAATGTAGTATACTATATTTGTAAGTTGCAATTTTTCATACACCTAAATAAATAAAACATGGAGAATAAGCCTATATAATAACTAGACATCACATCGTGAAATAATTATGTAGGATTATGAAGATCTATATTGGTTTTTAGTCTTTCCTAAAGAATCTATTGATGTTATAAAAAATAAAACAAACCTTGATCTTCAAAACTTTTGAATGGCTTTCGTTGAAACTATTCTATAAAAAATTATTGAAAATACTGCTTTTAGTCTATCTGCACTTTCATAGATGGCTGGATGTCAATGAAAAGATAAATTTTTTAAACAATACTCTTTTCACAGCATTTTTCACTTCTCTGTTCCTTAGACTATAAATCAGTGGATTTAACATAGGGATGATAAGAGTATAGAACACAGCTATAATCTTGCTTTTTTCTGGTGAGGACATGGCCCCAGGCTGGGCATACATGAAGAACACAGTACCATAGAATAAACTCACCACAGTGATGTGAGAGCTGCAAGTGGAGAAAGTCTTACTCCTGCCATGGGTGGAGGGGATCTTCAAGACAGTGGATAGAATGTACACATAGGAAACCAGAATGACAGTTGTGGTGGTGATGATGATGAGGGCAGAGAGAATGAACAGCACAATCTCGTTCAAAAAAGTGTCATCACAAGAGATCTTGATCAGGGCTGGGACGTCACAGAAAAAGTGGTCCAGTCTGTTTTCTCCACAGAAACGCAAACTGAAGGTGAAACTTGTTTGTATCATGGAGTTAACGCCTCCACATATATAGGAGCCAATCACCAAATGAGCACAAGCCTGTTGAGACATACGTACAGGATAGAGGAAGGGCGAGCAAATGGCTGAGAAGCGATCATATGCCATAACGGCCAGAAGAAAGCCTTCAGTCCCAACACAGAGAGCGAAGAAAAAGAACTGTGTTGCACAGCCATTGTAGGAAATTTTCTTGTCCTTGGACAAGAAAGTATCCAGAGTTTTGGGAGCAATGACTGTGGAGTAACAGAGATCTAAATAGGACAAATTTCTGAGAAAGAAATACATAGGTGTATGAAGTTTGGAATCTATTTTAATGACAATTATCATGCTGATATTTCCCACTACAATGACCATGTAGATGAGCAAGAAGAGTAAGAATAAGAGAATCTGTATGTCTGGAGCTGTTCTGAATCCCAGTAGAATGAACTCACTCACTTCTGAGTAATTCCTATTCAGCTCTTTCTTCATAACTGAGACCTATCTGAGAAAATGAGTGGATGGTCATGAAGCCTGTGGAATGCAATGCCTTGTTAATATTTGGTTCCTGAGGTTCTCAGTGGGAGAAAAAGGATTGAGAGGTGTGCTTGACTACACATCTGACAAAACAGCCTTATTTCTTCTAATATATTTAGTATCCTTGTCATATGGGAAATGTGGATGGGCAAAGGATGCCTGGGACGAGTGATGACATCAGTCATTCTATGTCATTTGCTCCAAGCTATGGAATCACATGTACTGGGTCCAAATTTTACCTCTTTGAATCCAACAGAATCTAAGATAACTACCTGCATTTCCAATGCCTTGAAATCTTCTGTCAGATGGAAGATACTAATAATACCTCCTTTATAGAACTACTATGAAGATAACATGAGATTGAGTATGAAAAGAAACATTTACAGTTATTAGAACATCTTAAAAGCATAATAAATATTAGCAAAAAAAAAAAACTAAATCAGCAAACAAGCAGCTAAAAATTATTTTTGCATTATGAATGGCAAACTGGGTAAAAACATAGTCCTTTCCTTTCCCACCACAAGATGCGGTTAATTTGGTTCTCAAAACATTCTGCTATTTAAAAGATATTAGGAAACATGGGTTTGCTGTTTCATGAGGGAGAATGAGCATCCATCTCAAAGAAAGTCATGTGACATGATGAATCAAACTCCTCTAGGAATGCTCTGTTCAGCCTCTACTTCCTACATCATCTACTCTGAATCTCTAATCTCTGATTCTGGTATGTCCACTCTTATTGGCAGCCAAACCCCAACATGTCTTTTTCCTTTTCCTCTTAAATGCTAACATCTTAGTTATGGAAATTATTCTGTTTACATGGAGGTATTATGGTTGAAATACAAGATTAACTTCCCTAACAAGAAGTATTTTTTTTTCCTTAACTATGTTGTTAATTAGACTGAAGATATTTATGCAAATAGAGCAAAAAAAATCAATATTGCATAGGTTTTGTTGTTTGCTTTCTCAAATAACTATTCATCTTAATATCAAGCACTAAAGAGACAAAGACACACATGGATAAAATATTAATAATTTTTAAATATCAGAAAATTAAATCCAAGTGGAATAAAGGAAATTTTATAATTCTGTGGTCCATTACTTTATATAATTTCAGAACTGACAAAAAAAATTTTTCCCTAAAGGAACTTATGACAGTATTTGAAGTCACATTTTTATTTAGAAATTTACATAAAATTCAAAGTACAGTAGAGTCAGAAGTGAAACTGATTTAGCTTCTGTTGCTATTTTTGTGTATGTGGAGTCAAAATGTTTTATTAGTTAAAAGTGTGACATTTTAATTCATATAAATCCGAGTTTTAATCCATGTCCTGCTACTCACTGGCTAACTAATCTTAGGCAAATTGTTCAAATCCTACAGAGCCTCAGTTTTCTCATCAGCAAACTGTAGTTTAGAACATTTACCTCATAGGATTATTGTTATAAGGATTAAATTAAATGATGTATATAAATTAAATGAAATACGTAGCATCTGAGAAGAAAAAGTTGTTCAAATAATGAATCTGTGAAAGATTGAACTGAAAAAAAAATGTTTGCTAAGTTAAGAAAATGATCCTCAGAAAAAGTTGATTTCCAAAAACCATGTACCTTACTTGAGATCCAGCAGATTCCAAACAAGTATCATTGGAGAATTTTAATAGCTGATCATTCCATTAATAGAAGCTTTGAGAAAACTGTAGTTAATTATAAAAGTGCTTCACATTACATGTTAGACTTATTCTACTATCTGAGTACATTCAATCAGTAGTCTTCTTTTTTATTTCTAAGTCTCATGTACCTCATTTTTACTCAACTGAACTAAAAGAGAATCTTAGTTTGGGTCTTCAGTTATAACTTCAAGAAATATCTTACTCTTTATATTCTGCAAAGACAGGACTGCAAATTCCTATGTTATCTGCGATAAGTTTTACCTAGCCACATTGTTATTAAAACTGAGAAGGGAAATTAGAAATATATGTATATAAATGTGTGACGTTCTTGAAAAGTAAGAAGGCTCTGGAGGTCAATTAGGTCAGTGTTTGCCAAACTTCCCCATACCTCAGAATCAACTGGGGAGCTTTGTTTTGCTCTGCTTTTAAGACTGATTCTTAGATCATACATTATTCTTAATTAATCTGAATATGGAAAATTATCTATTAGTGAGATGAGTGTAGAGAAGCATTCATCTATATTTTAAGATTTCCAACTGACTAAAGAAATCAGTCCCTATGTAGAAGTTTGAGAATTAATTAATCTGGCCTTCTCCTTGCTTCCTGGAAGACTAGTGATTGCCTCACCCAAAGTCAATCAAAATCATCATTAATTATAAAGTTTCTTCTAAAAAGACACTCATAACCCTTCATGGCATTGTTTTACAAATACTACCTCCAGCAATTTCTATCTTTATCCAACACAAATGTGTAATAAATACAATTCATTTCTTGCTTTGCTTTTTTTTTTTTTTTAAGATTTTATGTATTTATTTGACACAGAGGGAGAGAGAGCACAAGTAGGCAGAGAGGCAGCCAGGGAGAGAGGGGGAAGCAGGCTCCCTGTTGACCAAAGAGCCCAATGCAGGGCTTGATCCTGGGACCCTGAGCTCATGACCTGAGCCAAAAGCAGAGGCTTAACCCACTGAGCCACCCAGGTGACCCTATTTCTTGTGTTTCTGATGCAATGGATGTTTCAAGTAGATCACTACAGGATTTTGTTTGTTTTATAATTTTTTAATTTTTTAATAAACATATAATATATTATTAGCCCCAGGGGTACAGGTCTGTGAATCGCCAGGTTTACACACTTCACAGAACTCTCCATAGCACATACCCTCCCCAATGTCCATAACCCCACCACCCTTTCCCTACCCTCCTCCTCCTGGCAACACTCAGTTTGTTTTGTGAGATTAAGAGTCTCTCATGGTTTGTCTCCCTCCCAATCCCATCTTGTTTCACTTATTCTTTTCCTACCCCCAAATCTCCTACATTGCATCTCCACTTTCTCATATCAGGGAGTTCATATGATAATTGTCTTTCTCTGATTTGACTTATTTCAGTAAGCATAATACCCTCCAGTTCCATCCACGTCATCGCAATTGGCAAGATGTCATTTCATTTGATGGCTGCATAGTATTCCATTGTATATATATACCACATCTTCTTTATCCATTCATCTGTTGATGGACATCTAGGTTCTTTCCATAGTTTGGCTATTGTGGACATTGCTGCTAAAACATTTGGGTGCACTTGCCCCTTCGGATCACTACATTTGAATCCTTAAGGTAAATACCCAGTAGTGCAATTGCTGGGTCGTGGGATAGCTTTTTGAGGAATCTCCATGCTGTTTTACAGAGTGGTTGCACCAGCTTGCATTCCCACCAACAGTGTAGGAGGGTTCCCCTTTCTCCGCATCCTCACCAGCATCTGTCATTTCCTGACTTGTTAATTTTAGCCATTCTGACTGGTGTGAGGTAGTATCTCATTGTGGTTTTGATTTGTATATCCCTGATGCCGAGTGATGTGAAGCACTTTTTCACATAGATCACTACTGGTTTATATAAATCAGTTTCACCCTCACTTCTAAGGCATTCCTTTACTCTCTTTACATTTCCACTCTATACATAACTTTTGTCTTGGGCTCTGAAAGACCTTTTAGAGAGTATATTTTATATATAATAAAATGTCTTGGCCTGGAATATTTGAAGAAGCTTCTGAGATTTCATGAAACCCCAATAATTTTAAATAAAATTTTGTGCATTTAAATGGCAGGTTTTATGATTTATATCAAATTCTAAAAACAACTCCCAACCTAAAGTTATTAGTAATAAAAGTTACAAGTGATACACCTACAAGTCAGGAACAACTGGACAATTAAAACAAAGACCATATGAGATCTTTTTAGCATTCATAGTTGCAAATTATTTTTTAATATGCATCATTCCATCAATTAATATCAACACAATACATGGTACAGAAGTAATATTAAATTTACTTTATTTTTCCTTTTATTCACTTGTTGTATTTATAAAATCATATTTTTTTAAAGATTTTATTTATTTATTTGACAGACAAAGATCACAAGCGGGCAGAGAGGCAGGCAGAGAGAGAGGAGGAAGCAGGGTCCCTGCTGAGTAGAGAGCCAGATGCGGGGCTCGATCCCAGGACCCTGGAATCATGACCTGAGCCGAAGGCAGAGGCTTTAACCCACTGAGCCACCCAGGCACCCCTATAAAATCATATTTTAAAAAATACCTTATAATGGCTACCAGCCACTTAAAATTCTGTAACACTCCTACTATACTGATATAATTACTTGAGTATTTTTACATAATATATTCATTGTCTCAAACTCATTTTGACCTTTTACTTAAATTTATCAATCTTTGGGTGCTTATATACTCAACTCTACTAGCACTCATAATGTCTCCTTAATACCAGGTATCAAATTTAAATTTAAACTTAATTTAAATTTAAATTTAAATTTCTTATTTTTGCATATACTTTCCACAGTCTCCACTTTTTTTTTTTTAAAGATTTTATTTATTTATTTGACAGACAGAGATCACAAGCAGACAGAGAGGCAGGCAGAAAGAGAGGAGAAAGCAGGCTCCTTGCGGAGCAGAGAGCCCAATGTGGGGCTCGATCCCAGGACCCTGGAATCATGACCTGAGCTGAAGGCAGAGGCTTTAACCCACTGAGTCACCCAGGCGCCCCCCCACTTTTTTTTTTTTCACTTTCCAATCATATATATTCTTCATTTGGAAACTGGAGATAACAGTAATATCTTCTCATAGAGTTGCTATGTGGGTTAAATAAGTTAAAATATGTAAAACACAACCCTATATATATGCAAGGTATCATTATTATTATATCTCACATATACTATGAAACACTAAGCTACATTTCAACGGCAATAACACCAATGATATGACTCTAAGAATACTCAATAAGAAGAAAAAATAAGCAAGATAAAAGAGCCTGCCCACAAAAGAGGAAAACAAATTTTAAATTTTAAATTTTTTAAATTTTAATTTTTTCTTTTTTCCCATTTTTTAAATTTAATTTCTTTTCAGTGTAACAGAATTCATTTGTTTATGCACTACACTCAGTGCTCCATGCAATACATGCCCTCCATAATACCCACCACCAGGGTCCCCCAACCTCCCACCCCCACCCCTTCAAAACCTCAGATTGTTTTTAGAGTCCATAGTCTCTCATGGTTCATCTCCCCCTCCAATTTCCCTCAACTCCCTTCTCCTCTCCATCTCCCTAAAATTTTAAAATTTTGAAACAAAACAAATTTTTAAAGAAACTGTTGGTTTGAAGAAAGTAAATTGTCACTGAGGCACGAAGATGTCTGTCTTCCCAAAGTTCAAGAGTGCAGAGTGGGCTAACAAGTGTAAATTTACTGTTCAGAAAAGAGGATTAGCAGCACCAATGGGGTAAAAAGATTCAACCAGAGAACTCGAACATTTTCAAAAATAAAAGGCACATGACTGACTCCTGCTATAGTGATTCCTTAAAAGAAAACAAGGAATCATTCCTGGTCTATGAATTATGGACATCCAAATAATTTATGACATACAATCAAAGAGAACTCTCGAGGTTGGAATACAAAATGCCAAGAACCACGAGAAATGATCTTAAGAATCAAAACATCATCCCCAAAAGAATCTGGCCTTCAGAAAGTGAGACTATTCTTCAAAAAAAGGAACAGAAATATATAACATTCTTCCCTGAACATCATGCAGCCTATGCAGGCAGCTTCATCAACAGTAGGACAGTTTTATCTATAAGAAATTTAATTTTAATCCACAGGACTCCTCAGTGTTCAGTGAGAAGCAATGGGTACATTGGCCATACATATGGAAGCCCCTAGTTAAACTGAGAATTGAAAAAAAAAAAAAAATCCTAACTAAAATAACTGTATTCCTGCTACTCAGGAGGATTGACAAAGAAGTTTAATTTGACCTGGAAATTGAAAGAGATATGCCTAGAATTCTGATTCTGGTCAAGAAGAAGTCATAGGAGCCAGAGTCACTCTCTTGCCTGAATCAACAAGAGAAAGAACATCTCTCTCTCTCTCTCTCACTCGGGCTCTGTATATATATATATATATGTATATATATATATATATATATATTACACACAGAGACACACATATACATACAAATATATGTACATATGCATTCAAGACATTGGAGGCAATGAAAAACAGTGATTTCTGAAAGGTGGGAAAGAAATATGGTAAGCCCCGTGATTATTCCAGTTCATTTCACTTAGAGCACTTCAAAATTTGAAAATGTAGTTAAAAATGATCCCATAAAGAAAAACTCTGGTTTGGTTCATTGGTGAACTCTACCAAACATAAAAGTAAAAACTTAGTGACAATTCTACACAAACTTTCCCAAGGAAATTAAAATGAGAAAACACTTTCTAGTTTAGCCTATGAAACTAGTGTAAGGTTAGTGGTAAACCAGATAGGAAAAGGACAAGATAACTACTAGCCAATATCTGTTGTGAACATAAATGCAAAGTTTCTAAACAAAATTTTAGTAAATTCAATCTAGAAAAAGAGCAAAACTATAATATAACTAGGTAGAAGTTATCCTAGGAATACAAAGCTGGTCTAACATTCAAAAATAAATTAATTTGGGGCGCCTGGGTGGCTCAGTGGGTTAAAGCCTTTGCCTTCAGCTCAGGTCATGATCCCAGGGTCCTGGGATGGAGCCCCGCATGGGCTCTCTGCTCAGCAGGGAGCCTGCTTCACCCCCTCTCTCTCTCGGCCTGCCTTTCTGCCTACTTGTGATCTCTGTCTGTCAAATAAATAAAATCTTTAAAATAATTAATTAATTAATTAATTAATTTACTATATTAACAAACTAAAATGGATTTCAATTATACCTAATAAACTAAATGTACACATTTATATTTAAATTCACATATGTTATGTTATATATGAACATGTGATATATAAAAATTCATATCATATATATGTATATGTGTGTGTGTTTATGTGCATGTGTATATGTGGTTGACCCTTGAACAACATAGAAGTTAGGGGTGCTGACCAACTCACACACATAGTCAAAAGTCCACATAAAAATTTTGACTCCCCCAAAACTTTACTAATAATCTACTGTTGACTAGAGCCTTACTTATAACATAAACACATACAATTAACACATATTTTGTATGTTGTATGTATTATATACTGTATTCTTACAATAAAGAAGCTGGAGAAAAGATAGTTTTACTAAGAAATTCATAAGGAACAATAACCTCAATTGAACATGGAAAAAACATTTGACAAAACCAGACATTCGTATCTGATAATAACTCTCAGCAATTTCCCAGCTTAATAAAGAGCACCTATGCAAAACCCATGGATAATATGACCCAGAATGATAAAAGATTGAGTGACTTCTAATATCAGGAACAAGAGGAGTTAGAAAAATTTTAATGTAATTAATATTGGTTTAGCAGAAGCTTCAGAGGATTCAAAATTATGAACAATTTTGTTGAAACAAAATTTTACTTTTTCAAACACCACATTATCTAATGACTTTCAATTTAATGAAAGAACTATTGTAATGGCTTGGTCTAATCTAGTCTCCCTGTATCAAATCGCATTTAGTGATAGCATACCAAACCAAATATTTCTCCCAACAATTTGAAAAAGAAAAAAAAAGGAAAAAGAAAGAAAGGAAAAGTAAAGAAAGGAAAGGAAAAGAAAAAAGAAAGAAAAGAAAGAAGAGAAGAGAAGAAACGAAAAGGAAAGGGAAAGAAAGGAAAGGAAAGGAAAGGAAAAGAAAAAGAAAAGAAAAGAAGGAAGTATTGATATGGAAACATTTAGAAGGATTCGTGTTAAAAACTACCACTAGTTAAGCAGTTTAATAAGATTAAAGGGACTATTTTGCATTGATTGATATATTAAGCATTGGTATACAAACATTACTGAACAAGCTGTTAAATATTTTGAATATCACCACTTTTGGTCACCACTAAAGCAACTCAATCATTAGTCAAACTCTTCCATAATAAAAACTCTGTCCAGATGGCATCACCCATCAGTTCTCCCAAACCTTCAATGAAGAAATAATATGTTATATAATCTCTTTTCAGAATAGAAGAGTTGGAAAAAGTTGCCATCTTTTTTTTTAAGATTTTGTTTATTTATTCGACTGACAGAGATCAAAGTAGGCAGAGAGGCAGGCAGAGAGAGACGGAGAAGCAGGCTCCCCGCTGAGCAGAGACCCCCCCCCCCCATGCAGGACTTGATTCCAGGGTCCTGGGATCATGACCCAAGCTGAAGGCAGAGGCTTTAACCCACTGAGCCACCCAGGCGCTCCAGAAAATGTTGCAATCTTTTAATGATGTTAAGACAAGCTTGAGTCCAAAATGTGACATAATTCTTATGAGGAAAACAATAAATTCTGTCTTGATTATAAACATACTACACAACAATTCTGACAAAATTCAGTAAAATTCCATGAAACTGTATCTCAAGATAAGACAAATTCAGAAATAATATAATTAGCAAATATTTTCCATTTTCTACACAGCCCTTTTCTGAAACAAAGGATGGGATTCTACAGGACTTCTTTTGGTGAGGGAAAATCACAAAAGGAGGGAAGGGAAAGCAAGGGTGGCAATGTCAAACAACTTTACCTCAGCAAGACACGGGTATAGGCTTACTTTGCACATATCTTCTTGCAGTAAACCAACCTCCCTTGCTCAGGACAATATGGTGCGGATGGAAACTAAGTAACTAGGAAGAGCTTTGAATTCTTTTTTTTTTTTTTTTAATTTTTTATTTATTTTCAGCGTAACAGTATTCATTGTTTTTTCACCACACCCAGTGCTCCATGCAATCTGTGCCCTCCCTATTGGAAGAGCTTTGAATTCTTAACCATTGTTCTGGAAGTTCCTTTCTATCACAGTATCCAGAATTCACTTCAGATTTAGTTGGCATGGATGACAGCCACCAGATGGCAGCAACTGCAGCTGTGTCCATCTAGAGTTTGCTTCTGGAGCCAGAACCCTCCAGGAACACTGAGCAGTTCTAGATCCTCTCGATCATATCATTTACCATGATAATTAGGCATTTACTTTAGAAAAGAATATTATGGAACTACTCCTATCATGTTAAACCAAGATTTTAAAGCATTAGAAAATTGTATTCTGTAGTATATAAAAAGCACTGTATATTATGACAAACCAGGGCAAAACTTTTATTTCCTTTCTACATTTTTTAAATGTTAAAAATATTCCTAACTGTTGGAAAAACACTTGAATAAAGACCTCAGTCCACACCATATAAGATAAAAAAAAAACTTTATAATAACTAAAATTCAGATATAATATATGAAAACATTAATATTTGAAAATAAATTTTGAATGGGTAAGTATACGTAAAAAAAGAGAAAAAATAAAATTATATACAAATGTTATGCTACTTCACATGCAAAATTGATTAAAATTTCAAAAGAGAATAAACACAATAGTATTTGCACAAATAATGGCAGGATATGGGGCACGTGGGTGGCTCAGTCAGGTAAGCATCTGACTCAACTCAGGTCATGATCTCAGAGTCATGAGATTGAACCCCGAGTTGGCATGGAAGCTGCTTGAGATTCTCTCTCTCCCTTTCCCTTGCCCAGCCCCCATTCTTGCTTGCGCGCATGCTCTCTCTTTCTCTCTCTCTCTCTCTCTCTCTCTAAAGAAAAAATTAAAATAATGACAGGATAATGGGTCAATGACAGGACTCACCCCATATCTATACCTCCCTTCAGAAATAGCTGTTTATAGATTATGAGATTACATTTTTAGAATATTCCACATGCTTTGCAATATATATTTGAATAATAAAAATTCTGGAACCATACTAGCGTTGAGTTTTGACTATACCAAGTTACTTAGTCTCCAACTGCCTCAACGTCCTCATTTGAAAAACAGTGATAACAGTGATGTTAGATGTTCTTTATGTATAAGCTTTTATTATAAAATATATCATTTAATATTTAGAAAAAATGAGGAATTAAAAATTAATACAATATTATTGCCACATATTTTCCATGTAAATAATTCTTTTTTTTTTAATATTTTATTTATTTATTTGACAGACAGAGACCATAAATAGGCAGAGAGGCAGGCAGAGAGAGAGAGGGAGGAAGCAGGCTCCCTGCTGAGCAGAGAGCCTGATGCGGGGCTCGATCCCAGGACCCTGAGATCATGACCTGAGCCGAAGGCAGAGGCTTTAACCCACTGAGCCACCCAGGTGCCCCCCATGTAAATAATTCTTAAATAATATACTGGGGGGTCCTCTTTTTATAGCAGTAGTAATTCTAAGGATGATAGTCTTCAAAATATAAACCTGAATCTTTGGGAAAGAAAGGGGCCTTTACTCAAAAGTGTTATATGTAACCATTACCATTCTGTTTTGCCCCTACACAGTGTGGCTGCTCTCTTTTCCAAATGAATATCAGTATACTTGCTTTGTAGGATGGAATAGTTCACACAGATGTAATATTTTAATTCTCATACAATAGCAGCTCTTACTATTTACTTCCTAAAGTAAAAGTGAAATGAAGATATTATTATCACATCCAAAATTGAAAACAATGTTTCGTATATTCTAAGCATAGAAATACCATTTTGTAATACTTAGAAAAACATTTGATGCCATATATAAAAATATCTTTGATATATTAATATTCCAAGAACAAGGATAACTGGGACCCTTAGAAAACAGACATTGTCCACTGCCTCATGGTTTTACAAACATCACAGAAGGAATCATTTCCAGTGTAGTATTCTCTTCACAGCATCTTTCACATCTCTGTTTCGCAGACTGTATATTAGAGGGTTTAGCATTGGTATTATCAATGTGTAGAGCACCGCTACGATCTTGTTTTGCTCTGGGGAGGAGATGGCACCGGGCTGGGCATACATAAAGAACACAGTCCCATAGAACAAACTCACCACAGCTATATGGGAACCGCAGGTGGAGAAGGTCTTACCCCTGCCGTGGGTAGAGGGGATCTTCAGGACAGTGGAGAGGATGTAAGCATAGGAAACCAGAATGACAGTTGTGGTGGTGATGATGATGAGGGCAGAGAGAATGAACAGCACAATCTCGTTCACAAAAGTGTCATCACAAGAGATCTTGATCAGGGCTGGGACGTCACAGAAAAAGTGGTCCAGTCTGTTTTCTCCACAGAAACGCAAACTGAAGGTGAAACCTGTTTGCACGATGGAGTTGATGCCTCCACAGATGTAGGATCCAGTCACCAACTGAGCACAGACTTTCTGGGACATGTGCACAGGGTAAAGTAGAGGGGAGCAAATGGCAGAGAATCGATCAAATGCCATGACAGCCAAAAGGAAGCCTTCAGTTGTGACAAACAGAGCAAAGAAGAAAAACTGGGCCGCACACCCATTGTAAGAAATCTTCTTTTCACTAGACAGGAAGTTAGCTAAAGTTTTGGGGGCGATGACTGTGGAGTAGCAGAGATCTAAATAGGACAAGTTTCTAAGGAAGAAATACATAGGCATTTGAAGTCTGGAGTCCATCTTAATGACAATTATCATGCTAATATTTCCCACCACAGTGACTGTATAGATTAGCAAGAACACTAGGAATAAGAGGATTTGTAGTTTTGGAGGGGTTCCAAAGCCTAGCAGAATGAATTCTGTCACTTCTGAGTAATTCCTATTAAGCTCGTTTTTCATGGCTGAGATGTAGGTGGAACTGGAGAGATGGTAAAAATGAAAGAAATAAGTGATCAGAACACTAGTTTAAGTAAAAATAACTAAAAATCAGAATAGAAAAAATTTCATCATATTGTTCCCAATAAATTGCAAAACAGCAATACAGATCAAATAGTTATTTTTAAAGAATAAAGAATTTAATCTGATTGGTCACCCTTTGAGATATACCCATTTTGCAAATAATGCAGGCTTGTTCTCTAAGCATGCTTTGGAGAAATAGAGATTCTAGCAAAGTGTGTAGAAACAAGAGCTCGTCGTTTGTTTTTCCCTCGAGTTATTATCAGTTATTACAATTGAAAGTTGCCTTCTCTTGTGGAATATATTTCTCACAAACATAATAATCCACTTAAAACTTCATTTGGAGTGAAAATCTGTTAAATTGATGATCTCTTTTTATTTTTTTTAAATCATTTAGTGTCCTTATCTACTATAAGAAAATAACAAATATTATATTCATTTTTCTTTTATTATGAGGAGAAAAGCTTCATATTCTGACAAAAGAATCATCTTTTTACCTGGTAACTCATATTCTTATTTCTTCCATTATTTTTTGTCCCTATGGTGATGTGCACTCTTATTGGCACAATTCACTTACTAAAAACAGAAGCAATTCTTAAGTATATTTTCTAAGCATGATTTCATCAGACTTTCATTTCTTCTCTTACTCCTTTTTTCCTTCTTTCCTTCCCTCCTTCCTTCCTTCCTTCCTTCCATCCTTCCTTCCTTCCTTCTTTCCTTCTTTCCCACTCTTATTCCCTTTGGAGTTTTCAGGGTGGAATCTAGGTAGGGAATTCTAAGATCTTGGATAATTTTTTTGTCCTTTCAGAAACAGACGAATCTAGCAAAAAATACAAAGATCTGTGCATATGGAGGAGAGAGGGCACATATGACAATTTAAAGATAGGTAAAAATGGGGGAATAGGAAGAAATATGTATTTAAACAAGCTTGCATTGTATTTATTTAGACATATGATGTTATGACTATAAGTGTCCCTAAAACATGGTGGTAGAAAAAGGAAGTAATTTTTATTTTATTTTCTGTATGGAGAAATTAAGAAAAAAATATTTAAAAAGCTTCTTTAGAGGCATGAGATTGAGGAGCAGTGTGGTTTACTATTCAAAAAGCTATCATAAAATATAAAAGAAAACTAACAATTCAAAGATTTACATACTATGGAAATATCTTTCATATTTTATGATCATAGTTTTATAAATATATAAAAAATTATTATGTAAGTTGTATAATTATAATAAATAAAAATTATATAAGATGTAAATAATATAATGTCTCATAATATCTCTTGTCATCTTTATTTCGATCACTGCCATGGTTTCACTAATGGTGACATTCTTTGAAGACAGGTTGAGACAACACAAGTATACTAGAGTCAATTTAGTCCAGTATTTATATCTACTTCCTTGAAAAAAATTAAAAGTTAACAGCAACGTTGACTGATTTTAGAAGGCAGAAAAATCATCAAAATAAACTCTGGTAGGGCCTATCAACTAAAAAAATGTATGGTTTCCTTAAATACACATTTTATACAAAACTTCTGGTTTCAACAGAAAAATTGAAAAAAGTAACTAAAGCAATCTAAAAAAGAATGTGATGAGAAAAAACTAGATATAAAAGATATTCTTAAGAATGAACCATTTCTCTCCTTGTAAACTCTCTACTATATGTGAAATCATGAAGAAACAGGAGTATGAAAAGAAGTGCACCTTGGTTTCCTGTAACACGGATTGCATCTCTTCCCTGGCCAGATCAGACTCCAAATGACAAGATGTACAAGTACTAGCAACGATTGTAGTTTTCTCTCTCTCTCTCTCTCTCTCTCTCTCTCTCTCTTTCAGTGTATTTTACTTTTTCATTGATTAAAACAACACCAAACCTGGTCCGGTCCTGAGAGAAATTCTCTCTTGAGGAGGGAAACCAGAGCCGTGTACATTCCCTCTGCAAGATGGTAACCAGGCACAAACAACTTTCTCACCAGTAATGTGCGCAGAATGCAAAAGAGAAGCGAGAGAAGAAATGATTCATTAGAAAATTAACAGACCTTTGGGAAGTAGAAGGGCTCTCCAATGGATGTGAGAACTATCCCTCTACTTACTGAACAAAATAATAATAACAATTAAACACATTTGGATGAGAAGTATTTGATTCTTTTTCTTAACTTCATAATCTATGCAGAGGAAATTCACCATTTTTCATCTGAGTGGATAACAACCCTTATTTTTAGAAACTCATTTCTTATCTCTACTGTTAACACGTCATACTTGTATTAGAAGAAAATTTTATACACAGAATAATCCAAATAGTCAGGTGAAGAGTTGGGGGGAAAGGGAGGATTTTGAAGTAACACAGAGACTGCCAGAGCAGGCAGTCATACATCCATCTCTGATTTCAAGGCACAGGAGAGGTGGTGTTAAGGATCCCAGAAGCCTGGGAATTGCTTCAAGAGTGAGACCATGGCTGGGTTTGCCCACCTGCACTAGAACCAAAAAGAGAAACCCCCAAGGAGCATACTGAAAGAGCAAGAAATTCCCTCTCCTCACACATCCTCAGTTTTGCCGTTAGTGGGAAAACAGCTTCTCCAGGATCCTAGAGATCCTTCCTACTTTATCTTGATGACATTTCCCTTTAGCTAGGACAACTCTCTTTGGTATTTTTTAGGGCACAAATTTGACATAACATATTCTCTTAGACCTCCTTTATCTGAAAAAGCTCCTTATTTTGCTTTCAGTTCTGAAGCCTATGTTTTCTGCACATGCATGTTGGTTTGGTCTCCCCACTTCCCATCTTTAAGCTCTTTAAAGACTTTACAGTGTCTCTGGTTTGAACTGTCTGCAACAAGTACATGCTTTAACTTTGATCTGCTTGTGTGTGATGTCCCTTTTTCACTCACCTTCAGAATTTGATTCTGATGTGCTTTATTTGGTTTTCTCTCTGTCTATGGGATTTCTCTATATCTATCTATGGGATTTTGCCCATTTTCTTGCGTCTGTGTGGTTAGATTTGTCATCATATATGAAAAATATTTGCCCTTTATACTTTATATTATTTTTCTGGCCCCTCTTCTTCCAGTTACATGGACATATTTTCTCAGTTGTCACTGAATGCCTCTTCATTATTTTTCCTTTTTAACTTAATTTTAGGTTTGGTTTGTTTCTATTGCTATATATTCAAGTTTAAAATCTTTTCCTTCTGATTTGTTCCCTTTCTCAGGAATTACAGTCATTCACAACTTATTGGGCAATCTCTAAAAATATTTGGTTCATGCATTTTCTCCAGAGTTTAATAGTTTTGTGATGGGAGGCAATCTATGGTTGCCATTCTTTTATAACTAACTGTAGAAAATCTTAAATCCCATTTTTTAAAAATTATTGAATTACCTCAGCATTTGCAGTATAAACATACACGTCAGTGAGATTTCATTGTTCTTTTTTATTGAAGTACTTTATTTATTAATTGTCTGTTTCGAGCTTTTAAGTTAATTTATGAGTGAGGTTTGTCTATGCTTTTTTAGTTTAATGTTCATATGACATTTATGAGAGACTCATATATATAGTAGGAGAGTATTTTCTTTACAACTATTTCTGACAGAGTTTATGTAAAAATTATCTTCTTCCTTTCTTAAATGTTTGTAAGTAAACACTGGTGAAGCTATTTATACTTCATAGGAATATCATTAATAAAAATTCAGTTTCTTTAAGAGATATTTTAAAATTCGCATTTCTCTTTTACACATAATTTTGTTCTATTTAAAATATTTTTATTTAAAAATCATCAATTTTTGGTAAAAATGTTTTCTTTTTTTTAATAGCAGAAGAATATGTAGTGCCATCCCCATTTCATTCCTGATCCTTGTGATTTAATGTTGTTCTTTTTTCCTTCTTAAATTTTGGATTTTATATACACTAGTAATTATTCAAAGAATCAACATTAAAGTCATGTGAATAGCCTATATCATATATAGTTTTTCTAAGTAATTTTATCTTTTTTTTATTTTCTCTTTTTTGTTTTGTTTTGACTTGCTGTTTTCTATTTCATATTATTAAGAAGATTATTATTCTTTTAAGATCTAGGTGTTCTTGCCTTTCTTCATATTTACAAGTAAGGGTTTGTATATCCTTCCAAGTACTACTTATTCTTATGAAGCTTAAAAATATCATAGTTCATTGTCATTTAGTTCAAACTAAATCAAAACTGAATTTGATAGATAATTAGAAAACTTTATGGGCATGGACATTAGAAACAAATACCTCCTAAAAATCCATTTGATTTCTGTATCAGGTTGACTGAATGATTTCAATCGGTGAGTTTGTTGAGGGTTTATGTCCGATCTAGTGTGAATGACAGGAAGTGACTCTTACATATTTGTAAGAAATAGCATGTTGTTACTGCTAATGCTATTGTGAGTAGCTTAAGAATAAAAATACTATATTAGATTCTGGCACATGTTACAGATTAGAGAGTCAAGATCTATGTCACGTGCTTTCTAGAAGAAGAGGTTGAAAAGTTTAAATGTGTCCTGCCACAAGGGTTTTTGACCCAGATTTTGTTCTACCAATTAGATCTACACAGACTCTGAATTTAGAATGGAACAAAGACAGGGGTTGACTTTCTGTTCATTTTGTTTTGGAAACATGTGGGCTTTTCTCTGCAGCATTATTGAATGCCCAAATTCCTAGAGAAGCAGTTTTGATGGATGAAGAAGTAGTGACATCTTTTTGCTCCCTTATATCTGACCCCTGGATCATAGTTAAGGTGCTATATTTTTAAATTGTACCTCCAGTGGTAGCCTCTCTCTCTGTGAGTTAATCTTAAATTGTCCTGAGGGTCATTATAAGAATGTCACCCAGGAGCACTTGGGTGGCTCCATCGGTTTAGCGTTGACTCTTGATTTTGGCTCAGATCTTGATTTGGGTCATGAGATCAAGCTCTGGCATGGCCACAGCAGGGAATATCTGCTTGAGGTTCTCTCCCTGTCCCCCTGCCCCTCCCCCTGCTCATCATATGCATGCACACATATGCACACACACACTCTCTCTATCTCAAATAAATAAATCTTAAAAACAAACAAACAAAAAAGAGTGTCACCCAGAAGTTCCCAGCCTTTCCAAATTGATAGGCTACTATTCACCCAAATTAATATTTTCCTGTTTAAAGTAACAAACCTATTTATCCTTCCTACACCAACAAAGCTTTTACTAATATTGTATTAAAATGAGGAGCTCTTGCCCTATATCATTTTGTATTCCACACACTGAAAAGTTCTAGATAAATTCTAGAAATAATTTTTAATTAAAAGGAGATTTAGGAGAACCTGGATGGCTCAGTTAATTAAGCATCTGCCTTTGGCTCAGGTCATATTCTCAGGATCCTGGGATCCTGTCCTACAATGGGCTTCCTGCTCAGCAGGGATTATGCTTCTCCTTCTGCCTCTTACCCTGCTTCATCCTCTCTCTTATTCTCTCTCAGTCTCTAGCTGTCAAATAAAAAAATAAAAACTTTAAAAATGAGGGGGACTTAAAAGGTAAGATTACAATTAATTCATGGAAATATTTAGGACAAAAATGGCATACTGAAAATATTAAGCTCATTAAGTAGAGTGTTATCTCTATGGTTTTAATGTAGTCTTTACATCATAAATATTTTATAATCTTTCACTAAGGAATTTTAAAATAATCTTCTTGAATGCTATTATTTCTTTTATTTTCTAATCGTTTAGTTTTGAATATATGAAAACATAGAAATCACAAAACATTATCTGACTTTTAATTTGTGATTTAAAGGATATTTATGATATCATGGAATATGTCTACATCAAGGAATACAGGTAAACCCTAAGCTGGAATGAATTTTTGTCTTTTTTGAATTATAATGAATGTAATTTACTACATAATTAAAAATGTTCACTTTTTAGTCTAACATCTAACACTTCTCTCATATGGTACAAACTTTTAAATCTGTCTCTCTGTGCCTACCAATACGTATGTTATGACAATTACCAGAAACTTTTTCTTCATCGGTGAAAAAAATTAAGTCCAAAGAAATTCCCAAAGGATACATACAACCTATACTTGGAAAAGTTCCCTGTACTCGGAATATTATTAGATTATTTGTTGGTATCTGAGGTTACCACAGTCCTCATGGACAACAGCCCTGGAGCCCACACTTACGTCTCCACAACTGACTTTAAGATTACTCTTCTCCCAGCGGAATTGATCAGAAAATGAGAAAAACCTTAATGTTGGAATATCCTGAAGAAAGGTTTCACAGGACTAAAAATACGAACGTTGTAAACAACCATTGTTGACACTCAAGCAAATGATGATTGACTCTAGATGACACACAGTCGCTAAGGTCCTTTAATACCCATGATTATCTCATTAGCCTTATTTTAAGACACATAAAGCATACTAGATTTTATGAAAGGAACTTTCCTTTATATATATTCTTTAAATATACTTTCACTGAATGAAGAGCAAGAGCCCTTGAACTGATGCAACTTTACTAGAAAGTCATCTTTGTGGTGTAAGAACTGGAATGTTCATCAGCTTCTCTCTGCTTGAAAAAAAGCTAACTGATCATGGCATATTTTAATTAAACAACTACCAGTGGAAGTAAAATAAATATAATGAGGCAATAAAAATGCCTTATTTAGGGGAATGGACTTGATCTACAGAAGTGACCTTTTATTTAGAAAGAGCTTTAAACAATTTTATTTAATATAAGATTAGTGGTTTTTAAATTTTTTAATTTTATCATACATATCACTGACCTATTTTTAGTCTCTTTTCAAAATAATGGATACAGTAATAATAAAAATTAAAGAAACTGAAGCAAATAAGGTAACAATACTCAAAAATGTTTTTATTATTGTCATGTTATGATTCAAAGACTGGAATATCATAGGCTGCAAACATTGTCATAGAGATTACATGTAGCATCTCTATTTTAGATTATCATAGCCCTCCTATTTTAGATAATGAGAATAGAAATTTCAAATATGAATAAATTAGACAATATTAAATCCTATAACTGGCTGAACTCTCAGCAAAATTATGACTTAAATACAGTAACTCAGAAATGCCTTTCACTGCTTAATAACTGAATACCAACTTCATAAGTCTAACATTACCTAATGCAAATTCTTGAACACTTATGACATTAAAATTGTGTTATATGCAATATTGAATTAAGATGCAAATAATGTATTCTACATTTAAGAAACTATGTGACTAAGAAAAAAGCCTGGATTGCATTTGTTTATTTTGCTTTCTGCCTCTCAGCAGGTTTCTGCCATGGATGACAGGGGAACAAGCAATCACTCAGAAGTGACTGACTTCATTCTTGTAGGCTTCAGGGTGCGCCCAGAACTCCACATTCTCCTCTTCCTGCTCTTTCTGCTTGTGTATGGCATGATCCTTCTAGGGAATGTGGGGATGATGACCATTATTATGACTGATCCCCGGCTGAACACACCCATGTATTTCTTCCTAGGCAACCTCTCCTTCATTGATCTCTTCTATTCTTCTGTTATTGCACCCAAGGCTATGATCAACTTCTGGTCTGAGAGCAAGTCCATCTCCTTTGCAGGCTGTGTGATCCAGCTCTTTCTCTTTGCCTTGTTCATTGTGGCTGAGGGATTTCTCCTGGCAGCCATGGCTTATGACCGCTTCATTGCCATCTGCAACCCACTCCTCTACTCTGTCCAGATGTCAACTCGTCTCTGCATTCAGTTGGTGGCTGGTTCTTACTTTTGTGGCTGCATCAGCTCAGTTCTTCAGACGAGCATGACATTTACTTTGTCCTTTTGTGCTTCCCACACCATTGATCACTTTTACTGTGATGACCGTCCACTTCAAAGGATTTCTTGTTCTGATCTCTACCTTCATAAGATAGTTTCCTTTTTCTTATGCAGCATTATTATTTTGCCCACCATAATTGTCATTATTGTGTCCTATATGTATATTGTGTCCACAGTTCTAAAGATACGCTCCTCTGAGGGATGTAAGAAAGCCTTCTCCACTTGCAGCTCTCACCTAGGAGTCGTGAGTGTACTGTACGGTGCCATCGTTTTTATGTATGTCATCCCTGACAGATTCCCTGAGCTGAGTAAAGTGGCTGCCTTATGTTACACCTTAGTCACTCCCATGTTGAATCCTTTGATTTACTCCCTGAGAAACAAAGATGTCAAAGAAGCTCTGAGAAAGATCCTGGGGAAAAAAACATTTCTATTTAATTCTATCTTAACAGTGACATAACCGAAAGGCCTGGACATTATGACACTTTGGGGAGGCATCGATGCAAAGAATGCCTCCAATGATTTTGAAATATTTAATTTTAGAAACTTTATTTATTTGAATCCCGTGACTTACAGCACTCGGGATTACGAGTACATTTGGACTATATTTTTCCTGATGGTTGATTCTGGAGTGGAATGGCTTTCTCCGTACTTTGTCTTCATTTGGGTAAAGATGATTGTGTGTATTTCGATTTTAGGGAAAATATATTCCAGATTTGATGCTGGCACTCTGCAGATGATGTTTGGGATGTTTATCTTGAGTCAGTAAGAAATGTTATGAAATATGTATATACTTGGTAGAAGTAACAAAATTTGATATGATAAGAAGACAGAACAAAGTAACAGATTTACTGGAGAAATCTTTTTCAGCGCTGCATGTTCTGCAGATGTTCTACAGTGCACGCAGTCCTGAGGGTGACAACTGGGTCACTCTTAATTGTCCAGAGGCCCAATGAGTGACACACATATGTCATACTTTTCTGGGACTTAAATCATTCTTGAAAATCCTCCTTTTGGACAAGGAAACTGTAATGAAAATGAAAGAAAAATAAAGAAGACTCTTTTTTTGGTTCTACATACCTTAGAATTAATTCACCAAATCGATATTTATTGAATTTTTATATACATTTTGCTGTACAAAAATCCCTAGGTATAAATAATTTTTGTACTTAAATGCACAGTCAGATGAGGAGAAAACAGCTGGCCAGAGAACCAAAATGTCACATGGAAACCCAGTGAAAAAGACATTTATGGAATATACAAAAAGAGTGCAGCCTTTGGAGGTGAACAGTCTTAATGGTCAGTGAAATCTTTCTCTACACATTTTTAAAAATAGGTAGAATTGAGCAAGGTGAAATAGACAGGTTTCTGTGCAAAATCACTATATGGTGAACTGCATGAGGTTTGATAAGTCATTTGTACTGCACAAGACAAAAAGTGAGGGATGAGCCTTAAAAGGGAACTCATGGAAACTGTGCAGACCTCTATGTCAAACCAAGGAAGATGACTTTTATTCTGCAGACAAGAGGTAGGCATTGGGGATTTTAGAGAAAGACAGTATTCTGTTCAACTGGGCATTTTGCAAATATCATACTGGTATCTTTATGGAAAATAAATATTCACAAGGAGAAGACTTAGAAAGTAAGTGATTGTCCAAGTAAGAGATTATGGTGGCTTTTACTAAAGGCAGTCTTCTTAAGGACAGTGAAGCAGAGACTCTCTTTAGAATGACAGGTAAAGTAAGCTGAATATGGACTGATGATTGATAAAATGAGAATGATGCAGAAGTGAAAAATGCCTTCTAATGTTTAAGCATCTCTGCTGGAGAAAAGCTACCTCATAAAATGAGGAAGAAAATCTGAGTAACAACAGTTCACTGATAACTTGAGAATGAAAAAAATAAGCTCAGGGGTCAAACTGAGCTTTCAAATTCTGTGTTCGCCATGTAGCTTTGGGCAAGTTGCATAGTGTCTCCATATTTTAATTTTCTCCTGTAAAATGGGGTGTATAAGAGTATTTACCTCTCAGAGTCACTTGAATGATTAAATTACATACATTTCATACAAATCTGTTAAATCTATATATTTATTGGCTGCCAGATTTGTTCTTTCTTCATGCATTTAATACTATCGATGTTAATTCTGAGAGAAGACAGTAACTTTCTCTGCCCCTTTCCCTTCTTTACCATGAGGCATTCCCAAGTCCCCAGGAATACCTATGTTTTCATTTCCATAGACAGAACTTGAGTCACTTTACTTTGTTATTTTAGCCTTTATTTTCCTTTTTGCTAGCAACCAACAGAAAAGATTCAAAACAAACAAAAAGAACAGAGCCCCCAACTAGGGACAGAATAGTAACTTATCACCAAATGAGGTATCTATTCCTCTCTCTACTCATGTCTGTCTCTAAGAATCCTTTCTTGTATTTCAATAAATGTCACCTCTTTCACCCACATTTTTTTTAAGATTTTATTTATTTATTTGACAGACAGAGATCACAAATAGGCAGAGAGAGAGGAGGAAGCAGGTTCCCTGCAGAGCAGAGAACCCGATGTGGGGCTCGATCCTAGGATCCTGGGATCATGACCTGAGCTGAAGACAGAGGCTTTAACCCACTGAGCCACCCAGGCACTCCCCACCCACATTTTTAAAAATACAGATTACTGGGGAAAACAGGGGGCATGCTAAGTAGAAAAACTTCATGAGGATTTTAGGGTAAGTGTTCACTGTGCTGCGGTAGTATCCCGCCTCTCTCCTGAGGTGAAGCGGAAAGATTTTAGGTTGAAAGAGGCATATTTTACAAACCCACCCCCATGAGTAAAATGCAGAAGCCTTCATGCCAGTACTCTGAGTCCTATTATGGAATGACCCAGCAATGAAAGAAGCTCCTTATCCTTTAAATCATCATCTAATGGATATTGGTAACCCTTTATCCAGCTGAGGAAAAGGACCCAAACAATAGTGTTAACTGTTGGGAGAACAACGTTCCTCTATATGCACCACGTCCTGCATTCCCAGCAACCACCACCAGACACACACATACACATCAATACAAACATAATCATGGTCTTGTGTCTTTGTTTCTGTCTCTGTCTCTGTCTCTCTCTCTCACACACACACACACCCAGGATAGCTTTGAGAAGGACACCAAGAACAATTAGTAGCTATATCACTCCCCAGAGCAATGTATGTCTAATGTCATCCAGCTGACTCCGAAAAGAATCCTCAGGCTAAGCTAGAAGCTAACAGATCTCACCATGAGAAGATACATACAATAATTTTTCAATGCTGACCTTTTCCATTCTTTTCCTGATGTCAAGTAATTTTTGCCATTACTACAGGAATTAAATTCAGGTATATTCTGTTCTTGTTTAGAACTTGATCTTCTCAATTTACTTTTCAATTAGAGTAAGATTCATGTATCATACAGACTAGCTCTGAAAGCAGGGATGAGATTGAAAAATAATAATGAGCATGTTCATATAGATTAATAAAAATATATGCATAAATGCATACATACACATAAATGTGTATATATATCTAATTCTCAAAATATGAGATACACATTGTAAGGCTGCTAATAATCAAATTTGTAGTGCAAGTCATGGAAAAAGTTATTTTAATATTATTATATAGCTAATATTTTGATTTAGGATTACTAAGCTTTTTTAAAAACATCATGGTTAGTACTTAAATAACACCCTTATCTAAAATAGTATGCATGTAGGGAACTTCAAACTCATCTAATGACCTTCCACTGAATATATAATTATAGCTGACCGTAGTGTCAATAACGGGTAAAGTTTTCTCTTTTATAAGATTCTACTTACTTAAAAGAGAGAGAGACAGAGAGACAGGGGTTGGAGCAGAGGGAGAGAGACAAGCAGACACCCCACTGAGCAGGGAGCTCAACTCAGGGCTTGATCCCAGGACCCTGAGATCATTACCTGTGCCTAAGGCAGATGCTTAGACAACTGAGGACCCAGGCACCCACAAGTAAAGTTTTCTTCATTAAAATGATAATATTGATGCTGGTAGATCCTCGCTTAACTGCTGCTACACTAAAAACAATTATATTAAGTTTAACCTATTCTGCTTTGAGATTTTTTATATAAATATCTTCTATTGCCTTTAGTAGAGTCCTGTGTTTTAGGCCCAAATTAAATCTTCAGTCCAAAAAAAAAAAAATTCTGCCAATTACTTTTTCTCAAATATTTCATTGAAGGATAATTGTATGAACTGAACTGTGTTTATTCAGAGTATACAATTCCATGAGTTTGAGCCGTTTATACATCAGTGAAATCATCACCACAAGGTACAGAACATTTCCATCACCTCTAAAAGATTTATCATGTCCCTTGTTAGTCCATGCTCTGTCCAGCTCCACTTCCACATCACCAGTGATCTCATATGTTTTGCATATCTGTATATAACCTGCATACTGTATGTACTCTTGGAGGCTTCTTGAACTGAGTAAAATGAGTTTGAAATTTATTTATTTTGTCATCTGTTTCAGTAACTCATTCTTTTTATTGCTCAGTAGTATTCCATTTCCCATTGTATACATATGACCAAATTTTGCTTATGCATTCTTAACTTGATGAGCAACTGAGGTGTTTCCACTTTTTAAATATTGTGAGTAGGAGGGCCTGGGTGGCTCAGTGGGTTAAAGCCTCTGCCTTCGGCTCAGGTCATGATCCCAGGATCCTGGGATTGAGCCCCGCATTGGGCTCTCTGCTCAGCAGGGAGCCTGCTTCCTCCTCTCTCTGCCTGCTTCTCTGCGATCTCCGTCTGTCAAATAAATAAATAGAATCTTTAAAAATAAATAAATAAATAAATATTGTGAGTAAAACAAATAGAAACATTCATATGTATGTTTTTGAATGAGGGCCTACTCATTCCTTCTCCTCTCCCAGCCCAGCCCGATAAGAAGCACATAGGGAAGTGCAAACAAGAACATAGGAGGATTCCTCCTCTCCTAGATCCCAGTCATGGACTACCATATCACCTTGAGAGTGGCAGGCTTAAAATATTTCTTATTTCCTCCAGCTCTAAGTTGCAGAAGCTCTATTCAAGGCAAGAGTGGCTACAATGTCTGGAGATCTTTCCCTTTACCCAGGGCCCATTCACAGGGTAGAAACTCTACCCCAGGCGTGGTAGGTCAAGAATAAGCGGGTCCCAATTTCAGTTGAGACAGTTCAAAGGATAGAGATTTTTTGCCATGAGTGATTACTCAGCCATCAGAAACGATGAATACCCAACTTTTGCATCAACATGGATGGGACTGCAGGAGATTATGCTGAGTGAAATAAGTTAAGCAGAGAAAGTCAGCTATCGTATGGTTTCACTTACTTGTGGAACATAAGGAATAACATGGAGGACATTAGGAGAAGGAAAGGAAAAGTGAATTGGGGGAAATTGGAGGGGAAAATGAACGATGAGAGTCTGTGGACCCTGAGAAACAAACTGAGGACTTTAGAGGGGAGGAGATGTGGCGATGGGTCAGCCTGCTGGTAGGTATTAAGGAGGGCACATATTGCGAGGAGCGCTGGGTGTTGTACATAAACAATGAATCTTGGAACACTGCATCAAAAACTAATGATGTAGTTTATGGTGACTAACATAACACAATAAAAAAAAATAAACAAAAATGTAAGCAATTGTTGCTGTAAAAAAAAAAGAGAGAGAGAGAGAGAGAGCGCGATAAGCTAAGAAGACCATAGGCTAAAGACCTTGCCCAGAAACCTGCACATAAGGCCAGGGTGTCACCCTGAGAGCACTAGGCCATTGCTCCCGTTTCAGTTCCAGGACGGTTGAACACAGGTTTTACCTGGAATGATAGGCAGGTCATAGTAACTCAGGGCCCCAGAACTCTTCTCAAGTGAACTGACTTCATTTGGAATAAAATATGGGAAGGTTTAAGCATAAGCTTAAGGGACTCTCAAATATAATAAACATTTGTTGATAAGCAATTAAGAGAGGTTGCTAGCTCCATGAGAGCAAAAAGCTAACTGTAGACCAACTAGAAAGAAGTTGACCAGAGAGAAGGAGGGAAGGAGACAGCAAAGAAGGCTCCCCAGAATTGGAGAAAACCTCAAAGACTGGCCTTCAGGACTATCCGTGCAGAGGGGACCAAATCCACTGGATCAGACAATAGAGAAATATATGTCCCACAATGTTTTCAAAACAATAGAACAAAAGAAGAATTATTGGAACCTTCCTCCTGGGTAGGAAACCTACAGAGACATATCCAATAAAATGATCAGGGGAAGACACAACCAAAGCTAGCCCGATAAAACCACTGCCACCAAAGAGTATATACAAGCCTGAGGTTGTACACCTCTGAGAAGTGACATGAAAGCCTTCTCAGAGCAAACAGAATCCTTTCCTTAGAAAAAAAAATATATTTTTTAATTGAATTTAATTGAAGTTCAATTAATTTACATAATACATATTATTGGTTTCAGAGCTAGAGGTCAGTGATTCATCAGTCTTATATAATACTCAGTGCTCATTTCATCATATGCCCTCCTTAATGTCCATCACCCTCTGACCCCTCTCCCCTCCAACATCTTTCAGTTTGTTTCCTATGATTAAGAATCTTTTATGGTTTATCTCCCTTTCTAGTTTCATCTTGTTTTATTTTTTTCTCTTTCCCCCTGCGGTCTTCTGTTTTGTTTCTTCAATTCCACATATCAATGAGATGAGATCCTATGATAAATGTCTTTCTCTGATTGACTTATTTGGCTAAGTATAACACCCTCTAGGTCCATCCACATCATTGCAAGTGGCAAGATTTCATTTTTGATGGCTGAGTAGTATTGCATTATATATATATATATATATATATATATATATATATATATATATACACGCCACGTCTTCTTTATCCATTCATCTGTCCATGGACATCTGGGCTCTTTCCATAGTTTGGCTATTGTGGACATTGCTACTATGAACATTGGGGGAGCAAACAGAATCCAATAAAATAGTAAAAACAAAAGCAAAAGACAAAGAGGCAAGCAACAACAAAAATCAAGAAATTATTTCAAAACTTATTCTGGAATTTAAAAATTCAACAACTGGTGTGCTGGGATGGCTGAGTCGGTTAGACTGTTGCCTTCGGCTCCTGGGATAGAGCCTCTCATCAGGCTCCCTGCTCTCTCTCTGTCTCCTTCTGTGTGCTCTCTCTATTTCTCTCTCACTCTCTCTCAAATAAATAAAAATCTTCAAAATAAAGTAGACTATTAATTTTGAATGGCAAAATAAGTCAATGTAGGGCATTAATGGTAATAAATATACCAAGCTTGTGAGGGATGTTGATAACAGGCTGTGGAAGGACATGGAGGAATCTTATATGCACATTACCATGTGAAAAAAGTCAATCTGAAAAGGATACATACTGCATGATCGTCACCAACATTTTCAGTTATTGCATTTTTTTTTTAAGATTTAACGTAATTACTTGAGAGAAAGAGAGAGTATAGAGGCAGAGGTAGAAGCAGACTCCCTGCTGAGCAAGGAGTCAGACATCCATCTCAGGAGCCCGAGAGAGCAGTCTCAGGCAGAGACATGGGGACTCTGGGATCATGACCTGAACGAAAGGCAGATGCTTAGCCCACTGAGCTACCCAGGTGCCCCATAAGCATTTTAAGTACACAATACGTATGTGTATAATAATATATAGGGTGAGGATAATAAAAAATGGTATTGTACCTTTCACTGAAATTCCACTTGCTCATTGCTCCTATATGGAAAGCAATTAACTATTGTATATTAACTGTGTATCCAGCAACCATCCTATAATCTCTCAGTTTCAGGACATTTTTTGTCAATTCTTTCAGATTTTCTGCATAGACATCGTGTGAAAAGAAGAGGTGTTTTTTTTTTTCTTTTTCCCATTCTTTATACATTTTTGGAATCGTTTGCCAAGGCTCCCAAAACAAAAATACTGTAGACTGGGTGGCTTAAACAACAAATTTATTTTCTCACAGTTATGGATACTGAAAGTCCAAGGACAAAATGCCAGCAGATTTGGTTTCCTCTGAGGTGTCTCTCCTTGGCTTGCAGCTGTCTGCCTCTTGCTCTTTTTTCACATCATCGTCCCGCAGTGCACCTGCACCCTGGTGTCTCTCTGTGCCTCTTACTTTCCTCTTACAGACACCAGTCAGATTGAATCAGAATCTACAATAACAGCCTTATTTTAACTACCTATTTGAAAGCTCTATCACCAAATATTCTCACATATTTGGTAATGGGGGTTAGGGCTTCAAAATATACGTTTGGGAAGACATAATTAAGCCTGTAACACTTTTATTTCCTTTTTTTGTCTTTTGCATTACCAAAGACTATCAAAAGGTTGCTATGAAGGTGAGGCGAGGGGAGACATCCTTGCCTTGCTCCTATCATAGCAGGAAATCTTCTAGTTTACACCATTAAATATAGTCTACACTGTAGGTTTCTTAAGTGTTCTTATTCCGTTTTAGGAAATCCCCCTCCATTCCTAGTTTGCTGAGAGGTCATTTGCTTTTTACCATCACCAGCCACATCATACAAGTTCAAAAATATGACACACCTGCCTTGGTACACTCTCCTCATACTAATCAGTTAGTCAGTTCTATGTGTTTGATGTGAAATTTTTCAAATCAGCCTTTTAAAATTTGCATTGGCATACTTCAAAGCTTCATCAATAACATGAACTGACTCAGCAGTTTCCCTGACTCCAATCTTGTTCTCTTTAAATATATCTTCCATGCAGACCTGAAGACTTTCCCTTGTTACCAACCACCAGCTTTACCTACTTTACCACCTCTGTGTGTTGTTGGCATACTCATAGCTGGATTATAACTGCCTGTGCAAGGATGTGACTCTCACATTAAATTGTCAGCTCCCTAAAGAATAACCTCATACCCGAGCTTATCCCAAGAAAAGAATATATTACAGAGATAATAAATAAGGTTAATCAAATGAATAAATATTCAAAATCACGGAAGAGTAAATTTTGGATCACATGCTATTTCATGACTACCTCCCTGCTATACTTTTCAAAACATGTTCCTTAGAATAATTAACACAGAAAAAAAAGTTACGAAGATCCAAATTGAGGGAGTGATTGCTCCAAAATGTTGGCACTTCTCTTTCTCCCACTTGGTTCTTCATATTAGTTGGGATCCAGTAGCTAGAGAGCCTCAGAGCACTCTGTATCAATGAACAATTCTTCGGTTTAATGTATCTTACGAAGATTGCTTATTCTTTGTCTCTTATTTTACTCTTTCTCAATATATGACATATAAAATACTTGATTCAAAGTGAAAATTCAGAAACTGTTTAACATGTACTGTTTATACACTATAATAAAATATAAAAATCATGTTTAGCAGCAAGCCATAAAAACATAGAAGTCAATTCAATGAAATAAAATGTTATTTTAGATCGGTGGCAGGGTCAGCCTGAAAAATGTTTCCTTAATGTCAGGGACACCTCCAATATCAAGGATGTTTTGAATTAACAACGTCTCCTATGCAGGGAAAGTAATATGTGGGACATACGACACCTTGAAAGAGCTTGTTGACATTTCTATGATGTTTAGGAGAGAAACATTCTTAATGGTCACGAGAAGTATGAAAGAAATAGCCACAACATCTTTGATGGGCAAGAAATAGTAATCAAAGAATAGTATTTTTCATCTCCAAAAGTTTTTTTATAGCCCCTTTAACATCTTTGTTCCTCAGGGAGTAAATCAAAGGATTCAACATGGGAGTGACTAAGGTATAACATAAGGAGGTCACTTTACTCAGCTCAGGAAATCTGTCAGGAGTCAGATATGTAAAAAAGACAGTACCGTACAGTACACTCACGACTCCTAGGTGAGAGCTGCAAGTGGAGAAGGCTTTCTTACGTCCCTCAGAGGAGCGTATCTTTAGCACCGTGGACACAATATATATATAGGACACAATAATGATAATTATGGTAGGCAAGGTAATGATGCTGGATAAGGAGAAAGAAATCATCCTATAGATGAAGAGGTCAGAACAAGATATCCTTTGAAGTGGGCGAATATCACAGAAAAAGTGGTCAATGTCCCGAGAAGCACAAAAGGGCAAAGTAAATGTCATGCTCGTCTGAAGAACTGAGCTGATGCAGCCACAAAAGTAGGAACCAGCCACCAACTGAATGCAGAGACGAGTTGACATCTGGACAGAGTAGAGGAGTGGGTTGCAGATGGCAATGAAGCGGTCATAAGCCATGGCTGCCAGGAGAAATCCCTCAGCCACCATGAAGATGGCAAAGAGAAAGAACTGGATCAGACAGCCGGCAAAGGAGATGGACTTGCTCTCAGACCAGAAGTTGATCATAGCCTTGGGTGCAATAACAGAAGAATAGAAGAGATCAATGAAGGAGAGGTTGCCTAGGAAGAAATACATGGGTGTGTTCAGCCGGGGATCAGTCATAATAATGGTCATCATCCCCACATTCCCTAGAAGGATCATGCCATACACAAGCAGAAAGAGCAGGAAGAGGAGAATGTGGAGTTCTGGGCGCACCCTGAAGCCTACAAGAATGAAGTCAGTCACTTCTGAGTGATTGCTTGTCCCCTTGTCACTCATGGCAGAAACCTGCTGAGAGACATAAAGTAAAATAAACAAATGAAATCTGGCCTTCGATCCTAGCTCCAAATAATCTCTCAGACTGTTAGGATTTATACAGTTATCTTGTAGTCATTATTCATTAACCTTATAAAGTATTGTGACTTAAATTTAAGCCTACTGCAACTGATGACGACTCAAAGATTAGTTTTATGGTTGTATTCCCACAAGCAGTGAAATTAGATCTTTTTCTTCTGAGTCTAATGCAATGCATGCCCACTCAAATGCCTTTCACATTTGCAAATGTCCCTTCTGTGTCTGTTTCTGCCTCATAATTTATGTGATAAATTCAGTGTCATGAAACAGTGTTTGCGAGAGAGCACAAATAATTTAACAAATGACATTTGGGAAGTAATTCTGGTGTCTGGGTTTGGAGATATTAGGGGAGGGATTCAATAGCCTACTTTAGGAAAACTTAACTTGGAAGCTTTGGTTTATACTATATACCAGCAGATTTAAAGAAAGTCACTAAATTTAAAAACAGCTTAAGAGGTGGCACTGGCCTAGGGCTAATAATACGTTGTATGTTAATAAAAAAAATTAAAATTAATTAAAAATAAAAAATAAATAAATAAATAAATAAATAAACGAGTTGTGCGGGGGGAGAGATGGCACCTGGGTGACTCAGTCAGTTAAACTGATGACTCTTGATTTTGGCTCTGCTCATGATCTCAGGGTTGTGAGATCCAGCCCCTGAGCTGGGCTTCCTGCGCAGCGGTGAGTCTGCTTCTTCCTCACCTCCCTCAACTTGTGCTCTCTCTCTCTAACAAATAAATACATAAAATCTTAAAAAAGAAAAAAAGAACAACCTAAGAGGTGCAATTGCTTTTCATTTGTAATGGAAACTTTGAATTCTGATATGTCATTTACTCACTGAGATCAAAGTTCTCCACAAACAAACACAAAAATTATCAGGACTCACATGCTAGGATTTCTCTCCCAGATGGGCCTCCAAAGCCCTTCTATAAAAACAAGTTCCCTCCATTTCCTCAGCCTGCAGCTTACAGTTTTCTTAAGAGGCCGACAGTGAGTCTAGATGGAAGAGTTACTTTAAAAAAAGATAACTGAACAAAGATACATATGAGGGGCTAACGATGTTTGCTTATTTACCCGGGGTAAATACCTCATTTGCTAGACAGCTCAGCTAAAGTCTTGAACTGTGTGGGTTGGCAGTATGGTCACGCTTTCTCTCCCCTCAGGGCTCCATTATGCGTGCTTCTGCTCAGATAACAGTAGTAACAGTAATAGTGAAGAAATATGTGACAATTGTTTACATGCAGACACTTTTCTAAATGCTTTCAGAGTAGCTCATTGAATTCATACAACAGTAAGATGAGGTGAACAGTAGCATAATCCCTAGTTTCCAGGTGAGAAAACTGAACCATACAGAAGTGGAATCTGTTGAAAGCCTCCTACTAGGGTCAGAATGGGGATATAAAACCTAAGAAACCAGACTCCAGTCTTTCTTAATCACTGCAAGACCATCCTTGATAACAAGCCCTTCTAGTTCCTTCTGCTGTGGTACTTCTCTTTATAGAGTGCAGTTAAAATTTCCTATCTTCACAATCAATTCCCCAGTTCTTCAACCTGGGTTAAAACTGCTCTGCATTCCACATGCTCTCAAGGATAGTGGCTATTATCATCGTATTTATATTCCTATTAAATATTAATAATTTCTTCCTTGAGATCAAAAGAGCAGCTTGTCCTCCACATATCTTCAACATGAACTTTTGTGTCTGCAAATGGGAATTAATCCGTAGATATTTGTTATGTAGACATATGTTGAATGATCAATGAACATGCAGAAACAGAGAAAAATCGAAGACTGTAATACAACAGTGGTTTAGCATGGGTTGAGGTTTAAATAGAGGTAAGTTTCTGTGCCGCTTCTCGCATTTTCTAAATGGGACCTTGGACAAATGACTTATGTGTAGAGGACGCTTTCAGGCAACAGGCTTGAGCAATGCAAACTTGAGCAAGGCTAAAAGATCCACGGTCACCACTGAGCTGACCTAAACAGGCTCATTAAGGCATAAGCCCTAACTAACCAATGGGCTACATACAAGTAGGCACAGTTACCAAAAAAGGGCAAATTCCATATGCATCCCCATACTGGCAAGTTACTATACCACTGTATCCACATATAAAGGAGGGGTGGAAACAACATAACTGGCAAAGTTTTATGAGGGTATATACTTAGATAATGCATGTAAATAACAGCCTCATTTACGACAGAGTAAACACTTGGCAAATATTAACTATTGTTAATTTTATCATATCTTCCTGCACTAATTCCACAATGCACACCAAACTAATCAATGCGAATTAGGTTGAAAATTAATAATTAAAAAAATGGGGTTTTAGAAGTAAACCATTCTAAGTTGCGGGGAGGAATCCAACACTTGTTGAAAGTTTCAAAAGAATAAAGAAATCTGAAAGAAGTATCGTATTTTGTCAGGGAAGACGACTGACTGAAAAATGGCATGGTGTCTCATTGTCATATTTTAATTATTCACCAGTTCCATCAAAAATTAGATCTGCAAATAATTGTAATGAGACAAGGAAACGAAAGGGACCCCATGAGAGAAAACGCTGGGTTTTTTTTAATTTCTCTGCTTCCTTTCCTGCCTCCATGCTTTTTAGGACCTGCACCCTGCACTTGACTTTACACATGCCTTATCATGAAAATAACCTGTGTCCTTTGTGTAAGGGACAAGGAATTAAAGATTCTCTGGAATAAATAACATCTAAGGAAAGACCTGGTGAGAATGACCTTATGAAGCTTTCATACGCATATTCCAGACCATTGAGCTAGGCATCTGCAGGCCAAGACCCCTGGTTCGAAGGAATAACACCAGGGCCCTCGTCTTTGTTCTAACCAGTTCCTGGCTGTGTGAGAGGACACATACATCAGACCACCACCCTCAGTAAAAACCTCAGATCCAGAACAAAGTTGAGACTCAGGATCTTTTCCCTTTTGAGTATCCCAGACATTCCTTCCATATCTCTCTCTCTCCCTCTCTCTCTCTCTCTCTCTATATATATATATATATATGAGATACATCTCCAATAAATTCTGCTTTCACCTCCTGTTGGCTCATGTTTGATTTCCATCCTCTGTGAAGCCATGAACTCTCCTGACTGGTCTCATGGAACACCCCCCTCCCCCCTCCTCCCCCCCCCCCCCGCCACACACACACACAAAATTCAGACTCAGTCCTCAGACTTGGCCTGTTGGCATCAGTATTATAAAAGAACAATTTTAAATAGATCGTACTTAGCGTCTAATGGGGCATAAGATATTTAGCCATGAAAAGGGAGCCTGGAGTAGTCATGAATATTTTTTGAAAGATAATGTATTTTATTTAATTTGCATATAATCTTGCTTAGGGGCAAGGACATTGATGATTTTAATTTTCCAGATTTGGTCCTCTCAAACTCATTGTAATAAGTGTTTGCCTGAAGACCTGAAAAGGGAGAGTTTTCACCAGAGTAGACAATAAACAAGTGGTCATTCTGTGATATATTGTCAAAGCTCACGTTTTCAGATTTACTCTTACCTTATATTGTTTGGTAATTTGTCAGATTCTGAAAATAAAGCAGCAGAATTAGAATGCTATCTTCTTGTTACTGTTTTAATCCTAGAAAGGGTAAACACAAAGTTAATGACTAAGCCATAGTCCTGTATCATCACTATGCCAAGATAAAATGAATCCCCCTCGCCCCCAATTTTCCAAATGCATGTTTGTCATTCCAGTTTTAGTTCTTCCCGTAGAGAAATTGAACTAATAGCCCTCATTTCTCTGTTTAAATAACTGTCCTTTCTTTTAGTAGTTGATTTCTTGAAAAATGCTATAGTCCTTTGTGGAAGAGACACAAGGTGAATTTTTCCAAATGATGCTTTGCTAATACTGAAACAGTTCCAGGAATGATATTCTATAGTTAACACAAAGTGAACCTGATGAGTCAATCCGCAGGATACTCTCTGCCCTGCACTCTTGGATGCTGAATGCTTTTAAAGAAGTAAAGTAGATTGTCTTGGATATGTAAGTAGAGGTCCTGAGCCATCTGGAATCTCTGATGATCCAGCAGAATAGCAGCAGCAGTTATCTCTAGTGGCTTTGATTTTACTGCAACGGTGTAACTTTTTCAAATAATTACAGCACTCAGGTTTCTCTTACCTTCTGGGAGACAGTCCTCCTGGGAGAGAAGGAAGGCTAAGTAAGTTACTAAGGTACCCAGGCTCTAGAGCCAAACTCCATGAGGAACACAGAGGCTCTATATTTAAAAAGAGAGAGAAAGAGAGAGAGAGAGAAAAGAAAGAAAAAGAAAGGGGAAAAAAAGAGCCTAAATCTAAGAGGAGTCAAAATACATAGAAGAATTTATTTTTTCTTTCGTTTCTTGTTGCGTTACCTCTTGTGGAGGGACCAAAAGGTCCTTCCATCTTAATTTCTTCTTCATCAAAAAAGAGGCATTTCAATTTATCATTACAACAAAGTTTCAGATAAGCAAACAGAAGTAGATATCAAGGGAAACATGACATTATGAAACATATCTTGTGGAGAATAAAGTTCATTTCATTTTCACCCCAAACTGTCCACATTTATTCTTTAGCTATAATTTCTCAATGATAATTGATAATGAATGCAATTCCATGACAATGGAGTGGAGCAAAGCCCAACAAATGTCCTCCAATTCCCTAAGGAAATTTTAAATAGTATTTAACTGGATCTAAAGTTAATTTTACTTTATAACTTTACTTGCTTGACGATTGTTTTTTCAGGGGTCCTACATTAAGTAAATAATTTCTCCAGCTGCACCTGAGTGGCTCAGTCAGTTGATCATCTGACTCTTGATTTCCACTCAGGCCATGATCTCAGGGTGGTGGGATTGAGCTCTTTGTGGGGCTCCATACTTGACAGGCAGTCTGCTTGTCCCTCTTCTTCTCCTCTGCCCCCTCTCTCTCAAATAAATAAATAGAATCTTTTCAAAAATCATTTCTCAACAGTCACTGTATGCACTTCAAATAATTTTTTAAATTGTTCTGTATCAGTCAAAAAATCGTAATTTGCATATGAAAAATTGAAGTATTAAGTTAATTGCCATAAATACATCATATGGAATATATAGTAAGAAAAGAAGAATCGGCAAAATGGAAGAAAACGATGGTAACTCATAAAGTCCTCACATTCTTAATTGGTCTAAGGGAACAGGTGCTATTTTCTTTCCATGCTCACCTTGATCTCAACAATAACCTCAGTAACCAAAGCTATCTACCTGGTGGAGTGACATAAATCTTCACTAAGTTCAAAGTAATGGAAGTTCTTGTGATCCTACCATGTTGAACTGCTATACTTGTTCATTACTATTTGCCATCAGACATGGTGGTATTAAGAGCCATCCTGGAAAATGCCCTGGGTTACAGCTATACACCTCCCCATCTCCTTTCTATTAATATCTTTGGCTAGTCACTATCAGTTACCCAAAAGAATGTTACAGAAAGTCTGGCATCTTGTCATCACATGAAAGGCCAATACTCACAAGATGAGTGTTGACTGGAAAAGTATATGAGCTTTATTTAGGAGACCAGCCACCTAGGGAGGAGGCAGACTCTTGTCAAAAGGCCAAATCTGAGGTTTCTGCATGGCCCAGGCATTTCTACAGGGGTTTAAAGCAGTTAATCAGTAAAAGGAATGCTGTAGATTGTAACATTTCTCGATTATGTGTAGACTCAATGGTGCCAGCTATAGACATTATCTCAGTCCTCAGAAGTTGTGCAAGGGGGTCTGATTCCTGTTTCATAGCATGCAGGAGTGCTCTGTTCTTTCTAGGAAAGAATGCATGATCTATTGATATAAGATTTAAAGGCCAATAGGTTAAGTGGAAGGGCTGAGGCAGCATTAAGAATACAAAGCATTTTGTTTACCTGTTTGTTCATTGAAATAAATATCCAGCAGGAAGGAGTAATGGCTGTGATCCCAGGAAAATTATCCCTCTGTTGACTAGTAAGTATATTAATTCAGCAAAGTCCAATGTCATAGGGGTAGCAAGGAAAAAAAACAAAACAAAACAGAGTGGGTTACTAGGTTTTATAGTGGTGAATGACATTCCCACTTTGACCCATTGTACTTGGATCAGTAATCTGATTATCAAGGAAATAGCTTCATGTATTGGTCGCCAATGCAGAGCACAGAACATATCCTACAGACAATAACCTAATTTAGTAAAGGGCTGACAGCCAGTTGGTCCAAAAACTGAGTCCTCAATAAATGACTCCACCATTCCATAAGTTCACCTGATTCTGTCTGACAAGGTGTGTGATAACTCTACTGATTCGCTTGGGTTGAGTTCATTGCCTTGCTTCTCTACTTACAGAGTGCCTTGCACCAAAGCATTAGTGCACTATAGCATTGTAATGAATATGGCATCTGTTGAGGCCCAACAGGGTGGTATTAACAGATGCAATCTGGGCAAGGACAAGATAGTGCCTAGAGCAGAGCCTGCACAAATAGGTACTTGTCCTGGAAAGAAAAAAAAAAAAAAAATGTATTTCTGAACCTGAAACATGATGACTGACTGACTGGTAGCCCCAGGTTAGGATGTACTTATCAGGAACATTTTTTCAATTGCAGTAAGAACATTTAACATGAGAGCTAGCCTCTTAACAATATTTTAAGAGTGCAGAATGGTATTGATAACTATAAACAGAGTGTTAAACAATGGATCTCTAGAAAGTGTTCATCTTGCATAACTTAAGTACATTGAAACCTATTGAATAACAACTCCCCATTTCCCTCACCCCTTGCTCAGGCCCTAACATCTACATTCTATACTCTGATCCAGGACACTGTTATTTTAGTGCCTTTTATAAGTGGTGTCAGATGCTATTTGTTCTGTGACTGGCTTTTTCACTTAGTGTAAGGTCTTCAAGGTTCATCCATGTTGTCATATATGGCAGAATGTCCTTCTCTGTAAGGCTGAATAGTGTCGCACTGCATGAATATATCACATTTTCTTTATCCATTCGCCCATCAGTGAACATTTAGGTTGTTTCCACATCTTTTTGGTGACGATCATCAGAACTTTGTGCACTTAACATTGGCAGTTTTCAGGTGAGAGGTTGAACATCCATGTGTTTAGTTCTATCTCTTCTACCATGGCTATATTATTGATGAGAATTCATTCAATGAGCAATGGAGGGAGTGGAGAAGAGTCTGATAATAAATCATTGCCTTCACCAAGTCACTGAGAACCTCCTCCTCATCTGATGTGAATTAATGAGCATTCATTTAGGAAATCAATATTCTCAAGTTACATTACTATTTAAGGAGTACCATCTACAAACAGACTACCTTGTCCATAACCCTTTAATTTTATTACTTTCAAGTCCCTGGTTATCCAGCTAAACCATTAGCCCACAGGCTCTAAGTCAGTGTAAATAAGTGTCCTAGATCATATTCCTGACAATAGAACAACAAGTAAGCAGCTTAAAATTATATCCATTAAAAATATTTCCCTGGGGCACCAGGGTGGTTCAGTTGGTTGAGCATTGGATGCTTGATTTAGGTTCTGATCATGATCTCAAGTTTGTGAGATGGAGTCACACCACCGGCTCTGACTCGGGATGGTACTTCTAGGGATTCTCTCTGTGCCACTCCATCCCACTTTCTCTCCCTCTAAATTAATTAATTAATTAAATATGAAAAAATAGAACATTTTCCATACTAGTGTTGTTAGGGAACAATCTTGAATTGAAGGAGAATGTTGTGGTAATAGTCCATTTCCAGCTGGTATTCACATTACATGTAGCACCATTTGTAATCCTGATTCACTTTATTTTTTCCTCAGAAAATGTTAATCAGGAATTTTCCACATGATCATAAATGTAGGATGAAAGAAATATGGCATGTGACAAGAACAGTTACATTGAAATTAGGAACCAATTTCCCATAAATTTACTTCTGATCTTAAGATCCATTCCAGTCAGACATCATATATACAAATTCCCTTTGGATGACACAATTCTCTGTAAACCCAACTATGTGGTGAGTGGAACTAGGTATTGCTCAAGATATTAGCCACTTGACTTCCATAGTAGTGTCCAGTTTTCTTCAGGGACCAAGATGGGAGTTCTTCCTTAAAAGGAGAACTTGCATAAAACTTGCTATCTTTTAAATTCTTAGAAGACAGCACTTTGATTTTCCAATCAGAGTTTGTCACAGTTTCCACAAATCTCAGATACAAGAACTCAGAACATCATTGACTATTTTTATGAGTTCCAAGTGACAATGTTGCTTACTCTGAAGCCTGAATCAGCAGAAGAATGCTGCCATTTTATGAACCAGAGTAAACCTGGGTGTGTCATGCCTGCACACGATGGAATATTACTCAGCCATCAAAAGCATGAAATTTCGCCATTTGCAATGACATGGGTGGAACTAGAGGGCACTATGCTAAATGAACCAGGTCCATGAGAAAAAGAAAAATACCTTATAGTTTTACTCATATTCAAAATTTAAGAAACAAAACAGAAGAATATAGGGGAAGGGAAGGAAAATTGAAATAAAATAAAAACAGAGGGAGGCAAGCCTTTAGAGACTCTTAACTCTAGGAAACAAACTGAATGTTTCTGGAGGGGAAAAGGGTGGTGGGATGAGGTAACCAGGTGATGGGCATTAAGGAGGGCATGTATTGACCCTTCCATATGCTGTCTACCAGAGACCCATTTGGAACCTAAAGATCCATCCAGACTGAAAGTGAAGGGATGGAGAAGCATCTTTCATGCCAATGGGCCTCAAAAGAAAGCTGCGGTAGCCATTCTCATATCAGATCAATTAGATTTCAAACTAAAGACTAAGGTCAGAGATAAAGATGGACACTATATCATTCTTAAAGGGTCTATCCACCAAGAAGATCTAAAATTGTAAACATTTAAGCCCCCAATACCAGAGCAGCCAACTACATAAGCCAACTGTTCATCAAGATAAAGAGTCATATTGATATGAATACATTAATAGTAGAGGGTCTTAATATGTCAATCTCAATAACAGATAGACCATCCATGCATAAAATCAATAAAGAAACAAGAGCATTAAATGACACATTGGACCAGATGACCTCATATATACAGAACATTCCATCCTAAAACAACAGAATACTCATTCTTCCAGAGCGCACATGGAACTTTCTCCAGAATAGACCACATACTGGATCACAAATCAGGGCTCAACTGATACCAAAAGATTGAAATTATTCCCTGAATATTCTTAGTCCACAATGCTTTGAAACTGGAACTCAACCACAAGAAATAGCTTGGAAGGAATTCAAACACTTGGAAGTTAAAGACCAACCTGCTTAAGAATGTTTGGATCAATCAGGAAAACAAAGAGGAACTTAAACAACTCATGGAAACCAATGAGAATGAAGACACTTCAGTCCAAAACCTATGCAATATGGCAATGGCGGTCCTAAGGGGGAAATACATAGCCATCTGAGCTTCACTCAAAATGAGTTGAACAATCCAGAATACACCAGCTTTCTTTACACGTTAAAGACCTGGAGAATTAACAACAAATTAAGCCAAGCCCACCCACAAGAAGGGAAATAATCAAAATTAGAGCAGATATCAATGAGTTAGAAACTAGAGATACAGTAGAACATATCAACATAACTAGAGGCTGGTTACTTGAAAGAATCAATAAGATCAACAAACCACTGGCCAACCTAATCCAAAAGAAAAGAGAGAGGACCCAAATTAATAAAATTATGAGTGAAAAGGGAGAGATCACAACTACCACCAAGGAAATAGAGGCAATCATCAGAAATTATTCTCAACAGTTATATGCCACTAAGTTGAGCAGCCAAGAAGAAATGGATGCATTCCTGGAAACTTATCATCATCCAGAATGGAATCAGGAAGAAATTAACAACCTGAATAGACCAATATCTAGTAATGAGATTGAAGCAGTGATCAAAAACATCCCCAAAAACAAGAGCCCAGGACCTGATGGATTCCCTGAAGAATTCTACCAAACATTCAAAGAGGAAATAATACCTATGCTCCTGAAGTTGTTTCAAAAAAATAGAAACAGAAGGAAAGCTTCCAGCTCTTTCTATGAAGCCAGAATTACCCTGATCCCCAAACCAGGCAAAGACCCCACCAAAAAGGAGAATTTCATACCAATATCCCTGATGAAAATGGATGCCAAGGGGGGAGGAGTCAAGATGGCAGATTAAGTAGCAGGCTGAGACAATATCAGGTAGCAGGAGGTCAGCTAGATAGCTTATCAAACCATTCCAAACCACTACAAATCCAACAGGGCGAAGAGAAGAAGAGCAACAATTCTAGAAACAGAAAATTAACCATTTTCTGAAAGGTAGGAGTGGCAGAGAAGTGAATCCAAAGCGACTCAGGAACATAGACCTTGGGGGGAGGGGCCAGCCCCTGACAAGCAGCAAAGCAACAGAGCACAAAATCAGAACTTTTAAAAGTCTGCTCCACTGAAGGACATCACTCCAGAGGGTAAACCGGGGTGAAGCCCACATGGGGACAATGTATCCTCAGGTCCCACAGGGTTACAGAAGAATTGGGGGTGTCTTGAGTGTCACAGAGCTCACAGGTATTAGAGCGGGGAAGCTGGCTACAGAGACAGAGCTGAGGAGTGAGCTCTCAACTCGGGGTTACCTTGAATCATAATCCATGGCACAGGTCACTGCTCTGTGAGTGAGGACCCCACAAGATCTGGGGAGACCCCCTAGAAGAGCTCAGGGATCTGTGGGGTTCAGAGACTCCAGGCAGAGCTGTGTGCCAGAGAGAGAGACTCTTGGTCAAAGGCTGGGTGAGCCTGGAGTGCAGTCAGAGATCAGGGAGACGGGAGTGATTGAGTGCTTTTCTCCGAGGGCACACTGAGGAGTGGGGCCTCGAGCTCTCGGCTCCTCCAGACCACAGGTTGGGAGGCCGCCATTTTCATTCCTGTCCTCCAGAACTCTACAGAAAGCGTTCAGTGAACAGAAGCTCCCGAAAGTGAACCCAAGCAGATTACTCAGCCTGGACCCTGGTAAGGGCGGTGCAACTCTGCCTTGGGCAAAGACACTTGAATATCACTACAACAGACCCCTCCCCCAGAAGATAAACAAGAAATCCAGCCAAGACCAAGATCACTTACCATGGAGAGCAGCAGAATTCCAGAGGAGGAGAAAGCAAAGCACGGAATTCATGGCTTTCTCCCCATGATTCTTTAGTCTTCCAAAGTTCATTAATTCTTTTTAATTTTATTTTTTTTCTTCTGCTAATTTTTTAAACTTTTACCCTTTCCTCTTTTAACATTTTTAACTAGTTTATCTTAACAATACCTTTCATTTAAAAAAAATATTTTTTGAACCTTCATTATTATAGTCATATTTTATCCTTCATTGTATCTAACTTTATTTTTTGTATACACATAGAGTTTTTTCTTCTAAAAAATTTGGGCTACAACTTCTAATATATCAACATAAACCCTAAATCTAGCACCAGGCTTGTTCTAGTCTACAGCCTGAGCAAATTCTCTCCACTTTCTTTTTCTTTATTCTCCAAACCAACTTATCTTACCAACTCCTTTTTTAGAAATTAAATTTTTTCCTCATCTTTATAGTCATATTCCATCCCTTCATTGTCTTTGCCCTTATATATGTTTTTCATTCTTTAAAATTTTGGGAGGTAGTTTCTTCTAACAAACCAAAATACTCCCAAAATTAGGTGAGTGACCATGTTCTATTCACCAGTCAAATATATATATTTTTTCCTTTTTTGTATTTTTTTCTTTATTTGTTTTCGGTTTTTTTTTTCTGAACTTCTTTTTACCCCCTTTCTCCCCACCACAATTTGGGGTCTCCTCCGATTTGGTTAAAGCACATTTTCCTGGGCTCATTGCCAACCTTTTAGTATTTTATTCACTCCTTCATATATTCTTATCTGGATAAAATGACAAAGTGGAAAAACTCACCACAAAAAAAAAAAAAAAAAAAAAAAAAGAACAAGAGGCAGTACCAAAGGCTAGGGACCTAATCAATATAGATACTGGTAATATGTCAGATCTAGAGTTCAGAATGATGATTCTCAAGGTGCTAGCTGGGCTTGAAAAAGGCATGGAAGATATTAGAGAAACCCTGTCTGGAGGAATAAAAACCCTTTCTGGAGAAATAAAAGAACTAAAATCTAACCAAGTTGAAATTAAAAAAAGCTATTAATGAGGTGCAATCAAAAAGGAGGTTCTTACTGCTGGGATAAATGAGGCAGAAGAGAGAGTTAGTGATATAGAAGACCAAATGACAGAGAATAAAGAAGCTGAGCAAAAGAGACACAAACAACTACTGGACCACGAGGGGAGAATTCAAGAGATAATTGATACCATAAGATGAAACAACATGAGAATAATTGGGATTCCAGAAGGAGAAGAAAGAGAGAAGTGTGCAGAAGGTATAATGGAGAGAATTATTGTAGAGAATTTCCCTGATATGGCAAAGGGAACAAGCATCAAAATCCAGGAGGTGCAGAGAACCCCCTTCAAAATCATTAAGAATAGGTCCACACACCGACATCTAATAGTAAAATTTACAGGTCTTAGAGACAAAGAAAATCCTGAAAGCAGCCCGGGAAAAGAAGTCTGTAACATACAATGGTAAAAATATTAGATTGGCAGCAGACTTATCCACAGAGACCTGGCAGGCCAGAAAGAACTGGCACAATATATTCAGGGCACTAAACGAGAAAAACATGCAGCCAAGAATACTATATCCAATTAGGCTATCATTGAAAATAGAAGGAGATATAAAAAACTTCCAGGACAAACAAAAACTGAAAGAATTTTCAAACACCAAACCACCTCTACAGGAAATATTGAAAGTGGGCCTCTAAGCAAAGAGAAAGCCTAAAAGTAGTAGATCAGAAAGGAAAAGAGACAATACACAATAACAGTCACCTTACAGGCAAACAATGGCACTAAATTCATATCTCTCAATAGTTACCCTGAGTGTAAATGGGCCAAATGCCCCAATGAAAAGACACAGTGTATCGGAATGTATTAAAAAAAAAAAAACCATCAATATGCTATCTACAAGAAACTCATTGTAGACCCAAAGACACCTCCAGATTTAAAGTGAGGGGGTTGAGAACAATTTACCACACTAATGGACATCAGAAGAAAGCTGGGGTGGCAATCCTTAATCAGATCAATTAGATTTTAAGCCAAAGACTATAATAAGAGATGAGGAAGGACACTATATCATACTCAAAGGGTCTGTCCAACAGGAAGATCTAAAAATTTTAAATATCTATGCTCCTAACATGGGAGCAGCCAACTATATAAACCAATTAATAACAAAATCAAAGAAACACATCAACAATAATACAATAATAGTAGGGGACTTGAACACTCCCCTCACTGAAATGGACAGATCATCCAAGCAAAATATCAACAAGGAAATAAAGGCCTTAAACAACACACGGGACCAGATAGACATCACAGATATATTCAGAACATTCCATCCCAAAGCAACAGAATACACATTCTTCTCTAGTGCACATGGAACATTATCCAGAATAGATCACATCCTGGGTCTCAACTGGTATCAAAAGATTGGGGTCATTCCCTGCATATTTTCAGACCACAATGCTCTGTAGCTAGAACTCAATCACAAGAGGAAATTTGGAAAGAACCCAAATACATGGAGGCTAAAGAGTATCCTACTAAAGATTGAATGGGTCAACCAGGAAATTAAAGAAGAATTGAAAAAATTCATGGAAACAAACATGGAAACATATGATAATGAAAAGACAATGGTTCAAAATCTGTGGGACACAGCAAAGGCAGTCCTGAGAGGAAAATATATAGTGATACAAGCCTTACTCAAGAAATGAGAAAGGTCTCAAATGCACAACCTTATCCTACACCTTAAGGACCTGGAGAAAGAACAACAAAGAAAGCTTAAACCCAGCAAGGGAAGAGAAATAATAAAGATCAGAGCAGAAATCAATGAAATAGAAACCAAAAGAACACTAGAACCAATCAACAAAATTAGGAGCTGGTTCTTTGAAAGATTTATAAGCCCCTGGCCAGACTTACCAAAAAGAAAAGAGACCCCAATAATTAAAATCATGAATGAAAGAGGAGAGATCACAACCAACACCAAAGAATTAGAAACAATTAAAAGAACATATTACAAGCAACTCTATGATAACAAATTTGACAATCTGGAAGAAATGGATGCATTCCTAGAGACATATAAACTACCACAACTGAACCAAGGAGATATAGAAAACCTGAACAAACCCATAACCAATAAGGAGATTGAAACAGTCATCAAAAATCTCCAAACAAACAAGAGTCCAGGGCCCAAGGGCTTCCCAGGGGAATGCTACCAAACGTTTAAAGAAGAATTAATTCCTATTCTGAAACTGTTCCAAAAAATAGAAATGGAAGGAAAACATCCAAACTCATTTTATGAGGCCAGCATCACCTGAATCCCAAACCAGACAAGGATCCCATCAAAAAAGAGAATTACAGACCAATATCCTTGATGAACACAGATGTGAAAATTCTCACCAACATACTAGCCAATAGGATCCAACAGTACATCAAAAGGATTATTCACCACGACCAAGTGGGATTTATTCCTGGGCTTCAAGATTGGTTCAACATCCGCAAATCAATCAAAGTGATACAATACATTAATAAAAGAAAGAACAAGAACCATTTGATACTCTCAATAGATGCTGAAAAAGCATTTGACAAAGTACAGCTTCCCTTCCTGATCAAAACTCTTCAAAGTGTAGGGATAGACGGTACATACCTCAATATCATCAAAGCCATCTATGAAAAACCCACTGCAAATATCATTCTCAATGGAGAAAAACTGAGAGCTTTTCTGCTAAGATCAGGAACATGGCAGAGATGTCTATTATCACCACTGCTATTCAACATAGTACTAGAAGTCCTAGCCTCAGCAATCAGACAACAAAAAGAAATTAAAGGCATCCAAATCAGCAAAGAAGTCAAACTATCACTCTTTGCAGATGATACGATACTGTATGTGGAAATCCCAAAAGACTCCACTCCAAATCTGCTAGAACTCATATAGGAATTCAGTAAAGTGTCAGGATATAAAATCAATGCACAGAAATAAGTTGCATTTATTTACACTAACAAAAAGACAGAAGAAAGAGAAATTAAGGAGTCAGTCCCATTTACAATTGCACCCAAAACCATAAGATACCTAGGAATAAACCTAACCAAAGAGGCAAAGAATCTATACTCAGAAAACTATAAAGTACTCATGAAAGAAGTGGAGGAAGACACAAAGAAATGGAAAAATGTTCCATGCTTATGGATTGGAAGAACAAATACTGTGAAAATGTCTATGCTACCTAAAGCAATCTATACATTTAATGCTATCCCTAACAAAATCCCATCCATTTTTTTTCAAAGAAATGGAACAAATAATCCTAAAATTTATATGGAACCAGAAAAGAACTTGAATATCCAGAAGAATATTGAAAAAGAAAGCCAAAGTTGGTGGCATCACAATTCCGGACTTCAAGCTCTATCACAAGGCTACCATCATCAAGACAGTATGGTAGTGGCACAAAAACACACATAGATCAATGGAACAGAATACAGAGCCCAGAAATAGACCCTCAGCTCTGTGGTCTGCTAATCTTTGACAAAACAAGAAAGAATGTCCAATGGAAAAAAGACAGCCTCTTCAACAAATGATGTTGGGAAAATTGGACAGCCACATGTGGAAAAACTAAATTGGACCATTTCCTTACACCACACACGAAAATAGACTCAAAATGGATGAAGGACCTCAATGTGAGAAAGAATCCATCAAAATCCTTGAGGAGAACACAGGCAGCAACCTCTTCGACCTCAGCCGCAGCAACTTCTTCCTAGGAACTTCAACAAAGGCAAGTGAAGCAAGGGCAAAAATGAACTATTGGGACTTCTTCAAGATCAAAAGCTTTTACACAGCAAAAGAAACAGTTAACAAAACCAAAAGATAACTGACAGAATGGGAGAAGATATTTGCAAATGACATATCAGATAAAGGGCTTATCAAACTTGACACCCAAAGAACAAATAATCCAATCAAGAAATGGGCAGAGGGGGGCACCTGGGTGACTCAGTGGGTTAAAGCCTCTGCCTCAGGCTCAGGTCATGATCCCAGAGTTCTGGGATCGAGCCCCACATCGGGCTGTCTGCTCAGCAGGAAGCCTGCTTCCTCCTCTCTCTCTGCCTGCCTCTCTGCCTACTTGCGATCTCTGTCTGTCAAATAAATAAATAAAATCTTTAAAAAAAAAAAAAAGAAATGGGCAGAGGACATGAACAGACATTTCTGCAAAGAAGACATCCAGATGGCCAACAGACACATGAAAAAGTGCTCCACATCAGTCGGCATGGGAAATACAAATCAAAACCACAATGAGATACTACCTCACACCAGTCAGAATGGCTAAAATTAATAAGTCAGGAAATGACAGATGCTGGCGAGGATGCGGAGAAAGGGGACCCCTCCTACACTGTTGGTGGGAATGCAAGCTTGTGCAACCACTCGGGAAAACAGCATCGAGGTTCCTCAAAAAGTTGAAAATAGAGCTACCCTACAACCCAGAAATTGCACTACTGGGTGTTTACCCTAAAGATACAAATGTAGTAATCAGAAGGGGCATGTGCCCCCAAATGTTTATAGCAGCGATGTCCACAATAGCCAAACTATGTAAAGACCCAGATGTCCATCAACAGATGAATGGATAAAGAAGCTGTGGTATATATATATACAATGGAATACTATGCAGCCATCAAAAGCAATGACATCTTGCCATTTGTGATGATGTGGATGGAACTAGAGGGTATTATGCTTAGTGAAATAAGTCAATCAGAGAAAGACAACTATCATATGATCTCCCTGATATGAGGAAGTGGAGATGCAACGTGGGGGGTTTGGGGGTAGGAAAAGAATAAATGAAACAAGATGGGATTCGGAGGGAGACAAACCATAAGAGACTCTTAATCTCACAAAACAAACTGAGGGTTGCAGGGGGAAGGGGGGTAGGGAGAGGGTGGTGGATTATGGACATTGGGGAGGGTATGTGCTATGGTGAGTGCTGTGAAGTGTGTAAACCTGGCGATTCACAGACCTGTACCCCTGGGGCTAATAATACATTATATGTTTATTAAAAAATTTTAAAAATTATAAAATAAAATAATGAAAAAATAAATAAATAAAAGAAAATGAATGCCAAGATTCTCAACAAGATCTTAGCTATTAGGATTCAACAGTATAGCAAAAAGATTATCTACCAGGACCAGGTGGGATTTCTCCATGGAGTGCAAGGGCGGTTCAATCTTTGCAAATCAATCAGTGTGATAAAACAAATCAATAGGAGAAGAGAGAAGAACCACACAGTCCTCTCAATTGATGCAGAAAAAGCATTTGAAAAGATCCAGCATCCCTTCCTGATTAAAACAATTCAAAGTGTTAGGACAGAGGGAACATTCCTCAACTTCATAAAATCTATTTACGAAAAACACACAGCAAATATCATCCTCAATGGGGAAAAGCTGACAGCCTTCCCTTTGAGATCAGGAACATGACAAGGAGTCCATTCTCACCACTGTTGTGAAACATACTACTAGAAGCCCTAGCAAAGCAATCAGACAACAAAAAGGAATAAAATATACTCAAACTGGCAATGAAGAAGTCAAACTCTCTCTCTTTGTGGATGACATGATACTTTATATGGAAAACCCAAAAGACTCCACCCCAAGACTACTAGAACTCATTCAGCAATTCAGTAATGTGGCAGGATACAAAATCAATGTACAGAAATCAGTTATTTTCTTACACACTAACAATGAAAATATAGAAAGGGAGATTAGAGAATTGATTCCATTTACTATAATACCAAGAACCATAAGATACCTTGGAATAAGCCTAGCCAAAGAAGTAAAGGATATGTACTTGAGGAATTACAGAATACTCATAAAAGAGATTGAAGAAGACACAAAAAGATGGAAGAGCATTCCATGCTCTTGGATCAGAAGAATAAACATTGTTAAAATCTCTATACTGCCTAGAACAATCTATACTTTCAATGCCATCCTGATCAAAATTCCACCGGCAATTTTCAAAGAGCTGGAACAAACAATCCCAAAATTTGTATGGAAACAGAAGAGACCCTGAATTGCTAAGGAAATGTTGAAAAAGAAAAACAAAACTGGAGGCATCCCGTTGCCTGATTTCAAGCTTTACTACAAAGCTGTGATCACCAAGACAGCATAGTACTGGCACAAAAACAGATACATAGACCAGTGGAATAGAGGAGAGAGACCAGAGATGGACCCTCAATGCTATGGTCAAACAATCTTCAACAAAGCAGGAAAGAATATCCAGTGGAAAAAGACAGTCTCTTCAGTAAATGGTGCTGGGGAAGTTGAACAGCTATATATAGAAGAATGAAACTCTACCATTCTCTTACACCATACACCATACACAAAGATAAACTCAAAATGGATAAAAGACTTCAACATGAGGCAGGAATCAATCAAAATCCTAGAGGAGAACATAGGCAGTAACCTCTTCAACATCAGCCACAGCAACTTCTTTCAAGACATGTCTCCAAAGGCAAAGGAAACAAAAGTGAAAATGAACTTTTGGGACTTCATCAAGGTCAAAAGCTTCTGCACAGCAAAAGAAACAGTCAACAAAATGAAGAGGCAGCCCATGGAATGAGAGAAGACACTCGCAAATGACACTACAGACAAAGGGCTGATATCCACAATCTATAAAGAACTCCTCAAACACAACATACACTAGACAGAAAATCACATCAAAAAATGGGCAGAAGACATGAACAGACACTTCTCCAAAGAAGACATACAAATGGCTGACAGACACATGAAAAAATGTTCGTCACCATTAGCCATCTGGGAGATTCGAATCAAAACCACATTGAGGTACCACCTTACACCAGTCAGAATGGCCACAATCAACAAGACAGTAAACAACAAGTGTTGGAGTGGATGTGGAGAAAGGGGAACCCTCTTACACTGTTGTTGGGAATGCAAGTTGGTGCAGCCTCTTTGGAAAACAGCGTGGAGATTCCTTAAGAAATTAAATATAGGGGCACCTGAGTGCCTCAGTGTGTTAAGCCTCTGCCTTCAGCCCAAGTCACGATCCCAGAGTCCTGGGATTGAACCCCGCATCGGACTCTCTGCTCAGTGGGGAGCCTGGTCCCGCCCCACCCCCCACCTGCCTCTCTGCGTGCTTGTGATCTCTGTGAAATAAATAAATAAAACCTTAAAAAAAAAAAGAAATTAAATATAGAGCTACCCTATGGCCCTGCAATTGCATTACGGGTATTTACCCCATAGATACTGATGTAGTGAAAAGAAGGGCCATCTGTATCCCAATGTTCATAGCAGTAATGGCCAGTCACCAAACCATGGTAAGAGTCAAGATGCCCTTCAACAGGAAAATGGATAAAGAAGATATGGTCCATATATACAATGGAGTATTATGTCTCCATCAGAAAGGATGAATACCCAACCCAACTTTTGTATCAGCATGGACGGGACTGGAGGAGATTATGCTAAGTGAAATAAGTCAAGCTGAGAGAGTCAATTATCATATGTTTTCACTTACTTGTGGAGCATAAGGAATAACACAGAGGCCATTGAGAGATAGAGAGAAGTGAATCGGGGAAAATGGAATGAGGATACAAACTATTAGAGACTGTGGACTCTGAGAAACAAACTGAGGGTTTTGGAGGGGAGGGAGGTGGGAGGTTGGGTGAGCCTGGTGGTGGGTATTAAGGAGGGCACGTATTGCATGGAGCACTGGATGTGGTGCATAAGCAATGAATTTTGGAACACTGAAAAGAAATAAATTGAAAAAAGATAATGAATGTAAAAAAGTATTAAAACCTGATAAGCTCTTCATATTAAGAAAAAGACACTTCCTTAAATTTTATTTTTCATTTAGTATTTATTTTTCTCTATAATAATACTTTTCTTCAATGCAGTGTACAAGAAAAATAAGTTAAATGTACATTTCAAGATAAAAGGAATTTCTTACCAAAAAAAAAACAAAAAAACAAAAACAAAAACAAAAACAAAAATAAAACCCTCTTACAACTGCAGGCTACTTTCTAAAGACACAATTGTCTAATTTAGAGATCTTTTAAAATGAAATCTGCCTTCAACTTCTAGGTATAATCTAATTTTATTTAAGTGCAAAACTAAAATGTGAGTGATGCCTTTATATTTTTTTTTCCTGTGAAGTTTTTTGATACTATTTTCCTCCACATAAATCTGTCAAGAAATCCATGTTACCTCCAACTTTTCTAGATTTGAGAAAAAATGAGAAACCTCAAAGTAAGGAACCAATAAAAAATGTCAACCATGTAAAAGAATAGATTCAAATAAAAGTTTATTGAATTCTTAACCTGATGGTTGGAGCTTACTAGCATTAAGAATAAATAAATATTTGTGTGGTGCCTGGTTGGCGCAGTTGGTTAAGCAACCAACTCTAAGTTTCAGCTCAGGTCAGGATCTCAGGGTCTTGAGATCAAGCCCCATGTGGGACACCACACTCAGTGGAGAAGCAGTTTGAGATTCTCTTCTTCTGCCCCTTGCCGTGCGTGCTCTCTCTCTCTCTCAAATAAATAAGTAAATCTTAAAAAAAAATAAGTAAATATTTGGTTTCTGGAAGCATTCAAGTTAACCTATTTAGATTTGAGCAAACTGTTAAGCATCAAGACAGCTTTGATTAATTTAAAATGTTTTCTGTCATTTTTCTATGAAACAACACACTAATTGTCAATTAAGTTGTCTAGCAACTAAGGATGACATTAAACATCTTCTCCTCTTTGGTGACATGTATCTTTCCAAGGGGTAACAAAGATAATAAGAACTAGCAAATGATTCACAAAATGTCTTTACCAAAATTAAAATGAGTGATACAGTAACAATCAAAATTAAAGCACATATAGTTTTTCTTTGACTCTCCATCCTCCAATTGTAAGAGATTTTTGGTTTTTGTTGTTCCATTGACTAATTCTTTGATACTGAAATCTTCATGATTTACTTGGTTCTTTTGTGTGTTTTCTTTCGCAAAAATTTTCTCAAAGAAAGGCATGACATTAATTCATATGAATTTAAATCAAGGGGAAAATAACTGAATGAAATATATTGCCTTTCTCAGTCTCCTTCCTTGCTCTACAGTTCCACCATGCATTTGAAATCCATTCAGATAATTGTAGAGTAATTTGGTTTTATTAGGAGATGGGGGAATGAATTAGATTTACAGGTTAACATACCTGGGGATAATTATATTTTATTCTAGAACTAACGGAATGAAACTTTTTAGGCGTAAACTATACAGAAAAGTTTCAAGCAACAGTCATCATGTATTTTTTTGGAATCAGAAAAAAGGACTGTTAATAAGAACAAGAAGCATTTTTAAGACATGCTAAAATTCTTTCTGCAGAGACACAAGACAAACACTTTGTCTTTTAGTCTTATTTTTAAAGGAGGAGAAGCAGAAGGAGGAAAAGATAGAGAAGGAGAAGAAATTTAAGTTCTTAAAAAATTGTTACTTTTTTGATGGTTGTAGTATCAGTGAAAGTAATGTATTAATATTTCAAGGATAACCTAGCCTAGAGTAATAAATTATAGTAGAATAATACTGTTTATTTCTTTTACACAAAATTCTAGAATATGGACTATGAAAAGTTTCACTTCTGTTCACAAAAGAATTATGGTCAATATTAGGTATTAAATGATCAAAATAGAGATTGTGAAGTATTTTTATGATTATGAAGTCTTCTAAGCAGCAGAATAAGAGATAGAAAGAATACAATGCACATCACTAGCATATTTTAAATGTTAGTTTTCTCACTGTAGTTTTGATTTGTATTTCTGTGATGATCAGTGATGTTGAGCATCTTTTCATGTATCTGATGGCCAAGTGGCTGTCTTCTTTGGAAAAATGTCTGTTCATGTCTTCTGCCCATTTCTTAATTGGATTATTAATTTTGGGGGTGTTAAAATTGATAAGTTCTTTATAAGTTTTTGATACCAGCTCCTTATCAGATATATCATTTGCAAATATCTTCTTTGATTCCAAAGGTCGCCTTTTAGTTTTGTTGATTATTTCCATCACTGTGCGGGAGCTTTTTATCTTGATGAAGTCGCAATAGTTCATTTCTGCTTTTGTTTCCCTTACCTCAGTAAATATATCTAGAAAGAAGTTGCTATGGCCGATGCCAAAGAGGTTACTGGCTGTGTTTCTCTAGGATTTTGATGGTTTTCTGTCCCATATGTTGGTCTTTAATCCATTTTGGATTTATTTTTGTGTATGACATAAGAAAGTGGTTCAGTTTCTTTCTTTTGCATGCTGCTGTCTGGCTTTCCAAACACCATTTGTTGAAGAAACTGCCTTTTTAGCAATGGATCTTCTTTCCTGCTTTGTGAAGCAGCCCAAGTGTTCATTGACTGATGAATGGATAAAGATGTGGTATGTATGTGTGTATCTCTATATCTATATAATGCAATATTACTCAGCCATAAAAAAGACTGAAATCTTGCCATTTGCAACAACATGGATGGAGCCAGAGAGTATACTAAGTGAAATAAATCAGAGAGAGATAAATACTATTGATTTTACTCATATGTAGAATTTAAGAAATAAAACAAACAAGCAAAGGGGGGAAAAAAGAGAGTGAGGCAAAACAAGAAACAGACCCTTAGCTACAGAGAACAAACTGATGTTTACCAGAGAGGAGGTGAGTGAAGGGATGGGTTAAATAGGTGACGGCATTAAAGAGGGCACTTGTGATAAGAACTAGGTGTTGTAGGGAAGTGTTATATAACTATATTGTACACCTAAAATTAATATTACACTGTGTGTTAACTAACTGGAATTAAAATAAAAACTAAACAAAAACCAAAAAATTAGCTACATTCCCAGTTTGATCTAACCATAATCTGCCACCAAGCAATGGAATATGAATTATTGAAGTTTATTCTCAGCTTGGTAATCTTTAATATACTGGTATTTATTTACTATTTTGTGAACTTTCTCATGCAAAACTGCAGAGATCCAAATTCTTTTTATTTGAGTCTAGGAAAGAAAATATATTTTAAAAGTAAAAACTATCAATGATGATGCCAAAATTAAATATCCCAAACAATGTTTAATCACCAATAAAATAACAACCTCCTTCAGCACAGCATGACCATGGTTTTTGTTAGTGGAATTACCTACAGGTCCATAATTTTTTATTACCTATTACATTTAATCTTTCTTTAATATAATTTTGTTTGACAACTTATTGTATCTGTCTTCCTGAAAGCTGAGTGAAGATGTTAGACTGGGAATATCTTTAGTTCACTTAGAGAAGTACAAGTATTTTTCTACCAAAATTAATAAGTGCCCATAGACCTATGAAATCAAACTGCATGAAAATCTCTGCCTTTACGCTAACATGTTGAATGAAAATGGAAGCAAAATGGAAACTTAAGGCCAGTAACAAGACACCCCAGTCCCTGATGACTGATAAAAATAGCACCAACCAGAATGCATGGTAGTCATAGTTTTTTCTAATCCCATGAAACTATTTCAAAGAATTTCAGCATAAAGTTTTTCTGTGGTTTGGAGGGATAAGTCCCTCTGAGAGAGGACTGAAAATAAGTCAATTATAATTTTGTTAAAAGGGCAAGCTCCGGGGTTATCCCATGAGGACTACACCAGGAGCAAACCCTCTGTGTTATTTCCTCACTTATTAAATACTCTAGGGACAATTATAAAGTTATTTTGTGTAAGACTCCTTGTTAGAAAATATTTTTCTTTATAGTAAGATAAAGTTCACTTCTCTGTAACACTATCAACCTGACTGGCTGAGCCTCTACCCAAATACAAGACACTGAATGTCTCTACTTGATCCTTTAAATGATAGTCTTTCAAAATTTAAAAAGACAAATACACTTTTCCCCATACTTTTATCATTTCTAGAGTCAATGTCCTTATTTTATTAAGATCTCCCTTTAGCAGCAATTAAAGTTATTTCTATCTTGCCAGTATCTCTGTCAAACAATCCACTGCCAACCTTTGACATCAGACTGCCTATGACTTATATCCTCTTGAAATATCACTCCCTACTTACTTGCAATTTATACTTCTTCTAAAGCATATAAGACTGAAGGTTTTTTTGTTTTGTTTTGGTTTTGGTATGTTGCCACATACTAATTTAGCAGTCAAAAGAAACATTTTGTTTTGCTTTGTTCTGTTTTGGTTTTGTGTGAATTGCTCCTAATCTAGATATTCCCTGTTCTTGTTCTGTGGATTTTTCCTACACCTTCTTCTATCTGTTCAACTATTCCTTTCCAGTTCGCAGTATTTTCTACTTAGCCTCTTTTTACATTTTAACCTAGATTCCTATGTTACAAAAATCAGTTCAAATACCTTTGTAGATCTCTGCTTTTAGTGAGTTCTGCATGTTTTTGGACCTACGAGAGTTATATCACGTATCATTTTCAGTTTTCATGGACATAATTTTTGGACAGAAATAATTCAAGATTGAATGGTAAAGTCTCCCTCCAGGTTTATGTAAATCCACTAATTAGTTTTTAAAAATGTACACTTGCTGAATCACTGTAAATCCAGACTTTTTTCACAGACTCTAAAAAACATCATTAAAATAAAAACACAATATATGATGATCTTCTGAATTAGTATTACCTTAATCAGAAAAGGTTCAAATTCACTTTTCCTGATTCTGGAATCACCAAATAACTGTGAAATCTAGGAAGATATCAGGACAAATTATCAGATATACTCCAAACTTGTGATATGTATACATAGTTACATAATTGATATATAAAATAACTCTGTATGTTTTAATCAGTATGTCTATGGATAGGCTCAATTGTCATCTCAGAAACTGTTCATACGTGTGAGTTAAATATGATAATTCTAATTCATAAGGCAGAGAATCCACAAAACTCAATGCATTTTTCACAATCTAGCTTCATGTATAAACTTTTTATAATCTGGCTTCATAACATGTATTTCAGATTCAAGTCTTACCCCTTCATGTCCTTTAGCTTATACTCAGCTTTAAGATAATCAAATAGATCTTGGAGTCTCATCACTCCTTAACTGCTACTTATCCTTTCTGTTTGGTTGGTTTTTTGACCTAAATATCTGTCTTACTTCTTTGTCTCACTTCCATGCTGAAATTAATACCATCATAAATACGTCTAAACTCTTCCCTTCATGTGTTCACTTACCACCATTGCTTAAAATGTCACCTTTAATATGAACTTTGTATATAAAATTTAAAATCTAGGTGCTTATTTGCGTGTCCAAAGTATATCAAACAAACTTGTGCCAACCCCTCTTTCAATCCTGACTTAATGGCATACAAATGAATATTAAAGACAAGAAGAAACAAAGAATAATTGCTGTCCCCCAAAGTAATGAATTTTTATCAATGTAGGCCATAGCATTGACCTGATGATAATTGAGAAAATTATGAAAAAAGATTATGATTGCATAGAGTGAAACCCACAAATCATCCTGATGGAAACACTAGTGATGAGACAAACACACTTGTACAAAAGATAAAAATTATGTTACTCTTATGTACTTACTGTCCCAACTATTAAACACAGAGTTCTAACCCCCTCCTTCTCACCCAACACAAACATGCACATACATGTGTGCACATGCGTGCATGCACACACACACACGCACACACTATCTGCATTTGCTAATGGTGCCAAGTTTCTTCCCCCCAGTGTTTATTTTGTTTCACTATTTTGCTTTCTTCTTGCAAAGATTCATATATTGGTTTTCTTTTGCCTGTGTTTTATTTTTTATTTTTTGTGGATTCAAGTTTTGATTTAAATTCGAGTTACTTAACATACAATGTAATATTAGTTTCAGGTGTAGAATTCAGTGATTCTTCATTTACATACAATACCCAGTGCTCATCACAAGTGCCCTTATTTAATGCCCATCCCCCATTTAGCCCATTCCCCACTTACCTTCCCTCTAGCAGTCCTCGCTTGTGCTCTATAGTTAAGAGTCTGTTTTATGATTTGCTTCTTTCTACTTCTTTCATGTTCACTTGTTTTGTTTCTTAAATTCCACATATGATTGAAATCATATGGTATTTGTCTTTCTCTGTTTATTTTGCTTAGCATAATACTCTCTGGCTCCACGCACATCCTTGCAAATGGCAAGATTTCATTCTTTTTTATGGCTGAAAGATAGCCCTGTGTGTGAGTGTGTGTGTGTGTGTGTGTGTACAACTTTTTATCTATTCATTAGAAGATGGACATTTGGGCTCTTTCCATAATTTGGCTATTATCGATAATGCTGCTATAAACATTTGGCTGTATGTGCCACTTTGAATTAGTATTTTTATATCCTTTGGGTAAATACCTGGTAGTGCAATTTCTGGATTGTAGGATAGCTTTATTTTTAACTCTTGAGGAATCTTCATACCATTTTCAGGTGGCTGCACCAGTCTGCATTCACACCAACAGTGTAAGAGGTTTCCCCTTTCTTCACATCCTCCCCAACATCGGTTCTTTCCTGTGTCATTGATTTTAGCCATTCTAACAGGGGTGAGGTGATATCTCATTGTAGTTTTGATTTGTATTTCCTGATGATGAATGATGTTTAGCATCTTTTGATATGTCTGTGGGCCATCTGTATGTCTCTTTTGGAATAATACCTATTCATGTCTACTACCTATTTTTTGACAGTATTGTTTTTTGCGTCTTCAGTTTGATTCATTCTTTACAGATTTTGGATACTAACACTTTATCAGATAAGTCATTTGCAAATATATTTTTCCATTCCCTAGGATGCCCTTTAGTTTTATTGATTGTTTCCTTCACTGTTCAGGAGCTTTTAATCTTGATGAAGTCTCTATAGTTCATTTTTGCTTTTGTCTCCCTGGCCTCTGGAAACATGTCTAGTAAAAACTTGATGCCTACTTTCTCCTCTAGGATTTTAATGATTTACTGTCTTACATGTGGGCCTTTAATCCATTTTGGATTTATTTTTGTGCATGGTGTAAGAAAGCGAATTCATTCTTCTGCAGGTTGCCATCTGGTTTTCCAAACACAATTTGTTGAAAAGACTGGGGTTTTTTTTCCCTCCCATTGAATATTCTTTTCTGCTTTCTCAAAGATTAGTTGACCATATAGTTGTTGGTCCATTTCATTTTCTATTCTGTTTCATTGGTGTATCTGTTTTTGTGCTAGTATCACACACTGTCATGATCGTGACAGCTATGTAATAAAACTTGAAGTAGAGAATTGTGATGCTTCCAGCTTTGGTTTTCTTCTTCAACATTACTTTGACTATTCATGGTCTTTCCTGGTTCCATACAAAAGTTAGGGTTGTTTGTTCTAGCTCTGTGAAAAATGAGGGTGTTATTTTGACAGGAATTGCATTAAATATGTAAATTGCTCTGTGTAATATAAACATTTTAACAATATTTTTTCTTCCAATCCATGAGAACAGAATGTTTTCCATTTTTTTGTGTCATCTTCAGTTTCTTTCATAAATGTTTCATAGTTTTCAGAATACATATCTACTACCTCTTTGGTTAGGTTTATTCCTAAGTATCTTATGGTTTTTGGTGCAGTAATAAATGGGATCAATTCCTTGATTTCTTTTTCCGCTGTTTCATTATTAGTGCATAGAAATATAACAGATTTCTGTATGTTGATTTGTATCCTGTGTCTTTGCTGAATTCATGTTATCAGTTCAAGCAATTTTTTTATAGTCTTTGGGTTTTCTACATAGAATATCAAGTTGCCTGTAAATAGTGAAAGTTTTACTTCTTCCTTGCCAATTTGGATGCCTTTTATTTCTTTTTGGTGTCTGATTGCCGAGACTAAGACTTCCATTACAAGTTAAATAACAACGGTGAGAGTGGACATCCCTGTCTTATTCCTGACTGTATTCCTGACTTATTCCTGACTCTCAGTCTTTCCCCATTCAGGATGATATTAGCTGTGGGTCTTTTGTATATGTCCTTTATGATGTTGAGGTATCCCTACTCTGTTAAGGGTTTTTATCAAGAATGGATGCTTTACTTTGTCAAATGCTTTTTCTGCCTCTATTGAGGAGATCATATAATTTTAATTCCTCCTTTTATTAGTATGGTGTATCATATTGATTAATTTGCAAATATTGAACCACACTTGCCACCCAGAAATAAATCCCACTTGATTGTGGTGAATAATTCTTTTAGTGTACTGTTGGATTCAATTTACTAGTATTTTGTTGAGAATTTTTGCATCCATGTTCATCAGGGATATTGGTCTGTTATTCTCTTTTTAAGTGGGGTCTTTATCTCATTTTGGATTCACAGTAATTCTGTCATCATTGAATGAGTTTGGAAGCTTTCCTTCCATTTCTATTATTTTGGAACAGTTTAAGAAGAATAGGTATTAGCTCTTCTTTAAATGTTTGGGTAAATTCCCCTGTGAAGCCATCTGGCCCTGGACTTTTGTTTGGTGGGAAACATTTCATTACTGATTCAGTTTCATTGCGGATTATGGGTCTGTTCAAATTTTGTTTATCTTCCTCGTTTAGTTTTAATAGTTTGTATGTTTCTAGGAATCTATCCATCTCTTGTAGGTTGTCCAACTTGTTGGCATATCATTTTTAATAATATACTCTTATAATTGTTTGTATTTCTGAGGTTTTGGTTGTGATTTTTCCTCTCATTTGTGATTTTATTTATTTGGATGTTTTTTATTTTTCATAAGTCTGTCTAGGGGTTTATCAATTTTATTATTTTTTTTCAAAGAAACAGTTCCTGGTTTCATTTATCTGTTCTACTTTTTTTGTTTGTTCTACATTGTTTCTTTCTTTTTTAAAGATATTATTTATTTATTTGAGAGACAGAGAGAGAGAGCATGAGGGGGGAGGGGCAGAGGGATAGGGAGAAGAAGATTCCCTGATGAACAGAAAGCCCAATGCAGGGCTTGATCTGAAGACCCTGAGAACAAGACCTGAGCCAAAGGCAGATGCTTAACCAACTAAACCACCTACACATCCCTATATCATTCATTTCTGATCTGTTCTTCATTCTTTCCCATCTTCTGCTGGTTTTAAGGTTAATTTGTTGTTCTTTTTCTAGCTCCTTTAGTTGTAAGTTTAGATTGTGTATTTGAGATTTTCTTGTTTCTTGAGGCAGGCCTGTATTGCTATATACTTCCCTCTTATGACTACTTCTGCTGCATCCCAAAGGTTTTGGACCATCGTGTTTTCATTTTCATTTGTTCCCATGTATTTTTCTATATCTTCTTTAATTTTCTTGGTTGACCTATTCATTCTTTAGTAAGATGTTCTTTAGCCTCCATGCATTTGTGCTCTTTCCAAATTTTTACTTGTGGTTGACTTCATGATTCATGGTGTTATGATCAGAAAATATGCATGGTATGATCTCAATCCTTTTGTACTTGTCCAGGCCTGGACAAGTACCCAGTACCCAAGTCACTATTCTGGAGAATGCCCCATGTACACTCTGAAATAAATGTGTATTCTGTTGCTTTAGGATGGAATGTTCTGAATTCATATCTGTTAAGTCTGTCTATTCCAGTGTGTCATTCAAAGCCATTGTTTTCTTATTGATTTTCTGTTTAGATGATCTCTCCATTGATGTAAGTAGGGTGTTAAATTCCCCTACTACTATTGTATTATTATTAATGAGTTCCTTTATGTTTGCTATAAATTGTTTTTTATATTTGGGTGCTCCCAAGGTGGAAGCATAAGTTTTTATGATTGTGAGATCTTCTTGTTGGATAGATCCCTTAGTTATGATATAGTGCCCTTCTTCATCCCTTGTTACAGTCTCTAGTTTATAAAATCTAGTTTGTCTGATATAAAAGGCTACTCCAGCTTTCTTTTGATGTCCATTAGCATGACAGATATTTCCCCATCCCCTCATTTTCAATCTGGAAGTGTCTTTGGGTCTACGATAAGTCCCTTGTAGGCAACATATAGATGGGTCTTGTTTTTCTGTCCATTCTGACATTATATGTCTTTTGATTTGAGAATTTAGTCCATTTACATTCAGAGTAATTATTGATAGATATGAATTAAGCAGCATTTTATTACTTGTTTTGTTTGTTTTTTGGAGATTTTCTCTGTTCCTTTCTAGTCTTTGTCACTTTTGGTCTTTCTTTCCCACTCAAAGTGTCCCCTTTTTAGTTCTTGCAGAGCTGGCTTAGTGGTCATGAACTCCTTTAGTTTTTGTTTATCTGGGAAACTATCTCTCTATTCTGAATGATAGTCTTGCTGGATAGAATATTCTTGGCTGCATATTTTCCCCATTCAGTATGTTGAATATATCATGCCACTTTTTTTCTGGTCTGCCAAGTTTCCGTGGACACATCTGCTGCTAACCTTATTTGTCTTCTTCCCATGTACATTAGGGATTTCTTTTCCCTTGCTGCTTTTGGGGGCTCTTCCCTTATCTCTATATTTTACAAATTTTAATATGATATGTCTTGGTGTTGGCCTGCTTTGTTGGTTTGATAGGAGTTCTCTGTACCTCTTGAATTTGGATGTCTGTCTCCTTCCACAGGTTAGGGAAGTTTACAGCTGTAATTTCCTCCAGCAAAACTTCTACCCCCTTTTCCCTCTCTTCCTCTTTGGGGACTTTGCGATACCAATTTTATTATGCTTTGTGGAGTCACTGAGTTCCCTAAGTCTATTTTTGTGATCCAAGATTTTTCTTTCTCTCTTTTGTGCAACTTCATTAATTTCTGTAATTTTATCTTCTATATTATGTCACTTATTCATTCTTCTGATTCTCCATCCTTATGGTGATTACATCCAGTTGATATTGAATCTCAGTTATTAAATTTTTCATTTTGGCCTGATTAGTTTTTAGCTCTTTTATCTTTGTGGTAAGAGACTCCTTGGGGTCTTCTATGCTTTTCTTGAGCCCAGGTAGTATCTTAATAATTGTGGTCTTAAATTTTGGATGAGGCATATTACTTATATCTGTTTTGATTAATTCTGTGACCTTTCCTTGTTTTTCCTTTTGGGATAAATTCCACCATTTTGGCATTTTTGTCTAGGTCTCTATCTTCTCTGTGTTAGGAAAGCCTGCTATGTTTCCTGCTCCTGAGAGCAAAGGCTTTATGAAGATGGTCATATAATGTACAGGGTCTTGAGCTTCAGAAAGTGTCTCTGGTTGTGTGCTCTGCACACTCTGCTGTTGTGTTTTGGCTGCTCTATCCCTCAGAAACTCTGCAGAGTTTCTCCTTGCCTGTAGTGGGGAGTGTTTGGACTTTGGCCAGAGTGTAGTGAGTTTTAACTAAGTGTGCTCTGGTCTGCTTGCTAAAAGAGACATAAGGCTATTTCCACTAGAGCTGAAGCTTTGCAGAACTCTATGGTCAGTAGACATGGTGTGTGGGGGTGGTGGTGGTGGGGGTGTCCTGGTCTTCTGGGGAAGGAGCCATTGCACTTGTTCCCAAGCACACTTGCTTGAGAAAAGCAGCACCTTCAGAGCACAGGTGGATGGGATTTGGTGTGATTGGTTTAGGCTGTCATTGTCCGTGTTGTGCCACTTACTGAAGTTAGTTTATGCTGAGGGGCAGTGGAGGGAAATGGTGCCCACTGGTTCTTTTGTCCCACCAAGAGGCAATGTCACCTCTCCCAGATGGACTGCAAGAAAGGGGAACTGTCTCTCCCAGAGTGTCACAGGGGATCCTCATATCATGTCCTTGTCTCAGGGCTATCTGACCACCTTATGCAGCACCCTCAGAGCTCTATGCTAGCCACACCATGGACCTCCAAAACTCTAGTCTTTGAGCCCTGCTGGTTGCAAAACTTCACAAAAATCAGCTCCTCTTCTTTTCTCAGTCAATGCCTTTGGGAAAGTGTTTTTATTATGCAATCTCATGTGTGCTCCCCTCTCTCTTTTTTTCTCCCCCCATTTCTATCTCTCTCTTTCACCTCTCTCCTTTACCAGGGATCCCTCCTCTCCTAGCACCTGTGATCCACTTCTCCCCCAAACTTCATCTCTGCACCTTCTACCTTCCACAATGTGGCCTCTTCTCTCTCTAGTTGTGAAATTTGTTCCATCAGCCCTCAGGTCTGTTTCTTGGGTATTCAGAATGATTTGATATTTATCTATCTGAGCAAGGGATGTGGCAAGCCTAGGGTCTGTCTACTAGTCCACCATCTTAGATCCTTCCTGTCTGTCTCTAATGGTGATAACTTTTATTAACCTCCATTCTTAGTTATCACATTTCTATAAGTAATAACATTGTTTTCTATTATATAAGAAAATATTTTTAATCTAGTACTTGAAATAATCCTCACATTCATCTTTTTTTTCCTTTATTTTCATTGCTACAGTGATAATTCAAAGTTGGAACCTCCTCATCTCAATGAATATAATAATAATAATTTTTAAATCCTACATGATTATCTTCTCAGCATTCATATTTCTAAACTTCCAGATTGTGCTTTCTAAAACACTCTTTCAAAAAAAAAACACTCTTCCACTCATGTATTGCTTTCTCTTGTAAAAAAAAAAAAATTATTTTGAGAGAGAGTGAACGTGAGTGGGGAGAGGGAGAGAAAGAATCTCAAGCAGACTCCATGCTAAGCATGGAACCTGACATTTGTCCTCATTGCATGACACTGAGATCATGACCCTTATTGAAATCAAGAGTCAGATGCCTAACCTGCTGACCCACCAGGCACCCCCATATCATTCTTTTTTTAAGAGATTTTGTTAGTTCCCTATTTCTATTTAGAAAATAAGGTTTTCTATTACTCTCCAGATTATATTCTTATGAAATCAATGGGATGGCTCACTTTACATCCATTCATCTTGCCCTGTCTAGGCTTAGCATCCTGACATAAATTATCTTCAGTTTTCTCTCCTCAAGTCTAGTTCTAAATCCTATGAACATCTAAGACTCAGTTCATAGCTGTCCAAAATATATTGTCTTGTTAAAGTAACCAACTTCTGCACCACTTCTTCACATACTTTTTCAAAATAATTAGTTACCCTCATATATTGTAGTACCTATTTACACTCTGATTATCTCATGCATATAATTTTATATTCCCAGCTGGATATTCTACTGCCTTAACATGGAATGAATTTCTCTAAAAGGCCCTCTAGTACTTACCACAATTTGCTGTGCATTATGGATGCTCATTTATTGTTTACTTATCAATGTATTTATGTTTCCTTATTCTAAAATAATTTGAATTAACTTGCAACAAAAGTAGTGATAAAATAATTTATTAAATGTATTTAAAACTCAATTTAAAGAAAGTATTGTATGCATTATTTTATTTATTTTTTGCATTATTGGAGAAGAAGTACTATAGCAACATTTTTTTAAAAGTTTTATTAACATTAAATTCTAGAAGAAACTTCATGTGTAGGGTTTATTACTTTGGGAAAATAGTATGTTTGTATTATACTGTGTGCAAAAGAAGATTTAATATAGTGACATGTGGAAACAACTTTCTATAAAGCTAAGGATATTGCACTAAAAGATTTGTAGAAACCTAAGATAATTTGGTCAGTTTGTATACTCCTAGGGTTTAACTTGATCCAAATATACAATTTGTATTAACGACAGTGGTGTTAACAGCTTAGGCACTAGTCATTTATTTATAAGAGAACAGACACTTCTCCAAAGAAGACATACAAATGGCTATTAGACACATGAAAAAATGTTCATCATCACTAGCCATCAGGGAGATTCAAATTACAACCACATTGAGATACCACCTTACACTAGTTACAATGGCCAAAATTGGCAAGACAGGAAACAACATGTGCTAGAGGATGTGGAGAAAGGGGAACCCTCTTCCACTGTTGGTGGGAATGCAAGTTGGTGCAGCCACTTTGGAGAACAGTGTGGAGATTCCTCAAGAAATTAAAAATAGAGCTTCCCTATGACCCTGCAATTGCACTACTGGGTATTTACCCCAAAGATAACAGATGTAGTGAAAAGAATGGCCATCTGTACCCCAATGTTTATAGCAGCAATGGCCACGGCTGCCAAACTGTGGAAAGAACCAAGATGCCCTTCAACGGACAAATGGATAAGGAAGATGTGGTCCATATACACTATGGAGTATTATGCCTCTATCAGAAAGGACGAATACCCACCTTTTGTAGCAACATGGATGGGACTAGAAGAGATTGTGCTGAGTGAAATAAGCCAAGCAGAGAGAGTCAAGTATCATATGGTTTCACTTATTTGTGGAGCATAACAAATAACACGGAGGACATAGGGAGATGGAGAGGAGATGGGAGTTGAGGGAATTTGGAAGGGGAGGTGAACCATGAGAAACTATGGATTCTGAAAAACAATCTGAGGATTTTGAAGGGGCGGGGGGTGGGAGGTTGGGGGAACTAGGTGGTGGGTATTAAGGAGGGCACGTATTGCATGGAGCACTGGGTGTGGTGCAGAAACAATGAATTCTGTTATGCTGAAAAGAAATTAAAGATAAATACATAAATACATAAAATGCAAAAAAAAAAAAAGAGATAAGTTTTTCAGAGCTGGAAAGACAGATTCTGTTTTCTAGTGAAGATCTGGAATAGTGATATTTAAACTTTCTCCATTACTTATTTTAAATTTCATCAACAAAAGATTGATTTTTTTATTACTTGAAAATCATTCGAAGAGTCATCCTTCTTCCCTATTTTTAATTGCTACATTGGTTATTCAGGTTTGAAGACCTCTCTTTCCCAAACTAACTCTCAGACTGAGGTGGAAGCATCATACTGAGGCTTCTGAAACCAAATGAGCAGATGAGGGTATATCCTACCCTAGTTGAAGAACTTAATCAAAATTTATGCTTGTGAAAAAGCTCATTATATGTCTGCATGGGAGTAAGACTTCAGATATCTTCAGGGAAAAAGGCAGATTTTTTTCATTAGTTTTTAATCTGTTCCATTCATGTCATAGAAGAGGAATGATAATGGATGCCTGGGTGGCTCAGTCAATTAAGCATCTGCCTTCAGCTCAGGTCATGATCCCAGGGTTCAGGAATTGAGTGCCACATTGGGCTTCCTTTCTCAACAAGGATCATCCTTCTCTCTCTGCCTGCCACTCCATGCCTGTGCTCTCTCTCTCCCTCTCTGACAAATAAATAAAATCTTTTTTAAAAATGGATGATAAAAAATAATGAAACTAATAAATAAAACTAATAAATGGGTAAAAAACAAGTTTAAAACCTGTCTCTTGGGGCACCTGGGTGGCTCAGTCAGTTAAGCAACTGACTCTTGGTTTCTGCTCAGGTCATGATCTTGGGGTCATAAGACTGAGCCCCAAGTTGGGCTCTGCCCTCTGCACAGACTCTGCTTGGGATTCTTTTCCTCTTCCTCTTCTTCCACTGCCCCTCCCCACACTCATGCATGGTCTCTCTTTCTCTCTCAAATAAATAAATAAATCCTCAAAAAATAACCTTTGTATATGCTGCAAAATTTCCCTTAAAATAAATATAATATTTATACAGATATATACAGAAACATTAATGTTAACAGTAGATATATCTGGAAAATAAGCCTATATGTGTAATATGTATTTTATGCTTTCAAATAGAAACAACTTTACACAAGATAGTATTCATTTAATAATATGTAGCTACTGTTTTTCAACATTTCCTTAGCAATTCGGGGTCTCTTCTGATTCCATACAAATTTTAGGATTATTTGCTCCAGCTTTTTGAAAAATACCGGTGGGATTTTGATCAGAATGGCATTAAAAGTATAGATTGTTCTAGGCAGTATAGACATCTTAACAATGTTTATTCTTCTGATCCAAGAGCATGGAATGGTCTTCCATCTTTTTGTGTCTTCTTCAATTTCTTTCATGAGTGTTCTGTAGTTCCTCAAGTACAGATCCTTTACCTCTTTGGTTAGGTTTATTCCGAAGTATCTTATGGTTCTTGGTGCTATAGTAAATGGAATCGATTCTCTAATTTCCCTTTCTGTATTTTCATTGTTAGTGTATAAAAAAGCAACAGATTTCTGTACATTGACTTTGTATCCTGCCACATTACTGAATTGCTGTATAAGTTCTAGGAGTTTGGGGGTGGAGTCTTTCGGATTTTCCATATAAAGAATCATGTCATCTCCGAAGAGAGAGAGTTTGACTTCTTCCTTGCCAATTTGGATACCTTTTATTTCTCTTTGTTGTCTGATTGCTGTTGCTAGGACTTCTAATACTATGTTGAACAAGAGTGGTGAGAGTAGGCATCCTTTTTGGGTTCCTGATCTCAACGGGAAGGCTGCAAGCTTTTTCCCATTGAGGATGATATTTGCTGTGGGTCTTTCATAGATAAATTTTATGAAGTTCAAGAATGTTCCCTCTATTCCTATACTTTGAAGTGTTTTAACCAGGAACGGATGCTGGATTTTGTTAAATGCTTTTTCTGCATCAATTCAGAGGACCATGTGGTTCTTCTCTCTTCCCTTATTGATTTGTTCTATCACATTGATTGATTTGTGAATGTTGAACCATCCTTGAAACCCAGGGATGAATCCCACCTGGTCATGATGGATAATCTTTTTAGTGTGCTGTTGGATCCTGTTTGCTAGGATCTTGTTGAGAATCTTAGTATCCATATTCATCAGGGATATTGGTCTGAAATTCTCCTTTTTGGTGTGGTCTTTGCCTGGTTTGGGGATCAGGGTAATGCTGGCTTCATAAAAAGAGTCTGGAAGTTTTCCTTCTGCTTCAGTTTTTTGAAACAGCTTCAGGAGAATAGGTGTTATTTCTTCTTTGAATGTTTGGTAGAATTCCCCAGGGAATCCATCAGGTCCTGGGCTCTTGTTTTTTGGGAGGTTTTTGATCACTGCTTCAATCTCGTTACTAGATATCGGTCTATTCAGGTTGTCAATTTCTTCCTGGTTCAATTTTGGGAGTTTATAGTTTTCCAGGAATGCATCCATTTCATCTAGGTTGCTTAGCTTATTGGCATATAACTGTTGATAATAACTTCTGATGATTGTTTCTACTTCCTTGGTTAGTTGTGATTAGTTGTGATCTCTCCCTTTTCATTCTTAATTTTATTAATTTGGGCTTTCTCTCTTTTATTTTGGATTAGTGTGGCCAATGGTTTATCGATCTTATTGATTCTTTCAAAAAACCAGCTTTTAGTTTCATTGATACGTTCTACCGTATCTCTGGTTTCTACCTCATTGATCTCTGCTCTAATCTTGACTATTTCCCTTCTTACGTGTGGAGTTGGTTTGATTTGTTGTTGCTTCTCCAGTTCTTTAAGGTGTAGAGACAGCTGGTGTATTCTGGATTTTTCGCCATCATGTTACCTGATTTCAAGCTTTACTACAAACCTGTGATCACCAAGACAGCATGGTGATAAAAACAGACACATAGACCAGTGGAACATAGTAGAAAGCCCAGATATGGATCCTCAAATCTATGGTCAAATAATCTTCGACAGAACAGGAAAAAATATCCAGTGGAAAAAAGACAGTCTCTTCAATAAATGGTGCTAGCAAAACTGGACAGCAATATGTAGAAGAATGAAACTTGACCATTCTCTTACACCATATACAAAGATAAACTCGAAATGGATAAAAGACCTCAAGGTGAGACAGGAATCCATCAGAATCCTCGAGGAGAACATAGGCAGTAACCTCTTTGATATCAGCCACAGCAACTTCTTTCAAGATATGTCTCCAAAGGCAAAGGAATCAAAAGTGAAAATGAACTTTTGGGACTTCATCAAGATCAAAAGCTTCTGCGCAGCAAAGGAAACAGTCAACAAAACAAAGAGGCAACCCACGGAATGGGAGAAGATATTTGCAAATGACAGTACAGACAAAAGGTTGATATCCAGGATCTATAAAGAACTCCTCAAACTCAACACACACAAAACAGACAATCATATTAAAAAATGGGCAGAAGATATGAACAGACACTTCTCCAATGAAGACATACAAATGGCTATCAGACACATGAAAAAATGTACATTATCACTAGCCACCAGGGAGATTCAAATTAAAACCACATTGAGATACCACCTTACACTAGTTACAATGGCCAAAATTAGCAAGACAGGAAACAACGTGTGTTGGAGAGGATGTGGAGAAAGGGGAACCCTCTTCCACTGTTGGTGGGAATGCAAGTTGGTGCAGCCACTTTGGAGAACAATGTGGAGATTCCTCAAGAAATTAAAAATAGAGCTTCCCTATGACCCTGCAATTGCACTACTGGGTATTTACCCCAAAGATAACAGATGTAGTGAAAAGAATGGCCATCTGTACCCCAATGTTTATAGCAGCAATGGCCACGGCTGCCAAACTGTGGAAAGAACGAAGATGCCCTTCAACGGACGAATGGATAAGGAAGATGTGGTCCATATACACTATGGAGTATTATGCCTCTATCAGAAAGGACGAATACCCACCTTTTGTAGCAACATGGATGGGACTGGAAGAGATTATGCTGAGTGAAATAAGTCAAGCAGAGAGAGTCAAGTATTATATGGTTTCACTTATTTGTGGAGCATAACAAATAACATGGAGGACAAGGGTAGATGGAGAGGAGAAGGGAGTTGAGGGAAATTGGAAGGGGAGGTGAACCATGAGAGATTATGGACTCTGAAAAACACCCTGAGGGTTTTAAAGGGGCGGGGGGTGGGAGGTTGGGGGAACCAGCTGGTGGGTATTAGGGAGGGCATGGATTGCATGGAGCACATGGTGTGGTGAAAAAACAACGAATACTGTTACGCTGAAAAGAAATAAAAAATTAAAATAATAATAATAATATGTTGCAACTGAAGTATTAATCATTTAAAAGGCTAATAGAAGTTCTAGATCTAGACCCTTCCTGGTGGATTTCTCTGTGATAGTATCAATAGATAAATGTGGATCTACAGATTAAAGGAAAGAGGTGGTATATGAAGCCAATGTAATGGATATTTCATTTGAAAATATATACATGATATATACCACATATCAAAATAGACATCATATCATGATGTAAAATTCACCAAAGAGGTGGGTAAACATCTATGTCAAACTTATAACACATCACATACATGGAGCTTGCAGAACAAAAGTTACATACACCAGTAGACTAAGACCAAACATCAGTTTCTCCTTCTTTGTGTAGGAATTCTTCTCTCCCATCTTGCTAACTTTCCTTAGAGTGCAGGAAGGCAAAAGGAGAGCAGGGAAATTCTTATTTGATGGGTACTGTCACTACGATCTACCATAACTGCTCATGTGTCTCATAAACCTTGAAAAAATTACTATTTTACTAATGGGTTTTTGTAGGTTCTTCAGAAACTCTTCCTAATTCCTGAACATCTCTCCCCTGTGGTTCCCTTGGATCCATATGTCCATCACCAGGTGAATGAATTAAAAAAAAAAAATGTGACCCATATATACAAAGGATCATCATTCTGTCTTTAAAAAGAAGGAAATCTTGAGACCCCTGGATGGCTCAGATACTTCAGTGTCTGCCTTCGGCTCAGGTCATGATCTCCAGGTCCTGATGAAGCCCCACATCAGGCTCCCAGCTCAGCAAGATTCTGTTTCTCCCTTTCCTATAATTCTCCCCTTGCTTGTGCTCTCTGTTTCTCTTTCTCAAATGAATAAATGAAGTCTAAAAAAAAAAAAGAAGAAGAAGAAGAAGAACAAAAAGGAAATCCTGCCACTTGTAACAACATGGATGAATCTTGGGGACATTATGCTAAATAAAATAAGTCAGACAGAGAAAAACAAATATCATATGATCTCACTTATATGCAGAATTTTAAAAGCCAAACTCATAGAAACAGAGTTGAATGATGATTGTCAGGGGCTGAGAGGTAAGGGAAAAGTTTGAGGGTGGTCAAAACATTTGAACTTCTAGCTACGAATAAATTCAGGGGGCCTCCAATACAGTACCCGCCTATAATTAACAGTACTATACTGTATACCTGAAAGTTGCTAAAACAATAGATCCTAATGCCTAATATCCCACCACAAAAAAAAAAAAAATATATATATATATATAGAGAGAGAGAGAGAGAGAGCTATGTGAGGTGATGGATTTGTTAACTAATCTTATTGTGGTAATCATTCTCTCTCTCTCTCTCTCTCTATATATATATATATGTATATATATACATATATATGTATATATATACATATATGCATATATATGTATATATATACATATATACACACACACACATATTTGGTATATATTTGGATGATTTGGTATATATATATATATATATTTGGTATATATATATATATATATTTGGTATATATTTGGATGATTTGGTATATATATACCAAATCATCCTGTTGTATACCTCAAATGTATACAATGTTATACATCAAACACATCTTGACAACACTGGAAAACAATCATAAAAACAAAAGGCAATATTTAGATATTATGAAAGAAAGTCAGCACATCATATAACACATTAATATACACACATGTATTCATAACAAAATAAGGAGGAAATGTTCATGAACCATTTGTTTGTTTGTTTACTTAAGTGGAGTTGAATAATGGAAATTTTGTGTCTGACAAATTTCTGAGATCATTGAAAAAGTAACAAACTATTCCTTGCCTCTGCTATGTAAAATTCTTCTGAGCATTCACTCAATCATTAAAATGTACTGCCAGATGTGAATTTCTTTTTTTTTTTCCCAGATGTGATTTTCTAATTAATTTGAACTTCATCGCACTTCACTCTGCCCATTTTCAGGGGGAGTAAGATTAATAACATCTGAGGAGACCATACCTGTGACTCTGATTGGGTGCTTTGAATGAACATACTGCATGGCCTTGAAGAGAGACTCCAGGCTGTCAGCTCAGGAAATTCATGAAATATTCCTTTTAGGATTTTTGTGGATATCAATGATATCATGAGATCAAAAATCCACACTGTGCAATTGTGTTGTGACAAACATGCAATGTACTATAAAAACTCAATAAAATTTAAATAGAATCTCTATACTAGTAAATAAATAAATAAATAAATAAATAAATAAAAGCTCCAATTTCAATATGAGATACAAAGGTATTTTGTAAAAATATGCAAAGTTTTCATGGCTGCTACAATAGCTGCATTGACAGCTTCATGACCCTCCTATCCCCCACCTTTTTTTCACAGTAGTCCCTAATGCTGGATTAATTTATCTTGAAATGGTGGGCAACCACAACTGCAGACCTCAGTCTATAGTAAGTATCAAGCGATCCGATTTTTTCCTGTAATGTCATGACTTTTCCCAGCTTCTTAGGAGAATTCCCAGCATCGCTAATGGCACTTAATGTGGGTTCCATGGTGTTTTTCAGGGTTTATGGTATTGTACTAAACATTATGAGTAATACTCAAAAACTACAAGATTTCACTTTTTATTGTAATAAACAATTTTTATTATAGATGAACAGCTCACACTGAGATATTAGGTTTACATGGCTTTTTAAGGAGATACTCAGGACACCTAGGTGCCTCAGTTGGTTGAGTCTCTGCCTTTGGCTCAGGTAATGATCTCAGGGTCCTGGGATTGAGCCCCACATTGGACACCCTGCTCAGCTGGGAGTCTAATTCTCCCTCTCCCTCTCGCTCTCACTCTTTCTCAAATAAATAAAATCTTTCAAAAAAAGGAGATATTCACAACTTTTGAGCTCACCACAATAACAGCAGGAGGTGACTATAAAATTACATAGTAGTACAGTATGTACTACAGTTAATCTTGCAGTTATGATTTAATACTGTATCTTTATGTTTGTTTACATTTCCTTCCATTGTGAATGGTGTCATGTATAGTCTGCAAATATTTGTGTATATAAATTTTGATAAATTTTGACTTTTTAAAAAGTTATTATATAATTCCCAGTTAACATACAGTGTAATATTAGATTCAGGTATACAATATAGTGATTCAACACTTCCATACATCACCCTGTGCTCACCACAAGTACACTCCTTAATCCCCATTACCTACTTAATCCATTCTCCCACCCACCTCCATTCTAAGTCAATCAGAGAAAGACAAATGCCATCTGATTTCACTTATATGTGGAATGCAAGAAACAAAACAAATGAGCAAAGGAAAAGATTTTAACTTTTTATAATATAGCTGTGCATATTTTATGGTAGTAAGAGATAGAAAAGACTAGTGTCTACATATATTTTATGCATTCGTGATGTCCCTAATTTTTTAACTGTTTTGATACTTCTAAGCTACAGAATTTGTTTTTTCAAATTGTTGCAAATCTCCAAAAAAATTCAATATATTTATTGAAAAATATCTACATAGAAGTGAAATTATGCAATTGAAACCCATGTTATTCAAGGGCCAACTGTATGTGTTTGGGGTACTGTACTGGTTTACATAGTGCCATTTAAAAATTAATGTCCATTAGAAACCTATAGATACAACCTTATTTGGAAATAGGATCTTTGCAGATGTAATTAAAGAGCAAGATATACCACCAATATGCCTCTTTGGCGTAAGGATTGTTTTGAGTTGGTCATTTTTAAGAAATAGCAGATGAAGGAAATTTCTGAAAACTGAGTAGAAGTTACTCTCTCCTAAGACATTTACATTTATAAGGGAAATCTCCATTTGCAACAGTGTCTCTGTACCTCTCTTTACCAGGAGGTGGAGGATGATCAGATCACTAAAAATTCTTATCAAAGGAGAAGGTGGCAACTTAAATCTATGTAACAACTATATCCTCATTCACTGTGCTTCTCCTGATAACTTCCTATATCTGGCTCCCTCCCCATCCTACATCTTCTTGTACCTATAGCTGAAGAAATTATTTAAGGTAGTGACCTTAGGCCACTTGGAGGAGTTATTCTTTTATTATAAAACTTCTGTTTGTTTTTGTGGCACCTAGGTGGCTCAGTCAGTTAAGCTTCAGACTCTTGATTTCAGCTCAGGTCATGATCTCAGGGTCTTGAGATGAAGCCCTGGGGTGTGTGGGGGGTGAGGGGCTCCAGCTGTGCACTAGGCATGGAGCCTGTGTAGGATTCTCTCTCTCCTTTAACCTCTGCCCCTCCCCTCAACCCCTGCAGGGACGTGTTCGTGGGCGCTCTGACTAAAACAAAAACAAAAAACAAACAACAACAACAACAAAAATATTTCTGTTTGTTTTTCTCTTGTTAATCTTTTATTATAGGAGTTGGTATCACTCAAGAACCTAGAAAAATAGAGAGAAAATTATCTTTCCTCCTACATAATCAAGTTAGGATGAAGTCACCTACAGTAAAGCAAGTTTTCACATCTTTATTTAATAACAGATTCACCATAATATATCATTTTAAATAATATTTTGGCCTATACATAAACATCATATAAATAAATTGCAACAATGTTTGTAATGAAACATGAGCATGTTTATGGCACATTATTCAAAATATTGACTTTTATCATTAAAAGATTAATATACTTTTTATTTTAAATAGTTATTTAAATTTAAATTATTTAGTTTAAAATAGTTATCAGTGCACTATGTATTATTTAATCGTATACTTTGAATAACTTCATGTCTCCCAAAGAAACACTAAAAATATCTTAAAATCTTTGTTCAGGTAGTGTCTAGCATTTTAAGGCGATTAAATAATCCCAAATTCCACTTAACTTAAACTATTTATATGTCTTACATAACTCCTCAGTTAAGTAGCAACTAAATATAAGTCTCAAATGATGAATGTAAATAGGATATTATACATGTCATTTCAGATCAACGCAGTGAGAAATAAGGTAATGCAGGTGGGAGGGTGGGATACTGCTTTAGTTGGACATGAAATACAAAATCTGAGATTTCAAAAATAATTCTCACATTTTTCTGTTAGTGATAATCATGCAAGAAGTTGTCTTTATCATCTCTGTATTCTCAGAATCCTAAGCCTGAGCCTAGTACATAATTAGTAACTAAAGAGTAATTATTGAAAAACTAGATAAAGAAAATTTTAAAAAAAATTTAAAGTATTCATTGAATGAATTAATGGTAATGATTCTCATCATGATCATGTTTACTATGTCATCATTCAGTGGAAAAATGTAAAACCGTAAAGACAAGTCTGACGTCTCTCACAGTGCAGAATGATAGAGACCTCAACCCCAGTCTAAAACATCACAGTGAATTCTTAATATTTGCCCTAATATTGGAGAAAAACCCACTGTTCACAACTTAGTCTGTTGTCCTTGAGAAATGGCTAATCTCTATTACTCCACTATTAAGTTTCTTCTCCTTGTGAAGTTACAAATTATTATAAAAGTTTAAATGAGTCCATATATTTTTCTGCTCTGATTTCAGGTCATTCTCACCTAAATATTCTATTCTAAATTGTGTACTAATTTGGATTACAGTTTAAGGCTGGTGTCCTGAGAACACCAATCACCATAGAACATGTTTATTTTTTCACCTAATTCCCCTGAGGCCATTGTGAATGGATCATATAAAATTATGGCTAGCCTGAATAACATTACAAAGATCATGTCATTTTGTCCACTAAGCTTGAAAAGACAATATATTAGCATTTATTTCAACTATGATTTATTTCATCTTACATATCAAGATAATAATTTTTTAAATGGCCATACATAAGATATTCTAAAAGCTCAGATCCTTAGAGAAATTGGGTTTGATGTACAGGAATGTGCTAATGCATACCTTTTTTATAAACATAGTAGAGGAGCTCTTGGCATTATTTTTTATGATCAATATTTTGAATATTTGGTTAGAAATATAAAATGACAGATGAGAAACAGATTGCAAGAGCTTTTGAAAAGTCCCAAAACATTAATGTTTAAATAAATTAAAGAAGCCAATAAAATAGCGTTGACTAAATCAGGCCTATTTACCATAAAAGTAAGTATATCTTTAACAGTTTTTTTCAGGAATATGTTTTTTCTTTTATAGTATATGTTTATGCTTTATGTAAGTATTCTCAACTAAACACAATGCTATATATGAATAAAATTGAGCCACACAGTTTATATAAAATACATAAATAAAGAGAATTTTAAAACTCTACAATTTAATAGTTTCATGCAACATTTTTATTTACTGTAACATAGATACTTTGTGATTGATAGGACTACATGTTCATGATTTTTGTGTTCATGATTTTTGTGTCTTTAAAGAATCACTTTAATATAATCAATTTTAGGACTCAAAATGTATTATTTTTGTGCAAGATTCAAAACAATTTAATGTTAACACTGAGCAGATATACTTGATGTTTTAGTTTTATACAATATAAATTTATGAACAGTAAAGATTAGCATCCATCATATAAAAGCAGAAGCCAAAAAGATACATATCTTATGACCACAAAAAGGTGGACACAGTTGATGGAAAGTAAGGACCATCCTCTGCAGCAATTATGCAGGTGAAAGATTTTAGTAAGTTCATTAACATATTAAATTAATTGGTTAATCCTCAGAAATTATTTCTCTTAAAAGCTCTGAAACTTCTGAAGGATATAGAAAACAAATGAGACATTTCAGCCTTAGCCAGACTGTCTGGACAGCTAAGTATGTTTCAAATAGTCTTAGATGAGAGCACATCTAAAGCTTTTGTGGAAAATAATAACTTTAAACAGAAAAAAACAAACAAGTCCTGAACAACACCCAGAGTTGTATTAGAACCAAAAAGAAAAGAAAATATATTAATATTTGCCTCCTAAAACTTAACTTGACTGTTGAACTATTCCCTTTTATCATCTGTGAGGAAAAGAAGAGGCAGTTTGTTTCCCAGAGTCCATAGTCTCTCATGATTATTAAGGAGAGCATGGATTGCATGGAGCACTGGGTATTATACACAAACAATGAATCATGGAACACTACATCAAAAACTAATAAGGTACTGTATGGTGACTAACATAACACAATAAAGAAAAAAAAGAAAGCAATAGGCAATGTGCAGAGAAGTGTCTGCATTATTTTAGAAATAAGAACCCTTAAAGTTTACAAAAATAAAATATTGCTTTGTATATGAGAGATTCATGATAGGTAGAGCAATAAATAAAAATATGTGTAAGAGAAACATATTAACAATCTTAGAAGAGATTATTATAACAAATTAGTAATTTAAACTAGAATGTCTTATGGTATAGCCATTGGAGTTGGATCAGGGCTACCCTCCCATCCATTAAATGTGTCTGTATACTGTTATCAGGAACACTTTAGAGTGGTCTTTGTAGATTGTAAAAGTTTGAATAAGGAAAGCGAAATAAATGTTTAATCAAGAGAGAAAAATTGTTTAAATATATGAAAAGGAAAACAACAATGAGAAATACCTTCAAAGACTATTGTGGTATGCTGAGAGTAAGTTTATAATTTTATTTGAGGAAATTTCAGTCTCAGAGGTCTCAGAGGTTTTAATCTCCCTTTTCTTTCCTTATTTTCAGGAATATATTGAAATATTCAGAAGACAGATTTATACTGAGATATGTGAAAATACAATTAAAGAAATATAGGAATAACCAATATATGACATAATAAATTTTAAAGGTATTTTATTTCTTTTTACTACAAAGTCATTGTTCTCTAAAAGCAAAAGACAGCAAAGATTTTTAAAATGTGTTTGTGCATGTTTATGTGTGTGTTTCAGTTTCTTTTCTGTCTTATTTTTTCATCTATTTTTCCACTAAAACAAAGAATACCATCATAAAGAAGGAAAATAATGAGAAATCACACAACAGTGACAGAGTTTATTCTTCTTGGGTTGACAGATGACCCACAGTGGCAGGTTGTACTTTTCATATTTCTTCTTGTTACCTACATGCTCAGTGTGACTGGGAACCTGATCATTATCACCCTCACCCTTACAGATCCTCACCTGAAGACTCCAATGTATTTCTTCCTTCGAAACTTCTCATTCCTAGAAATATCATTCACATCTGTCGGCATTCCCAGATTCCTGGTCACTATCATGACGGGAAACAAAACCATTTCCTACAATGAGTGTGTGACTCAGGTATTTTTCTTCATCTTATTGGGGGTGACAGAGTTTTACCTTCTGGCTGCCATGTCCTATGACCGCTACGTGGCCATCTGCAAACCTCTACATTACATGACCATCATGAGCAGCAGAGTGTGCTTCCTTCTTGTCTTTAGCTCCTGGCTTGCAGGATTCTTGGTCATCTTTCCACCAGTAATGCTGCTGCTGAAATTGGATTTCTGTGACTCCAATATAATCGATCATTTTATCTGTGACTCCTCTCCAATTCTACAGCTTTCTTGTACAAATACTCACTTTCTAGAACTCATGACATTTATTTTAGCGGTGGTAACACTTATGGTCACCTTAACACTAGTTCTGCTCTCCTACACATACATCATCCGGACAGTTCTGAGAATTCCTTCTACAAGTCAAAGGAAAAAAGCCTTTTCCACTTGTTCCTCCCCCATGATAGTGGTCTCCCTCTCCTATGGTAGCTGCATCTTCATGTACATTAAGCCTTCTGCAAGGGAAAGGGTGACTTTAAACAAAGGAGTAGCTGTGATCATTACCTCAGTAGCTCCTCTCTTGAATCCTTTCATATATACACTAAGAAACCAGCAGGTGAAGCAAGCTTTCAAAAACATGGTCCAGAGAATGGTCTCCTCTTCAAATAAATGAATGTAATTATGCAAAATATATATATGTATATATGTATACATACATGTGTGTATACATGTGTGTGTACATACATGTGCGTATGTATACACATATGTACACTGGAAAGCAAAACTGAATGAAAAACTCTCTAGCATTTACTGTATAAATTCTTAAAACACCTCATTTCATTCTTTCAGTTAGACTTTTTTTATATATCACTAATGTCTCTTTTCCTTAGCCTAAAAGCGAGGACCTATCTTTTTTAACTTAAATAGAAAATTGTCAGTCTTCACTTGTATAACTAAACTTAGATGTCAATAATCTTTATTGTTTCTCATATCAAAGCAAGGTAGCTTATAAGTTTATATAAAAATGCAAATTTCTGTACTTAATATGCTTGCTTGACACCACATAAAAATATAAAATTTATGTGAAATAATAAAAAAAATGTATCTTAACTAGTATCTCTAAAATTTCTTCCTTCTTTCCAAGAAAAGAAAATTCTTTCACTGAGGATTTCCCTATTCTGTCAATCAGATTTAAAAAGGAAAACCATGGTCTATACAGGAAAATTAAGCTATCCTGAGAAAATTAATTTTTTCGTAATCAGATTCTTTCAATTACTGCAAAAATGGTCCTTTACCTACATGAAGAAAATGACAAACTTAGAATCTAGAATGCTATGAGATGTAGACTTCAGAGAGTATATTGGAAATGATGACATATGCCTTTTGCCTTAGCTTTCATCTATTAGCAAATCTACATGTTGTCTTTTTCTTTCCATTGCCTCTTTCATGACAGTTTCTACCTCCCTCACTCATATCCAAGAAAGTGACTCCTGAGGGTAACTATAAAAAAGGGTATCCAAGCCTGTTTCCTATAGTCAAAGGGCCCCTCAGCTGGAATGTATCACTAAACAAAATTATTTGTCTTGGGACAATAGTTATGAGTCTAACTAGATGATGGGTAAGTGGATTTGACTTTGGTTTCCTGATTTGGTCTGATATATACATTAATGTAAAGTGGATTTGACTTTGGTTTCCTGATTTGGTCTGATATATACATTAATGTAAAGACCTCTAACATACATCATCTCTAAGTAGAGACTTTTCTTTTCTGTTTGCTCATTGACAAGACTGTTGGTGAGCACTCATCTATTTCTTACCATTTTACATTCATGGAATAAGTTACATTTTTTCAAGCAGACTTAACACAATAAAACCATAAAGTGAAAGTTAAATAATTGTATTTGATTGTAAATTATTTAATGGAGCAATTTGTAAAGAAATGAAACAATACACATTTACTTTTGTAAGACTACACCAAGTACACAGAGGCACAAAAGTGAAAATCAGGAATGTGGAAAAACAACATGCAAATGTTAACTAAATGAATATATACTATATTCATTGGCGTATATGATAGACAGCTATGTAGGAAGACAGGAGAGAGAAGAGGGGAAGTAAGAGGGTAAAAGAATGTTGATCTTCTTGATTGACAAAAACTTCTCTGAAGAAGTTGATTCTAGCATTTGCATTGTCAGTAAGATATGAAAATTCCTATAAATCTTTCTGAAATGAATATTAAATGCTTTAAATTGAGATATTATTTTTTAAAAAGTATTATGAAATAATGAAGTTTTTATTACAAATATAATTTTGGTGAGAAATGTATCAGATATATGTTGAAGGTCGTGGTTTTAGAGGCTTTCGAAAAGTATTTGTGCTCATATTTAATATTCACACTAATATTTCAAAAATATTTTTCCTTTTTTTGGAGAACTAAGGAGATTATTTAAAAAGCTTTAAAGATATTATCTTAAGTAATTCATTGATTACATAGTTGAATGACCTTTTGAATTGTTGCATTTTTAATGAGAGGAAAGTACTCTGAGTTGAGAGTGATACGCAATCTGAGTAAGTCAGAACTTTATATCATCAACCATGTTACTAGAGTCCACAAATCTAATGAACCATGTTTTTAGAGATCAGATGAATGAATCAATGGGTGAGTAAGGAGTTGGAAGGCTGTTGGCTCTGGCAACAGCAAAAATAAACCATTTTTAGTACCATCTCTTTCTCTCCAGTTTCCTAAGGGGTGATTCTCACTGCTATATGCCTTGTTAGTTTTTGTTTTCCAGAATATAGATCCACAATAGTATTTTGTCTTCTATCATTTCACCAGCACTCTACATCTATAGTCTTTAATTTCTAAAAATAGTCCTGTCCATGTTGCTACAAAAGTTGGGTATTCGTCCTTTCTGATGGAGGCATAATACTCCATAGTGTAAAAATAGAATGAAACCAACATTTTACTTAGACAAATTATAAAAGGAACCAATATTCCTATAACTTCACTGTTTAATAAAGGAAGAGAAAAAGAAAAAATCATTAAAACCTCAGAAATTGGGGCACCTGGGTAGCTCAGTGGGTTAAGCTTCTACCTTCAGCTCAGGTCACGATCTCAGGGTCCTGGGATCAAGCCCCACATCGGGCTCTCTGCTCGGCAGGAAGCCTGTTTCCCCTTTCTCTCTTTCTGCCCCTCTGCCTACTTGTGATCCTTCTCTCTCTGTCAAATAAATAAATAAAATCTTTTAAAAAATCAGAAATCAATTCTCCAATAGTTCCTAGACATAGACATAACTAGTTATACACACACATATATATGCATTTTATTTGTGTATAAATATTTGTATTTATTTATTTTTAATATTTCATTTATTTATTTGAGGGAGAGAGTGAGAGTGAAAGAGAGTCCAAGTGCACAAGTGGGGGGAAAGGAAGAGGAAGAGAGAGAAGCAGACTCGCTGCTGAATAGGGAACCCAATGCAGGGTTTGATCCCAGGACCCTGGGATCATCACTGAGCTGAAGGCAAATGCTTAACCAAATGAGCCACTCAGGTGTCCCATAAATATTTGTATTTAAGTATATACATATAATATGTATAAATCCATAGATACACATATCTGTGTGTGTATGTGCGGAATCCCAAACATTTTAAAACTTGAATTAATTTTTTAATTAATTAAGACTTGATAGCAGTGTCTGTACATGCACATATATTTTTCTGGCCAGATACAATATACTTTATTGATGGTACCTGAGAGGATAAGGATCCCTGAACCCCTCCACTTCTTCAAGGGGTCTGAGATAGAAATTGTGTAGAGGTCAAGAGATTCTCAGTGTGTTGAGGATGAGTTGGGACAAGGACTATCCAACAGCTGAGTGCCTCTCTTTTTTTCTTATACTGTCAGTGGGGCTTGTGGTCCAGGGGGCTCTTACTCCTTGGAGACCATATGGGCCATAAGTTCTACTACCCTGTTGCTATAGCCAAATTCATTTTGGTACCAGGAAATGAGCTTGACAAAGTAGTCACTGAAGCCAATGCCAGTCCCAGCATCAAAGGTAGAAGAATGGGTGTCACTATTAAAGTCACAAGAGACAACCTGGTTCTCAGTGTATCCCAAGATGTCCTTGAAGGTGCCCTGTGTCGCCTACTTCATCACTTTCTTGATGTCATCACTTTTGGCAGCTTTCTCCAGGCAGGAAGTTAGATGTATAACTGATCGGGACATGACAGTGAACTTCTTATTTGCTCAGGGATGACCTTGCCCACGGCCTTGACAGTGCCAGTAGAAGCAGAGATGATGTTTTGGGCAGTTCCTCAGCCACCACACCACATCTTCCCAGAAGGGCCTCTGTAGTTTCTGTGTGGCAGTGATGGCATAGACTGTGGTCATGAGTCCCTCCATGATACCAAAGTTGTCATGAATGACCTTATTCAGAGGGGCCAAGTAATTGGTAGTGCAAGAGGTATTTCTGACAATCTGGGTGGAATTGTCATACTCCTCATGGTTCACCTCCTCAAAAACGTGGAGGCACCAGGAGAATGATGGACAGAGATGATGGCCCTCTTGGTCTCACCCTTCCAATGAGCTCCAGTCTTCTCCATGGCAGTGAAGTGAATTCAGTATCAGTATCAACCCATTTGTTGTTGGTGGTGTCTTGGTCTTGAAAGATGGAAATGGGCTTTCCATTGATTACTGTGCCACTGCATTTGCTATGCATGGAGTCACATTGGGACATGTCGACCATGTGGCTGAAGTTAATGAAGTTGTCATTGATGGCAACAATATCCATTTTGTCATAGTTAAAAGCAGCCCTGGTGACCAAGCCTAATATGGCTAAATCTGTTTACTCCAACCTTCACCATCATGTCTCTGAGACCTGACTGACACTATATAAGAAGATACATCTGTCTGTCAGATGAGAAGGAAAAGATAGAGCATGCATGTATTTTTTTAGATAAATTAAAGATTTTTAGTTCAGTGGATCCTTAGCTTCTAAATAAGGAGAGGGACTACTCATTTGTGTATACTGTGAGTCAAACATTGACCATAGTAACCACATAAATACCCTCCTCTCTCCATGCTGAAGTCTAACATTAAAAATTACCATTCCAAAATAAAAATCAAAACCACAATGAGGTACCACCTCACAACAGTCAGAATGGCTAAAATTAACAAGTCAGGGAACAACCGATGCTGGCAAGGATGCAGATCCTACCACCTACACTGTTGGTGGGAATGCAAGCTGGTGCAAGCACTCTGGAAAACAGCATGGAGGTTCCTCAAAAAGTTGAAAATAGAGCTACCCTATGACCCAGCAATCACACTACTAGGTATTTACCCTAAAGATACAAATATAGTGATCTGAAGGGGCACATGCACCCAAATGTTTATAGTAGCAATGTCCACAATAGCCAAACTATGGAAAGAACCTAGATATCCATCAACAGATATATATATATATATATATATATATATATATATACACACACACACACACACACATATATACATATATATACACATACATATATATACACATATATACATAACATATGTGTGTGTGTGTGTGTGTGTATATATATAATGGAATATTATGCAGCCATCAAAAGAAATGAAATCTTGCCATTTGCGACAATGTGGATGGAACTAGAGGGTATTATGCTTAGCGAAATAAGTCAATCAGAGAAAGAATTATCATATGATCTCCCTGATATGAGGAAGTTGAGAGGCAACATGGGGGGCTTGGGGGGGTAGGAAAGGAATAAATGAAACAAGATGGGATAGGGAGGGAGACAAATCATAAGAGACTCTTAATCTCACAAAACAAACTGAGGGTTGCTGGGGGTAGGGGGGTAGGGAGAGGGTGGTGGGGTTATGGACATTGGGGAAGGTATGTGCTATGGTGAGTGCTGTGAAGTGTGTAAACTTGGCGATTCACAGACCTGTATCCCTGGGGCTAATAATACATTATATGTTAATAAAAAAATTTTAAAAATTACCATTCCCAGTTTCAGAAATAATTCTTAAAAGTATTTCCTAGCATCAACTTGAATTTTTGTACTGTGGTAACAAATAGTCATTGAAGGGTTTAAGCAGACAGAAAAATGACTCTGGTTATAATCCATAAAATAGATTGAAGAAAGATCAGGATTTGCAATGGTTGAAACAAACAAACAAACAAAAGGCAAGATCCAGGGCACCTGGGTGTCTCAGTTGGTTGAGCAACTGCCTTCAGCTCAGGTCATGATCCCAGAGTCCCAGGATCCAGTCCCATATTGGACACCCTACTCAGCAGGGAGTATGCTTCTCCCTCTGACCCTCTCCCTTCTCGTGCTCTCTCTCATTCACTCTTTGTCTCTGAAATCAATAAAATAAATTAATTAAATGAAATCTTTTTTTAAAAAAATATGGCAAGATCCAGAACTAAGATATTAGTACTGAGAATGGAAAAAAAAATTAATGAGGCATTTTCAAGAAACTTGAAATTTTCTTACAAAAAATACAAGCCTGCGGGGGGAAATGGAGAAGAAAATGACATCCAGGAATATGGATTAAGAGAAACAATTCACTGTGAATTTTTTTTTAAGAGAGAAAGATCACTTGCATGGCAAGGGGAGAGGTACAGGGAGAGGAAAAGAGAGAATCTTAGGGAGCTCCATTCCTGTGTGGAGCCCAGCATGGGGCTTGATCTCATGACCCCGAGATCATGACCTGAGCCAAAACCAAGAGTCAGACACTTAACCACGTAGACACCCGACAGTGAACTGTGGGGTTCAGTGAACTGAACTTTTCAGTGAAGATAGGGAATACAAGAGGAAGAGTAGACAAATGATGCAGAATAGCAGTGAAATAAGGCCAATTGCTGTCATGTTCCATTTTAGGATGAGATAGTAACAAGAAATAAACTACATGCAAGAATTTCAAAGACATTATAACATCAAGTAAGGAATGTTGTAGAATAAATTTAAAAACATAAAACATGTCTTTTAATACTACTTCTTAGCCATATGCATGGTTGACTTTATTATTCTGTAAAGACAGTTCCATGAAGTCTCTCTGCACATTGAAAAATGTTAGTATAGTCACCTTTTGAACTGCCCTTAAAAATCACACTTTAAATTAATATGAAGAACACACTCTAAAACAGCATTGTATTTCAAAATCAGAAATACGGACTATGAGGAAGCAAAGGCCTTTATCCAAGACTGCTTTATTCCTTCTGTTGCTGCTCCCTGATTTCTTTAAAATACTGAGCAAAGAATTAATCTCTTACATAGTGAAAAAGTCTTCCATACACTCATCAAAAATCAGTGTCCATCATAGAGGTGAGAGTCAACACATAAATTACATGATCTGGGCACATCACAAGCCTCAGAACAATTTATTATGTAGTCAGCTCCATAATTATATGAGATAGTGTGTGTGTATATGTGTATGTATATATGTATAATTACAGAACACATTTTGCCTTTTGCCACAACTACCACCACACAATATACAGTATAATATGGTGAATTTAAGCAGTAGAGCCCTTTTCTTTCTGAGAGGAAAATACTTACAGAAGCTTGGAGTTAAAAGAGGAAATAAAAAACAAGGACACCAGAAGGCATGACTACTTCCCCAGAAGTACCTAGAGCTTCAGCCACATCAAATATTAAACACATCCTAGCAAGACTATCATAAATCTCCAAACTAATAGCCTTTATACATCAGTTCCTATTATTTAATACAACCTGTTCTGCTTTCAACAAAAAATTACCAAGTGTAAAAAGAGGAAGAAAAAAAACCCTGCTATCTGAAGACACAGAGCTAGCAACAGAATCAGAGCAGATAGAACATAGATGTTGGAGATATCTAACATGGAATTGAAAATAGTTATGATTAATACAGTAAGGGCTCTAAAGTAAAAAGTAACCTGCAATAGCAGATGACTAATATAAGTGGGGAAATACCAACTGTAAAAAGGATCAAAAGGGATGCTAGAAGTCAGAAACATTGTAACTGAAGTAAAGAATATCTTTAATGGGCACATTAGTATATTGAACAAGTCAGGGGAAGGAATCAATGATCCCTGAAGATAGCTCAAGAGAAACTTACAAACTGAAATGCAAAGAGAAAAAAAAAAAAGAGAAAAATTTAATAGAGCACAGCATCCAGGAATTATGGGACCATCTCAACTTGTAACATATACATATACATTATTGGAATACCGGAAGAAGAAAAGGGAAAAGAGAAAAAAAAATTGAAGAAACAGTGGCTGTAGAACTTTTCAAAGTTAATGACAGAACCAGAAATGGAAAATTAAAGAACACCAAACAGAACACATAAAACAAAAGCAAAAACAAAAACAAAAAACCATACACACACACAACTATTCATATTCAAAATGCAGAAAAAAGAAAGAATACCTCAAAATAATCCATGAGGAGGAAAAACACAGCTATCTAGAGAATAGGATGCTTATTTATTTATTTATTTGGTGGGGGCTGGGGCACAAGAAAATTCACAGCCATTTTTCTATCCCCATAAGTTTTGATGCGTGAAATAATCAGAATGATGTTTTAGAACATACTCATATATTCCCAACAGATAGGTACATTCACACTTTTAAAAGAAAATGCAAAAGGAGGGCATTTTGTATGGAAAGCAGTGGTGGTGTTGGGTTATTGGATTTTGATATGTTTAGCACACACATTCACAAGCTTTTTTTTTTTTGAGAAAAATGTTGGGCATACAGTACGTTGATAAGTCTTTTTTTTTTTTTACTGATTCTTTTAAATTCAGATGATCAAATAAACAAGCAGAAGGCATAGTAGAATAAGTCATTCACAAAAGTAATAATGGGAACTGTATAAAACATACTGCCTTTTATGGGTAGTGACCTGTGAATAAGAAGAAGAAGAAGAGGAAGAAGAAGAAGGAGGAGGAGGAGGAGGAGGAGGAGGAGGAGGAGGAGGAGGAGGAAATACAAAGCAATAATACTACCAAACGCTGGTGAGAATGTGAAGCAACAATAATTGTCATTCGTTGCTGGTAGGAATACAAAAATGGGACAGCCACTTTGAAAGACAGTTTGTCAGTTTCATACAAACTAAGTACTCTTCCCATAAGGTCAACAATTGTGCTCCTTGGTATTTACCCAAAGGAGTTGAAAATTTATGACTACACAAAAAGCTGCACACAGATGTTTAGAGCAGCTTAATTCATAATTGCTACAATTTAGAAAAAAATCAAGATGTCCTCCAATAGGTGTATGGATAAATAAATATTTGGTACATCTAGACAATAAAATATTATTAGGAATATACAAGGAAAGGGCAAAATTTAAGGGAGATCATAATAAAAATGAAAGAAAAAGAAAAAATATGTAAAATAGCTATCAGCCTACACAGTCAGAAAATAAAGGGGAAAAAAGGGACAGGAAAGAAGAGAAAAGAGAGAATAAGAAAAAAAGAAATTTTAAAAGAAAAGAAACAAGGAAAAGAGAGAAAAAAAGGAAAAACTACTTCTGAAAACTCGTGAATCCAGAATAAAGTTTGAAAGACTGCTTGGCAAGTTCAATATCTTAAAACACACTTACACATAGGGTTAACTTAAAAGGTAAATATAAAGCCATGCAACAAAGAACAATCTAATCTTGACAATAATACTAAAAAGTAAAAGGAAACAAGAACATAAGAAAAAAAATTAAAGATTGATAATAAAAGAAAGTTATGAAAAGATATAAACTAAAATAGAATCACAAGTCAAATGAGTTAAAAAATCCCCACATTTTGATGTATTATGGGTGGCTCAGTGGGTTAAAACCTCTGCCTTTGCCTCAGGTCATGATCTCAGGGTCCTGGGATCAAGCCCCACATCGGACTGTCTGTTCAGTGGGGAGCCTGCCCCCCACCGCCTGTCTCTCTGCCTACTTGTGATCTCTGTTTGTCAAATAAACAAATAAAATCTTAAAAAAAAAATGTGGAAGTGCAGTATGCTGCAGTAGAGTAAATAAGCAGTGGAAAGGAGAAAACACAGATACCTACCGGGAATAGATGAAATAAGCAAAATATAATTACAAAAACAGCTAGATAAATGATAGGTGCTAGATAGATTGGTGAAGATATACAGAGTTAAACTATACTGAACTATGTTAAATTATGATGAATAATATGTAATAGTTATTAAAAACAAAAAACTGAAATAATTATTACAGATTGAATTGAAGATGGCAATTAAAATGAACCACCAGTAACCACATATTATTGAGCACCATGATGGACCATTTAGTGTGCTAGGCTTTGGAAATAACATGTTGAACTACTTAGAGCCCCTATTTTCACTGAACGTCCATTCCGTGGATGAAATAGATAATTTTACCATATCCCATAGGTTTTGGACCGAAGTGTCTTCATTCTCACTGGTTTCCATGAATTGTTTAAGTTCTTCTTTGATCTCCTGGTTGATCCAAGTATTCTTAAGCAAAGTGGTCTTTAGCTTCCAGGTGTTTGAATTCCTTCTGAACTTTTCCTTGTGATTGAGCTCCAGTTTCAAAGCATTGTGATCTGAGAATATGCAGGGACTAATCTCAGTCTTTTGGTATCGGTTGAGTCCTGATTTGTGACCCAGTATGTGGTCTATCTGGAGAAAGTTCCATGTGCACTCGAGAAGAATGAGTATTCTGTTGTTTTAGGGTGGAATGTTCTGTATATATCTATGAGGTCCATCTGGTCCAATGTGTCATTCAATGCTCTTGTTTCTTTATTGATTTTCTGCTTTGATGATCTGTCTATTACTGAGAGAGGTGTGTTAAGATCTCCTACTATTAATGTATTCATATCAACATGACTCTTTATCTTGATTAATAGTTTTCTTATGTAATTGGCTGCTCCCATATTGAGGGCATAGATATTTACAATTGTTAGATCATCTTGGTGGATAGTCCCTTTAAGAATGATGTAGTGTCCTTCTGTATCTCTGACTACAGTCTTTAGTTTAAAATCTAATTTATCTGATATGAGAATTGCTACCCCAGCCTTCTTTTGAGGCCCACTGGCATGAAAGATGCTTCTCCATCCCTTCACTTTCAGTCTGGGTGTATCCTTAGGTTCAAAATGGGTCTCTTGTAGACAACATGTGGGTGGATCCTGTCGTTTTATCCAATTTGCAACCCTGTGTCATTTTATGGGCGCATTTAGACCATTCACATTGAGTGATTATTGAGAGATACGTTTTTATTGACATTGTGTTACCTTTGAAGTCTTTCTGTCGATTGTCTCCATATTTCTGTTCAGTGATATTCTTAGGATTTTTCCTCTTCTATAGAACCCCCCTTAATATTTCCTGCAGTGTCAGCTTGGTGGTCGCATAGTCTTTTAAGCCTTGCCGGTCTTGGAAACTCTTTATCTCTCCATCCATTTTGAATGTCAGTATTGCTGGATAAAGTATTCTTGGCTGCATGTTCTTCTCATTTAGTGTCCTGAATATGTCTTGCCAGCCCTTTCTGGCTTGCCAGGTTTCTGTGGACAGGTCTGACATTATTCTGATGGGCTTTCCTCTGTATGTAAGGAGATTCTTTGTCCTAGCTGCCTTCAAGAGAATCTGTCTACAATCATGAATCCTCATTTTTACTATCAGGTGTCTTGAGGACTTTTAGATTCTATAATCTTGGGGGGAGACCATTCTGCCTCTAGTACATGAACGGCGGTTCCATTCGTTAGATTGGGAAAATTTTCATGGAGAATCTGTTCCACTATATCTTCTAGACTTGTTTCTTTCTCCTCCCCTTCAGGGATTCCAATAATTCTGATTTTGGAACGTTTCATGGCATCATTTATTTCCCTAATTCTGTTTTCGTGGCTTCTAAGCTGTTTGTTCCAGGCTTCCTCTTGATCCTTTCTCTCTATCATCTGTACCCCAATGTTTATAGCAGCAATGGTCATGGTCGCCAAACTGTGGAAAGAACCAAGATGCCCTTCAACGGATGAATGGATAAGGAAGATGTGGTCCATATACACTATGGAGTATTATGCCTCCATCAGAAAGGATGAATACCCAACTATTGTATCAACATGGACAGGATTGGAAGAGATTATGCTGAGTGAACTAAGTCAAGCAGAGAGAGTCAATTATCATATGGTTTCACTTATTTGTGGAGCATAACAAATAACATGGAGGACTTGGGGAAATGGAGAGAAGGGAGTTGAGGGAAACTGGAAGGGGAGATGAACCATGAGAGACTATGGACTCTGAAAAACAATCTGAGGGTTTTGAAGGGGCGGGTGTGGGAGGTTGGGGGAGCCAGGTGGTGGGTATTATGGAAGGCACATATTGCATGGAGCACTGGGTGTGGTGCATAAACAATGAATTCTGTTACACTGAAAAGAAATTAAAAAAGAAAATTTGAGTTTAGGTATTCTGTTTCTAGAATCAAAGTTGTATATCATGCTGTCTTGTGTAGTATTATGTACTCCTGATGTTTTATTTGTGTTGTTTTGAGATGGCCCCTCTTCCTTGTCTTTCTGCCTTAAGTAAAACTAAAGAAAACTGATTTTCATGGAAAACTTGTTCAAACTTTGGTGTCCCAAACTGTGATACATACTACATTTTGGGAAAAGGCAAACCTTCTGGGTATACATAAAAATTCTTGACCTATTGTATCTTTTTTGGAATAGAATATCTTTTTTCATATATATCTCTCTCAAAAATGTGTATGTGTGTATATGTTCTTTGGATGAAAGAGTAACTTAAATATATTTTGTCATTAAATTTAACCACCCCAGTTCTCAAAAAACAAACAAAAAACAAACAAACAAAAGAAATAGATAATTTTTTAAAAAGTGTCTAAAATTCAAATACTAAACTAACAAGAATTTTCTTTTCACTTTTTAGGTATTGATATAACTTCTTCACATGGGCTTTGAAAACAGCAAAGGATGGAATACTTTGTAAGAGTTTGATAGAGGAAGCAATCTATTATGAGGGATACTGAATTTAAAAAGTTTAATTTATTTTGTTCTTTTTAAGAGTATTTATTTATTTACTTATTTAGAAGATGTGCACACAAACAAGGGGAGGGTAGAGGGCAAGAGAGAGGGAATACAAAGCAAATCCCACATTGAGTGCAGCATCCAATCTGGGACTCCATCCCATGACCCTGAGATCACGACCTGAGGTGAAATCAAGGGTTGGATGCTCACAAACTAGCCACCCAAGCACTCCCCCAAAATTTTAAGAAATAAGCCTAGCTGGCTATGCACAGTTATGAAACTCATGAAAAAAAAAGAGTGTGTGACCACCAAGCTGACACTACAAAGAATATAAAGGGGGGTTCTATAAAAGAAGAAAGAACCCAAGAGAGTCATAGAACAGAAATTTATGGAGACAATCTGTAGAAACAAGGACTTCACAGGCAACATGATGTCAATAAAAATGTATCTCTCAATAATCACTTTCAACATGAACAGCCTAAATGCTCCCATATAATAGTACAGGGTTGCATATTGGATAAAATGAAAGGATCTGTCCATATGTTGTCTACAAGAGACCCATTTTGAAGCCAAGGATACATCTAGACTGAAAGTGAAGGGATGGAGAAGCATCTTCATGCCAACAAGCCTCAAAAGAAAGCTGAGGTAGTGATTCTTATATCAGATAAATGATATTTTAAACTAAAGACTGCAGTCAGAGGTAAAGAAGGACACTACATCATTCCTGAAGGGCCTATCCACCAAGAAGATCTAACAATTGTAAATATCTATGCCCCCAATATGGGAGCAACCAACTACATAAGACAACTGTTAATCAAGATAGAGTCATATTGATATGAATACATTAATAGTAGGGGATCTTAACACACCACTCTCAGTAATAGACAGATCATCCAAGCAGAAAATCAATAAAGAAACAAGAGCATTGAATGACACATTAAAGCAGATGGACCTCATAGATATATACAGAACATTCCACCCTAAAACAACAGAATACTCATTCTTCTCGAGTGCACATGGAACTTTCTCCAGATAGACCACATACTGGGTCACAAATCAGGACTCAACCGATCCTAAAAGATTGAGATTACCTGCATATTCACAGACCACAATGCTTTGAAACTGGAACTCAACCACAAGAAAAAGTTTGGAAGAATTCAAACACTTGGAAGCTAAAGACTAACCTGCTTAAGAATGTTTGGATCAATCAGGAAAGCAAAGAAGAACTTAAACTACTCATGGAAACCAATGAGAATGAAGATACTTCAGTCCAAAACCTATGGGATATGGCAAAGGCGGTCCTAAGAGGGAAAGACATAGCCATCCAAGCCTCACTCAAAAAAAAAAAAAAAAAAAAAAAAAAAATTGAACAATCCAGAATACACTAGCTCTCTTTACACGTTAAAGACCTGGAGAATTAACAACAAATTAAGCCCACACACAAGAAGGGAAATAATCAAGATTAGAACGCGATCAGTGAGATAGAAACTAGAGATACAGTAGAACACTTCAACAAAACTAGAAGCTAGTTTTTTGAATGAATCAATAAGATCGATAAACCATTGGCCACACTAATCCAAAAGAAAAGAGAGAGGACCCAAATTAATAAAATTATGAATGAAAATGGAAAGATCATGACTAACACCAAGGAAATAGAAACAATCATCAAAAAATATTCTCAACAGTTATATGCCAATAAGTTGAGCAACCTAGAAGAAATGGATGCATTTCTGGAAGTCTATAAACTTCCAAACTGAATCAGGAAGAAATTGACACACTGAATGGACCAATATCTAATAAAGAGATTGAAGAGGTGATCAAAAACTTCCCAAAAAACAAGAGCCCAGGACCTGACGGATTCCCTGAAGAATTCTACCAAACATCAAAAGAAGAAATAATACCTACTCTCCTGAAGCTGTTTCAAAAAGTTGAAACAGAAGGAAAACTTCCAGACTCATTTTATGAAGCCAGCATTACCCTGATCCCCAAACTAGGCAAAGACCCCACCAAAAAAGGAGAATTTCAGACCAATATCCCTGATGAATATGGATGCCAACATTCTCAATAAGATCCTAGCTAATAGGATCCAACAGTACAGTAAAAAGATTATCCACCATGAACATGTGGGATTTATCCACAGGATGCAAGGTGGTTCAACATTCGCAAATCAACCAATGTGATAGAACGAATCAAAAAGAGAAGAGAGAAGAACCACATGGTCCTCTCAATTGATGCAGAAAAAGCATTTGAAAAGATCCAGCATCCCTTCCTGATTAAAACGATTCAAAGTATGGGGATAGAGGTAACATTCCTCAACTTCATAAAATCTATCTATGAAAAATGCAGAGCAAATATCATCCTCAATGGGGAAAAGTTGACAGCCTTTCCTTTGAGATCAGGAACAAACAAGGATGCCCACTCTCACCACTCTTGTTCAACATAATATTAGAAGTCCTAGCAAAGAAATCAGACAACAAAGAGAAATAAAAGATATTCAAATTGGCAATAAAGAAGTCAAACTCTCTCTCTTTGCAGACGACATGATACTTTATATGGAAAACCCAAACTCCACCCCCAAACTACTAGAATTCACACAGCAATTCAGCAATGTGGCAGGATACAAAGTCAATGTACAGAAATCAGTTGCTTTCTTATACACCAGCAATGAAAATATAGAAAGGGAAATTAGAGAACTGATTCCATTTACTACAGTACCAAGAACCATAAGATAACTGGGAATAAACCTAACCAAAGAGGTAAAGAATCTGTACTCAAAGAAACAGAACACTCATAAAAGAAATTGAAGAAGACACAAAAAGATGGAAGAGCATTCCATGCTCTTGGATCGGAAGAATAAACATTGTTAAAATCTCTATACTGCCTAGAACAATCTATACTTTCAATGCCATCCTGATCAAAATTCCACCGGCATTTTTCAAAGAGCTGGAACAAACAATCCTAAAATTTGTATGGAACCAGAAAAGACCCTGAATTGTTAAGGAAATGTTGAAAAAGAAAAAGAAAACTGTGGGCATCACGTTGCCTGACTTCAAGCTTTACTACAAAGCTGTGATCACCAAGACAGCATGGTACTGGCAGAAAAACAGATACATAAACCAGTGGAACAGAGTAGAGAGCCCAGATATGGACCCTCAACTTTATGGTCAAATAATCTTCGATAAAGCAGGAAAAAAAAATGCAGTGGAAAAAAAATAGTCTCTTCAATAAATGGTGCTGGGATAATTGAACAGCTATGTATAGAAGAATGAAACTCGACCATTCTCTTACACCATACACAAAGATAAACTCGAAATGGATAAAAGACCTCAACGTGAGGCAGGAATCTATCAGAATCCTAGAAGAGAACATAGGCAGTAACCTCTTCGACATTGTCCACAGAAATTCTTTCAAGATATGTCTCCAAAGGCAAAGGAAACAAAAGTGAAAATGAACCTTTGGGACTTCATCAAGATCAAAAGCTCCTGCACAGCAAAGGAAACAGTCAAGAAAACAAAGAGGCAACCCACAGAATGGGAGAAGATATTCTCAAACGACACAGCAGACAAAGGACTGATATCCAAGATCTATAAAGAACTCCAACTCAAGACAAACAAAACTGATAATCATGTCCAAAAATGGGCAGAAGACATGAACAGACACTTCTCTAAAGAAGACATACAAATAGCTAACAGACACATGAAATATGTTCATCATCACTAGCCATCAGGGAGATTCAAATCAAAACCACATTGAGATACCACATTACACCAGTTAGAATGGCCAAAATTAACAAGACAGTAAAGAACATGCATTGGAGAGGATATGGAGAAAGGGGAATCTTCTTGCTCTGTTGGTGGGAATGCAAGCTGGTGCAGCCACTTTGGAAAACAGTGTGGAGATTCCTTAAGAAATTAAAAATAGAGCTTCCCTATGACCCTGCAATTGCACTACTGGGTATTTACCCCACAGATACTGATGTAGTTATAAGAAGGGCCATCTGTACCACAATGTTCACAGCAGCAATGGCTACAGTCGCCAAACTGTGGAAAGAACAAAGATGCCCTTCAGTGGATGAATGGATAAAGAAGATATGATCCATATTTACAATGGAGAATTATGCCTCCATCAGAAAGGATAAACACCCAACTTTTATATCAACATGGATGGGACTGGAGGAGATTATGCTGAGTGAAATAAGTCAAGCAGAGAGAGTCAAATAACATATGGTTTCACTTATTTGTGGAGCATAAGGAATAACACAGAAGACATGGGGAGATGGAGAGGAGAAGTGAGTTGGGGGAAATTGGAGGGGGAGACAAACCGTAAGAGATTGTGGACTCTGAGAAACAAACTGAGTGTTTTGGAGGGGAGAAGAGTGGGAGGTTGGGTGAGTCTGATGGTGGGTATTATGAAGGGTATGTATGGCATGGAGCACTGGGTGTGGTGCATAAAAAATGAATTCTGGAACACTGAAATTTTAAAAAATAAAAATTAAACTTATATATAAACAATATATAATATATTATATATATGCTACATATAATATATAGTATATATAAGCTTCTAGACTGTGTTTCTGTTGGCACCCCTGAGATTGCAGGAGGAGAACAGGCAGCTGAGAAAAAAGCAAGTTGTGAGACAAATGGAAATCTTACTTTTAAAGATGACATATTTCTACAGAATCAATGTGGACTAGAGAAATTAAAGTTCCAGAAAGAAAAGAAGCTTTCAGAGAAGGGAACAATGTCTACAGGTGTTTTGCACAGTGATCATTTGTTACATCCAACCATTGGTCAAAATGAGTATTTGGATTTGGCAGTGGTAGAAGACCCCTTTTGTGAGTCAGACAAATCAAAACCACTTTTGGTAGTGCACTATGATTAGAGTGTAAACTTTAAAAAATTAGGACCTCAAAAAAATAGTTAATTTTATTCCTAAAGACCTATGTCAATCTCTAAAGCTGTGTGTTATTCAAGGTAATGAATATAGCAAATCCAGAAGTTTCTTCCTCAAATTATTTGCCAAATTTTGAAGATGACTAGAGCGGGAGTCCTAAGGAGCTAATCTCTACATTTCTGATATACACACAGATTCTGTGTGCTCATAAAACATGCATCCCAGGGGTGCCTGGGTGGCTCAGTGGGTTAAAGCCTCTGCCTTCGGCTCAGGTCATGATCTCAGGGTCCTGGGATCGAGCCCCGCGTCGGGCTCTCTGCTCGGCGGGGAGCCTGCTTCCTCCTCTCTCTCTGCCTGCCTCTCTGCCTACTTGTGATCTCTCTGTCTGTCAAATAAATAAATAAATCTTTAAAAAAAAAAAAAAACATGCATCCCACACCCACTTTAGAGTACTAATTGGAATATTTGGAGAGTAACACATCACATATAAGAGTTATCCAGAGATAGGCTGGGTCTATCTAAATAAATCCAGCTTCAATGCACTGCAATGATTCCTGTTTGGATTAAGTCGATCAACCTCCTCGCTATTCTTCGTATCAAAGAAAACAGGAACTTATCAGAAACACACAGGATTTTTAAAAACAATGTCTGACAAATAATATGAATAGACCAATAAAAGACAACAGAAAAATACATGATATAGATATTAGGGTTAGGACATTATGATCATGTTTATTATTAATGGTATGTTCAAAGGAATACAAAAAATGATTAAAAATGGAAATTGCAACAGATATTTGAAACCTATATAAAAGAATCAATGAGCTTAATAGAATTATTAGAACATCTAAGTGTAAATACATATTAAATCATTGTAACACCAGTTGAAAGCTGGAACTGTAAATTGGAAGACAGGTACATAATAATGAATGCCCAAAATAAAGACGGAAAATAAAAACATAGAGGATAAGTGACATGTGGGGCATAATAAACAGTTCTAATATGAATGTAGGTTGGGATCTCAGAAGAATAAGTGGGAGAATATAAGGCAGGAGCAATATTCAAAGCAAATATTGCAAAGAATTTTCTAAACTGTGGTAATATCAACCCACAGACAATGAAGCTAGGGAAATCCACTCTGGAGATACTCAGTGGTCTCTTCATTGAAATTTACTGAAATTAATGCAGGCAAAATCATTATGAGTTTAAAACCCTTGGATACAAGTTTTTGTGCCTCTCCAGTCAGTAACTAAACATACTTTTCTGAAGTCTGGACTTTCCCCAAGGGGAAAATAGAATGGGAAATGGAGGTATGGTGTATAAATACCATATATGGTAGCTAGTTCTGCTAATCATCAATATTTCTTTCTTCTCCATATTGATTACATTCAGGAAAGGAAAAGGAAACTAACTATCACTAGGGGGAACTCCACACAAGGAACTTATATTTTTTCCCAGAATTTCCTAGTCACAAATTTTCCAATCATGTTTCTTCCAAGTGCCTTACAGTGCAGTGAAATCATTGGACATAGCCCATGAATATGTATAATTGCATGCCTGGTCATCTTGCCTTCTAAGCAAAGTTAGCAAACAAAGGTACTGTTTGAAGTTCTGCCCACTGGGGAGTTTTTTCTTTGCCATTGTCCCTCAGGAACATCCCAGAAAGGATCTGTAGAACTACAGCCATCCACTTTCAGGTGGTCCCTGCAAATCATGCAGAAACATCTGCAAAGCAGGCCCAAGACTTCATTTCCTTTGCCAGTTGATCATAGAGAACTCCTCATGAAGACAGAGGTGCAGGTTGGGAGAGGAAGTCAGGGTAGCAGGATTGGGGAACGTGAGTGTTTGGCCACTTCAGGTTACTTTCTTGTGCCTTCAGGGTCTCCTTGAGCCTGATCACATATATACCACCTCCATTTGATGATGGAGTGCTGCTGTGCACACCCAAATTTATGGCTTCTTGAGTCAATCAAACCCCCAGTTCATGATTGGCAGCTAAGGATGCATGGTAACTTGGGGGTTTATTGTCAAATGTTAAGTTTCTACTCAGGTCCAGTAACAGACCAAGAGCTATTTCTCAAAAGGAAAGTAGTTATTTGCAGAATATCGTAGGGCTTTGCTTCAAAATCCTAAAGGCCTATCCTGTGACTCATCTATGGGGGCCTGCCAAAGTCTCCAAACAGAATCTCTACCTGCCATTAACGTTTCAAGCATCATTGGATCTGCTGGGCCATGTGGTCCAAGTGGCAGAGCTGTCTGCACAAGCAGCCTGAATCTCTTGCTAAACCTTCTCCTGTCCTGGGGCCCACCCAAACCTAGCAGCTTTTTAAGTCACTCCATAAACAGGCCAGGGTAACAAAACCAAATGAGAAATAAGTTGTCTCCAAAATTCCTGAAGGCCCACTAGGTGTTGTGTCTCCTTTTTGGTTTTAAAAGGGGCCAGATGCAGCAACTTATTCTTCACCTTAGAAGAGCTATCTCGATATGTCCCACACCCTAGAAATTTCACTAGTAGAGGATAGTAGTAGAGGTAGAAGGCCCCTGAATTTTGGCTGGATTTATTTCCCACCTTCTGTTATCCAAATGTTTTCCCAGTAAGTCTGAACTAGTTGCTGTTTCTTTTTTATGACATCCAATCTTATCAATGTAATGGAACTGTATGATATGGAAATGAAAGATGATCAAGATCCTTTCAAACTAGTTTGGGAGTTAAATCCTCCAGAAGTATGCAGCCTAGGGAGTCCAAGGGCAGCATCTGGTAAGCACAGGCACTTGCACTCACCAAGTACTGTCAGCCAGGGTCCTGTGGAAAATATTTTACAGAAACCACTTCCTTATGCACATTATCCCATCATACTTGAGGTTTTCATGAACAAATTGACATTTACACCAACAGTTTAGTTGGACAATTGCTCATGAAAACCAGAAAAATCAAAGAACTTACCTACTGTATATTTTGTAAATCACATACAAAGTGATATAGGAATAATGAAAACTGAAATTTTTTAAAAAAAGAGTTATGGACCCTAGTTTGGAATAAAAGCTCTATCTTAAGGTATAGACATGTTCTCAATTAAATTTGGAAATCCAAGAACTAATTTTAGAGAGAAATCAAAATGTGAAATATTACAATTCTGAGCCTTACTCCAAGAGCTTCATGACTCTTCTGACCATCAGTTCTATCCCTCTATTTATTTGTGATTATATTGTTATTTTGTTCAAAATGGCAAATGATTTCTCATTACCTATAAATAAAGTTCAAACTGCTTCATCAGAAAAAAAAAAAAGTTCCCTGCTAACTAAATTATGACAAGAGGCTGGAATTGATATACCCTTGAGGTAGGACAAAGCATTGAACCTTCATTGTTGGCCTTTTCAGCTTTCTAGCAAACTGTTTCCTAAGATCTTTACTAAGAACTATCAAGAAAAAGCACTAGACCTACCTGGATTTTTTTAAAATAAGCTTATCACATGGTCCCGCCTCTGCTGCTTGGCTCTTCTGGTCTAGTATGTTCAATGGACTACTTTTTGTTGCAGATCAATATGCCTGGTGGAGCCAGTGATATGCCCCAGTAAGATTTCAAATAAAAAGAACCTTACATTTTGAAGCAAAACTTTTTCTCCCTAAATATCAAATATTATTTTGAGAAAAAGTCTGGTTTTCAACAGGGCTCTTGTGGAGTCTGAATGCCTGCTCATAAAGTACCAGGCAACCTGGAACCTGAGCTGCTCACTTAACTGGGCCCTTTAAGCTGAACTATAAAGTGGGAATTACCAAAAGTACTCCATAATCACAGAATTTTTTTTTAATGGACCTGGAAACAGAGCCTGAAATCATAAGCAATTTCTATTAACAGGTTATTCACACAACCAAAATACCTGCTTCTGCCACATGGTTGACCCTTCATTAACACATATCTATGGCTTCTTTGAAATTTTTCTATGAAAAATTGACTGAGGAAAAAAAATCAAACTTGCTTTCCAGATGCCTTGTCTTCTCAAGTACCCAACTACTCAGAAGAAATAACTTTATAAAGTGGAATCATCTGTTGAATTATCACTACTTCTTCAGCTAAGAGAAAAATGATTATAAGATTAACAAGCTATTCACCATTATCCAATTATTTTCTCTAATTATAAGACCAGCACACAATGTAGTTATGATAACCAGAATATACTCTTTTGAGGAACAAGAAGTAAAGATATGGATGGTACCTCTCATTTATACCAAAAGACCCATTTAAAAATATCAGATTCCTATGTCTAGGGCTCTAGACATTTTAGGACCCATCGGGAAAATATTCCTACCAAGAGACATAATGTATTTTGGTTGAATTAAAAGCAGCAACTAAAATGTGTACTAATTTATTTTTTTTAAGATTTTATTTATTTATTTGAGAGAAAGTGTGACAGAGCATGAGTGGGGGTGAGGGGCAGAGGGAGAAGCAGACTCTCTGCTGAGAAGGAGCCTGACCCCAGGACCCACAGATCATGACCTGAGCTAAATGCAGATGCTTAAATGACTGAGCCACCCAGGCACCCCTAAAATGTGTACTAACTTTAGATTCCAAATGTCCCTAGGTGAAGAAGTGGATTATGAAATAGGTTGAGATGATTAACTCTAAATATCAAGGGAAATAGAGAGGTTGCTATATCGTGGAGAAGGAAAAATTCTGGATTTTTAAAGGTGATCTAAGTATTACATCTAATGATAGGGCTAGTAAACATGATATTGGACACATTGGACATTGGAAATTGATGGATACAAGAAGCTACCATGAGTGATTGAGACCAATTTTAGGAGTCTCAGAATGTCCCAGTAAACCTGGACAAAGTCAAGCCATGGATTTCTGATCAAATCTAAAAATAAAAATAAATGTAGTTAGTGATTTTCATTACTTATTGTATCATATATCCTCTTTCCTCTTCATTTTTCCCTCTATACATTGTATGCATAAATAGTAGTTATAGTTACCATTTATTCCACAGATGGCAATAAATCAAAGGGTGCCTAATGCAATTACAGAGAAGCACATAGATATCCTCCAAAAATTCTGACTTGATTCTGAATACAGGAAGTTGCAAAATATTTTTCATTTTTTAGGAAATGATTTTGTTTTGTCTTGTTTTTGTTTTTTGACAGTCCCAAGAATAATTGCTGGGTGTCAGGAACAGAAATATATGCTTCAGGGACACCTGGGTGGCTCAGTGGGTTAAAGCCTCTGCCTTCGGCTCAGGTCATGATCCCAGGGTCCTGGGATAGAGCCCCACATCTGGCTCTGCTCAGCAGGGAGCCTGCTTCCTCCTCTCACTCTGCCTGCTTCTCTGCCTACTTGTGATCTCTGCCTGTCAAATAAATAAATTAAATCTTAAAAAAAAAAAGAAATGTATGCTTCAGATTGGGCATGTTAGGATGGGCTCTCAAAGTGTTGGACTATACTGAATTAAAAAAAAAATAGTCTGCCTGGTGCTAATTTCCCCTTCCTAAATATATGTTCATTACATTTGTTTGTTTGTTTGTTTGTTTATTGAGTAAGCCCCACCCTGAACATGGAGCTTGAACTCACAACCCCAAAATCGCATGCTCTACTGACTTAGCCAGCCAGGCACCCCTTATTAATTTTATTTAAATAAACTTTTTTCCTTTCTGATAGTTTTATATTACAGAAAAATTACAAAGATAGTACATTGAGTTCCTACATACCCCTTACTAAGTTTCCCATGCTGTTAACACTTTACATTACTATGGAATATTTGTCACAGCAAAGGAAGCAAGAATGGTATATTACTACTAACTAAACTCCACACTTAATTCAGATTTCACAAACATTTTTTCCTCTAATGTCCTTTTATTGTCTCAGGATTCTGTCCAGGACACAGCATTAATTCTCATGTCTCCCAGGCATCTTTTGACTCAGACAGTGTCTCAGACTTTTCTTGTTTTGGATGGTCTTATGTTTTGAGGTACTCTGGTGAGGTATTTTACAGAATGTCCTTAAATTTGGCTTTGTTTGATCCTTTTATCCTTGTTAAACTGAGTGTGGGTTTTGAGAAAAATCAGAGAGGTAAAGAGACCTATTCGCCACATGACATCAGCAAGTACATATTACCAACATGATTTATCATTGATGATATAAACAATGGTCATCTGGCTGAGGTAGTGTTTTCCAGGTTTCTCTATTACCTCTAGTTATACCTTCCATAAAAATCTTCTTTACAAACAATTGACTAAGATCATCTCATACTCAAGGGGTCAAGTTCTACTTTCTTGAGGTTGAAAAGTATTTACATAAATTATTGAGAATTCTTCTGTACAGAAAATGTATCTCCCCTCTCTGATTTATTTATTTCTTAAATCATTATGTATTATGGACTTGATATTTATTTTATACTTTGAGTTATAATACAATACTATGTTCTTTATTTTTTGCATAAATTTTTCAACCTTGGATCATTTAAAAGGCCTTCAAATTGATTCCTGTGTCCTTTTAAAATGTCCCATGATTTTCCTTATGTGTTAAGGACCCCCCCCCCCTTACTTTCTGGCACTGTAAGATTCTTCAGGATCATCTTGGATGTCCCTTGCCCAACCCTAGAATCAGCCATTTGTGCAGTGATTCCTGTTTCTTTTTGCTGAAGAATGTAATTAAAAACCAGAATTGCTAGAAGTATATCATTTGCTACTGAGGTGTCACTGCTTCTAGACTCTCTCAACAAACTACAGACACACACACAAGCATACACAAAGACAGGTGTATATTTACATACAAATCTATCATTGTTTCTGCATCTACTCACCTGCATCAATACTACCTAAAGACTGGGTGTAGTGCATAAACAAAACTTGGAACAATGAAAAAATAAAATTTAAAAAGAAAAAAATAAATATATATTATACAAAGCAAAAAAAAATAAGTAAATTGAAGTTAAAATATAAATAAATAAATAATAAATAAATAAGAGTTCATACTGATGGCCCAACTCTAATCTTATGCCACATGATTTTCAATAGTGAGAAATGTGATGGTCTCCATCATTTGCCACGCATTTACTTTATTTTCTTCAATTTAATTTTTTTTCACTGTTTCAAGATTCATTGTTTATGCACCACACCCAGTGCTCCATGCAACATGTGCCCTCCTTAATACCATCAGGCTCACCTAACCCCCAAACCCCACCCCAAAACCCTCAGTTTGTTTTTCAGGGTTTACAGTCTCTCATGGTCTGCCATGCATTTACTTTAATTTATTCCAGCCCAGTATGCACTAACTCAAGTTTCAAGATTGTAACCTTCTCTCTCTGTGAGAAATGACATTACCAACAAGACTGCAGTGTTTATGCACGTTCCTTCTGTATTTATTCTTATATTTTCCAACCAAAAAGCTGCTTTCTAAAGTTACTTAGGCCAGCAACTTTATCCTCATTCTCTTCATTAAAATTATGTCATATATTTGTAACGCAGTATGATTCTTTGATCACAGTCTACAATTCATCATGGATCCCTTGACCTCCTAAATTTTTAAAATTTGTAAATGTGAGTATTCATTATTTTTGTTATGAAGGTCAATGGGCTTTGACAAATGTGTATTGCCCTGTATCCACCACAAGAGCCCTATTAAGATTAGTTCCACCACTGACTATCCCTTGGATTTTCATGTGAATGTAAATTTTCAAATCAGCTAGGAGTACTGAGGATTATATGCACACAATGAATCATGGAACAACACACATCAAAAACTAGTGATGTATTGTATGTGATGGACAAAACATAATAAAAAAATGTTTTTAAAGATACCTAGGTCACAAATGCTGGTTTGCACAATTTGTCTATGTTTAATTAATAAGGAGCTGCCAAACTATCTGCTGTACTGTTTTCCATCCTCATGAGCAATAAACAAGAGTTCCTATTGCTCTACCGCCTCACCAACATTTGATATTCTCAGGTTTTTGGGTTTAAGCCATTTTATAGGTATGCCACTACATTCTGAGATTCAATTTTTCGTAATTAAATAAGGTTATAGTCAAGGGTCTAGCCACCCCCTAGTAAAGGGTCACATGTGTACTCAAAACTTGGCCTATATGGTACACTTTATCAGAATTTAAATTTATAGGAAAGGGAAAAATCTTTGAAAATGCTTGGAGTTCACATATTCCAGATGCAGCCTTCAATGAGACTGAATTCTGCTGGCAGACTCTTCTACAGTTCCAATCTTTTCATCTCTTGGGATTCTTTGGTTTCTACCCAATTATAAGGCTGGTTCCCTAGTTTTTCTACCCATCCATGTGCTCTACAAAGCCCTCTAGTAAATTTCACTTGCTTACATTAACCAAAGTAATTTTCAATGTTTTATGAACAAATAAACCTAACTTGTATACAGTAGTCACCCTTTGTCCACAGGGATACATTTCAAGTCTTCCAGTTTATGTATAAAACTGCAGATAGTACCAAATTCTGTAGGTACTGTTCTTTCTCTTATACATGTATACCTATGATAAAACTTCATTTATAAATTAAGCATAGTAAAATATTAAAACAAAACCCTAATAATGAAGTAGAGCAATTATAACAATATACTGTAATAAAAGTTATGTGAATGTGGTCTCTCTCAAAATATCTCATTATCCTGTACTCACCCTTCTTCTTGTGATGATATGAGGTGATAAAAATGTCCATGTGATGAGAAGAAGTGAGGCAAATGACTAGGCATTGTGACATAATGCTAGGCTACCATTCATCTTCTTTTTTATTATTATTATTATTATTATTATTAATATATAATGAATTTTTTTCAGGGGTACAGGTCTGTGATTCATAATTCTTATATAATGCCCTATGCTCATTTCAACACATAACCTCCCCAATGTCCATCACCAGGTTACCCCATCCCGCCACCTCCCTCCTCTCCAGCAAGCTTCAGTTTGTTTCCTTAAGATTAAGAGTTTCTTATGGTTTGTCTCCCTCCCTAGTCTCATCTTGTTTCATTTTTCTCTCCCTTCCCCTGTGATATTCTGTTTTGTTTATCAGATTCCTCATATTAGTGAGCTCTTATGATAATTGTCTTTCTCTGATTGACTTATTTGGCTTAACATAATACCTTCTAATTCCATCCACATCATTGCAAATGGCAAGATTTGGGGGGTTTGATGGCTGTACAATATTTCAATGTGTATATAACACATCTTCTTTATCCATTCATCTGTTGATGGACATCTAGGCTCTTTCCATAGTTTGGCTATTGCAGACATTGCTGCTATAAACATTGGGGTGCATGTGCCCCTTCGGATCACCACATTTGTATCTTTAAGGTAAATACCCAGAAGTGCAATTGCTGGGTCATAGGGTAGCTCCATTTTCAACTTTTTGAGGCACCTCCACACTTTTTTCCAGAGTGACTGCACCAGCTTGCCTTCCCACCAACAGTGTAGGAGGGTTCTCCTTTCTCCACATCCTCGCCAACACCTGTCATTTCCTGACTGGTTAATTTTACACATTCTAACTGGTGTGAGGTGGTATCCCACTGTGGTTTTGATTTGTATTTCCCTGATGCCCAGGGATGTTGAGCATTTTTTCATGTGTCTGTTGGCCATTTGGATGTCTTCTTTGCAGAATTTTTACCATTCATCTTCTGATGCTATGTCAGAAGGATGATCATCTGCTTCTGGATCATAATCGACCACAGGTACCCAAAACCATGGAAAGTGAAACCATGAGTAAGGAGAAAACTACTGTACACTCAATTAAACAAATGAAAAAGAAATACTCATAGCTGGAGTGCAGAGGATGAAATAACAATAACTCATCTATTGGAAATATTGGTATGGAGCAAAGAAAATCCATTTTTTTAATTCTAGACTACATTCAGAATAGTACAAAAAACATTTTGTCCTATCAGAAAAATATCAAAGTAGCCTTTGGTAAAGGGATTTTTCTAAGTTGGTTTTGTAAGAACTAGAAGAGAAGCTTATTTTTATTAATAGTAGATTATATACCAGAGTACTTGACTCTACCATTCCCCAATAATGCTGCCTATTTTGCCCTCTCCTTTTCTAACCTTACGAGTTGTGTACTCTCTAAGATCACTGGGATTTTTCAGAATTGATTGGCTATCTCAATATATCCTGAGATAGTAGAAGTAGGCAACTCACATTAAACATCAAATCTTTTACAACATCCTTTCACTTCTGCCTTCTGCATCTTCCCATTAACATTATAATTTAACCTCATGGTACACAAATAAAAGATGTACAATAGAAGTGAACCCTTTTTTTTTTCCAAACAATCTTTTCTGTTGATTTTTTTTTATATTTGGAGATTTGAATTGTCTACAATTTGCATTTGAAAGAACAACCTAAATTTTAAAATTATAGATAACAACAAGACAATAAATATTACACTCCAAAGGTAACTAACTTCATTATAATTACAACACCAATTCAACAAATATTTAGAAAACAAAAATATCACATATAACTAAAATATCGAATACAAAGCAAATAAAAATTTTGTACATGTAAACAGCAATTATCAAAGAAAAAAAATAATCCAGTACAAACTGGTGAATGTGATTTGAAACATCCAGTGCAATTTTTGTCCCCTCAAAATAGAACATTGGTATGAAAGACTTCCCCTTTGTAGATTTGGGTGCTCAATTTTTAGAACACTAGATATGAAATATCTTTATCTCTGTGACATGATAAAAAACCAACAGCAATCAATATTAAAAATAAATACAATCAGATATAAACACCAATAATTTATTGAGTTAAACTCATGATGGCACACACAAAAAATCTTATACCATGATTTCTAGTCAAGAATTATGGGCCCCAATTAAGTCACTGTGAATAGATTTATAAAAAATTAAATATTATAACTCAGAAATCATCCTGCTTTGGGTTGACACTTCCTGTAATCATAAGAGACTGCTAATTCCAAGATAATCTTCCTACCAAAGCAATTTTTCTGTCCATGATCTAAGTAGACCCAGTCTCATATAGTTGTACCTACAAAGAGTAGGGAGTATAATATGTTCATAGAATGGATGTAAATTTTACTGATGCTAAATATCTAACACTGCTCTTAAGGAAGAGAGGATTGCTTTTACTCCTTCCATTACCCCTTCCATTTGGTCGTCTGTGGGATGGTCAACTTAAGGATCCTTAAGTGGCTCAAACTTGACACCATGTTAAAAGCTATTCAGGATGAAATTATCAATAAGCCCATTAATGAGGAAGTCATAAGAAAATGGAATTAATATAAAGTTTTTTTCTTCCACAGGATTTTCCCCAAAGCTTGCTTGACATCCTTGTTTCTTAGAGAGTAGATCAGAGGGTTTAACATGGGTGTGACCAATATGTAAAATACTGAAGCCACTTTACGAAGTTCAGGATTGCTTGGCGGGGTGAGATACACGAAGGAGACAGTCCCATAGAGTAAACTTACCACTCCCAAATGGGAACTGCAGGTGGAGAAGGCTTTCTTTCTCCCTTCGCTGGAGGGAAACTTCAAGACTGTGGTCACAATGTACACGTAAGACACTACAATAACAACTATTGTAGGCAAAATAATGAAGGCAGCCAAACTGAGAGATACCATCTTATTGACAGAGAGATTGGAACAGGAGATCTTCTCAATTTGGTAAGAATCACAGTAGAAGTGATCAATGACTCGGGAAGCACAGAAAGACACTGAGAATGTTACGCTGACTTGGAGGATGGAACTGAGCCAGCCACAGAGATAGGAACCAGCCACCATCTGAATGCAAAGGCGTTTTGACATGAGGACACTGTAAAGAAGAGGATTGCAAATGGCGATGAAGCGGTCATAGGCCATGGCTGCCAGGATGAACCCTTCTGTTACAATGAAGAGGGCAAAAAAGAAACACTGGACAGCACACCCCACAAAGGAGATAGTCTTTTTCTCAGACAGGAAGCTGACCATGGCTTTCAGGGCAATAACAGTGGAGTAGGAGAGATCAATGAAGGAGAGATTGCCTAGAAAGAAATACATTGGTGTATTCAGCTGGGAGTCCGTCACAATGATTGCCATCATACTAATGTTCCCCAAAAGGACCATGCCATAGACCAGCAGGAAGAGGAGAAAAAGGAGAATGTGGAGCTCTGGACGGACCCTGAAGCCTACAAGAATGAAGTCAGTTACATCTGAGTGGTTGCCTGCTCCCCTGTCGCTCATGCCAAGAACCTGCTAAGAGGTACAAGACCAGGTTAAAAATTGAACTGCCTATCTATTTCCTCATATCATAATATATCCTTTTTCTCTTATGGAAGATACTGGAATTTGTGTTACCATCACCTACTTGCCAGCTAATTATGTTAGGTATGATTTGTAGTGCCCTTTTCTAGAACATAAATCTAAGGCATGTGGTGATTGCCCACCAGCACATAACATGTAAGTTACCTAACTCATAGTTTTCTTTTTTTTTTTTAAGATTTTATTTATTTGACAGAGAGAAGTCACAAGTAGGCAGAGAGGCAGGCAGAGAGAGAGGAGGAAACAGGCTCCCTGCCTAGCAGAGAGCCCAATGTGGGACTCGATCCCAGGACCCCGAGATCATGACCTGAGCTGAAGGCAGAGGCTTAACCCACTGAGTCACCCAGGCACCCCCTAACTCATAGTTTTCTAATGTGACTCTCCAAATCCAGTGTTTTTCCCATTATAGCACATGTGACATCAATGCATGAAGCATTATTTCTTTATACCTGTTTAGCTCTTCACTTTTTTTCCATGATGTTAAATATATCAGAAGGTTTTAGAGGTACATAAGTATTCATTCTCATTTTAATTATCATTTCAAATTCATTTTATTTTTGATAATGCTTCCAATTTAAAATAGAAGGATCTAATTAAAGACTGATTTAAAGTTCCATGAACTGACATTAGACCCAAATAGAGGGTAATATTTAAACAGTCTGTGAGAGTTTATGTTATCAAGAGATTTAGTTTGGTATCCAAAATAAAAACCTTGGAAAATAGAATGCATCATCACCTTCTTGAAGTAGAAAAGCTCAGCCACACTACCGGGAGAGGGAATCCATGGATTCTACATATCTGCATAATCTGTCAAGAAGTCAATTTTATTTTAAACATCTGTGCAAGTGGGGAAAAAAAAAGAAACTTCAAAATAGTGTATTGACTAAAAATTTTAGAAAAGTAATTATGATGTCTTCATTTAGAAAGAGATCCATAAACATATTAAAACTTTGAAATGATTATTTTGAATCTGTGACACAGCTGAATAGTATGATTTATCTAATACTTTGGAAACTTTGTTTTCTGCAATACTGTGACACAGCTATTTCTGTTATTCAGATTTTAACACCAATTATGATTTAAATCACCCAACAGAGGGGAAAGCCTGTGCGGCTTATCAAAAGCATCAAATGATCTAAGTAGTATTCATTTTTGACTTGGCACATATGGCAGAATAGCCATATTCTGCTCTCCTCCTCCTTCAGGCAATTGACTGTCTTCATTCTCTGCCCTTGTCCTTCGGCTCCTACTGCTCTCAGCCCATCTTCCTCCTCCTTGCCACATATTAACTTTTCTAAAAATGTTAGCAACTTAGTGCACAAGAGGAGAGAACTGGCAGCAGTTCAGTGGTAGGATCCTTAGATCTCTTCTTTACCCCACTGCTCCCATGGCAAACGGAAATCCACTGAAATAATCCTAATCAAATTTATTTTTGAAAAAAGCACTAAGTGCCCATGTTAACTTGTACAAGGGTGTTTACACTTAAATATTGTAAAACTAGGTCTAAAGGAATAAAGATTTAACAGGGGAATTTCAGGCATCAGACATCAGATACTAAGTGGGTAATAGAAGGGGAAAAAGAGAGATTTTAGAGAAGGCCTTGTCGACACTACAAAATTCACATCATACAACTGGATAATCAAGCAGTACTTTAGCAGAAAATTTTCTTTGTTTTATTTATAGCTCCCACTGTTATTAACCAAATTATATTATATTGTATGAAACTCCATCAGCCAGTATGCAGTGACAGGAAATCATTGTTTTGAGATCATTATCATTTTTAGAGACTAATGTGTATTCATCCAATCATTAAGTCACTGAACACCATGGGCCACCTAGTGTACACCAGCCAAAATATAGGAATACGCAAGTATCAGAAAGGAGGTTTTTCCCAAAGTATGAGTGCATTGCATTTTCTTCTTTGCCTACATTTTATTATGAAATAACCAGTAGGTTGTGATTTGCCCTTCAGGAAAAGGGATATGAGTTTTTTGAGGTGCATACTAACTTCTTTTTATAATTTGTAAAAGTAAATGTTATCAATCAGAAAATAAGTGTCATGCATGAGGCACACAGACATACTCATGAATGACTCATTATTTGACTGAAATAAACATAAATTTATCTCATTTCTTACATGAATATTCCTTTCTTTTCTTTTCTTGAACAATTCTCTAATGATAGATGCAAGGATACCAAAGCTATTGTGCTTAATTCTAGAAATACAAACAAGTTTATACAACTGTATGAAGGAAATGAAAGACAATGTCAAAATTAAAAATTTTTTTAAATTAATACTTCATACAAGACATAAAATCTTATTTTGAAACACACAGTTTCATTCTGTTTTAGGCTCTGCTCATGGATTAATAACACCGCATTCTTCAATTAAGAGTATCTTTTTAGGGGCACCCAGGTGGCTTGTTGGTTAGGCTTCTGCCTTCAGCTCTGGTCATGATCTTGTTGTCCTAGCATCTGTTGCACATCAGGCTCCCTGCTCAACTAGGAGCCTGCTTCTCCCTCTCCCTGTCACTCCCCCTGCTTGTGCTCAGACTCTCTCTCTCTCTCTGTCAAATAAATAAATAGAATCTTAAAATATATATATATATTATCTCCTTAATAGTGTTCCTGATAATCCCCTATAATTTTGTACCTTTGTAGAGGTAAGAGGATGAAGTAGGTGATCTACTGAGCCTTCTTCCAACCCGATGAATGTTTCTTTATAGAAACTGATGTGAAAATGCAACTGAGCCTGTAGAGCTGCCCTGCATGAGCATGAGGTATCTCACAGGCCTTGGACTGAGGGAGATGATGGCAAATGGGAATTTAAGCAAAGCGAAGATAAAATCACCAGTGAATAATGGAGTCCCTGATGGCTTGAGGAATGCAGCAGAGGAGTCCTGGTGCCCTTTGTTAGCTCTACTGAAAACATTTCAAGCAATTACACCATGGATTACATAGAAAAGGGTCCCTCAGAAAGAAGTAAGAATAAGTCAATTATAGGATGATAACAATAGCAGGCTCCACTTCGATCCCATGAGAACCACACAGAAGAGACAAAGAGATGAATTATATTACTCTTATTACTCACCTTGAAATAACTCTAGGTCTCTTTTCACATTTTCTATTAGAAAACTTGTTTTAAGGTTGAGATAATATATTTTATATATTTCCATTCCTGTTTAATTTCTGCCTTCAACAGTCACATTGAATTTATCTACTGATACTTTTACCTGACAGCTCATAGTCTTGTATTGTCTAGGTTCATTGTCCAGGTTCATTGTCCCTATTTTCTCATCATATCTTACTCTCTGCTAAATGATTTTTATTTGTGTATTATCCCATAAAATACATTACAGATGATGTTACCAGTGTATTCATGGTTAATATTAATAACTAAGCCTACTAATAGGTAAGTCTATATGAATATAAATGAAAAGTATTACCTCAACACCTTGTCATCTCCAGTGACTAGAACTGTGATTCCAGTTTGAGGGTCCAAATATCAGAATGTGCCTATTTTATTGACATAAAAGAAGCAATGAACTTGAAGGAAACAAACACATAAAACTACAGCTTTCTTAGTATACCATATACTGAATTTCAGTTATTAAAAACTTTAGGATAAAATGCACAAGATAAAACACTTAAATATATTTTTCTTGGGGCACCTGGGTGGCTCAGCGGGTTGAGCCTCTGCCTTCACCTTGAGTCATCTCAGGGTCCTGGGATTAAGCCCCACATTGGGCTCTCTGCTCAGCTTGCTTCCCCCTCTCTCTGCCTGTCTCTCTGCCTACTTGTGATCTCTCTCTCTGTCAAATAAATAAATAAAATCTTAAAAAAATAAAAATAAAAAATAAATTTTTCTTTAGCATATACATTGCAAAAATAATGTATAGAGAACAACAGTAAAACCTTAATGTCATATAACTCCAGGGAACTGAGATCATCAACTAGGCAATTCTGTTGATCCTGGCTATGCAGTCTTGACTTTGGGCCAGTTGAGGATGGTCTTGGCTGCGATGACTAAGGCAGGTTTTCTCTTCTCTGTGTGTGTCCTCTCTTGCAGCAGAAAAGTGAAAGCAGAATTGCAGCAGCACTTTTCAGTGTGACAATCCCATTGGCCAAAGTGAGTGTCATGCCTCAATCAAGGCATGGGGCCTGACTGGGAGAGCGCACACCGCATAGCACAGAGTGTGGGCAAAAGGAGGGGTGAAACGTTGGGATCATTTCAACATAGGGCTATGTCCCAAAACGGAGTCCTGTTGGTCCTTTCAGAAAGCCGGGCCTTTTTGAAAGGCCCTGGTATACATTCCTCATGCTAATGGGGACAACTTCTCCAGGTTTCAGCTCCTAATCTCAAACTGATCTGCCACACTTTCCAGTGAATATCTGCTGGATATGTTGATTTTTTTTTTTTCTCTGTTCTTGCCTATTAGAAATCCCATTCTTTTATTTCACTGGGTGTGGTGCATAAACAATGAATCTTGGAACACTGAAAAAATAAAATTAAATTAAAAAAAAAAAAGGAAAAAAGAAACTCCATTCCTGATTTGCTCTGTCCCACACAGTGGCCAATAACATTCAGGTTTTGAGATTGTTGGTGGTTTGTTCTCACTTTCTTGTACTTGGAGATGCATAGTCTGCACTGCCATCGAAATTTGTTGTAAAACTGTCCCCAAGATTTGGTTTTGCTCTCTAGATATTCTGTCTGTGTTCATGTGGACATTTAGGAAGAGCAAATAATTAAAATGTCACTACTACCAACATCTTCCCAGAAGCTTGGGCAGAAATCTGTTAAACATGATGTTTTCTCTGATATGAGAAGTTATAATTTTTTTTTCTTTTGAGCTGAGAAATGTTAAAATCCCTCTCTTAGAACTTTCCAATATACAATACAGTATTATTAACTATAGTCTCCATGCTGTACATTATATCCCCAGGACCTATTTATTTTTTAACTAGAAGTCTGTAGCTTTTGAGTATTCTCACCCACTTTGCCAACTCCTCGTATCCCACCTCTAGCAACCACCAATCTCTTCTCTGTATTTTTGAACTTTTTTCTTTTTAAGACTCCACATGTAAGTGATATTATATGGTATTTATCTTTCTCTGACTTATTTCACTTAGCATAATGCCCTCAAGGTCCATCCATATTGTTGCAAATGGCAAGATTTCATTTTTAATACTTTTTTTTAAGATTTTATTTATTTATTTTGACAGATAGAGATCACAAGTAGGCAGAGAGAGAGGAGGAAGGAAGCAGGCTCCCTGCTGAGCAGAGAGCCCGATGTGGGGCTCGATCCCAGGACCCTAGGAATATGACCCGAGCCGAAGGCAGAGGCTTTAACCCACTGAGCCCCCAAGATTTCATTTTTAATGTCAAAATAATATTCCACTGTGTGTATATATATGTAAATATATATGTCACATTTATTTATATATATAATCACATTTATTTATGTATATATGTCACATTTTCTTTATCCATTCATCCATTGAAAAACACTTAGGTTGTTTCTATATCTTGACTATAGGAAATAATGTTGCAATGAACATGGGGATGCATATATTTTTTTAATTAATGTTTTTGTATTCTTCAGATAAATACTCAGAAGTGGAATTTCTGGATCATAAGATAATTCTGTTTTTAATTTTTTGAAGAGCCTCCATACTGTTTCCCATAGTGGCTGTACCAATTTACATTCTCACCAACGGAGCACAATGGTTCCCTTTTCTCCACAGACTTGTCAACACTTGTTATTTCTTGTCTTTTTGATAATAGACATTCTAACAGGCATGAAGTGATATCTCATTGTGGGCTTTTTCTTTTTAAGTTTTTTTGTTTTTTTTTTTTTTTTTTTTTTTTAGGGTGCCTGGCTGGCTCAGTGGGTTAAAGCCTCTGCTTTCGGCTCAGGTCATGATCTCAGAGTTCTGGAATTGAGCTCTGCATGGGCTGTCTGCTCAGCAAAGAGCCTGCCCTTTCCCTCTCTCTCTCTCTCTGCCTGCCTCGCTACCTACTTGTGATCTCTGTCTGTCAAATAAATAAATAAAATCTTTAAAAAAAAAAAAAGATTTTTTTTTTTTTATTTACCTGACAGAGAGAGATAGAAAGCACAAGCAGGAGGAGCAACAGGCAGAGGGAAAGAGAGAAGCAGGCTCTTCACTGAGCAGGGAGCCCAACAGGGAGCTCCCAAAGACCCCAGGATCATGACCTGAGCCAAAGGCAGACACTTAACACTGAGTCACCCAGGTGCCCTTAGAGTGATTTTGATTTATAGCTCCCTGATGAATAGTAATATTGTGCAACTTTTCATGCACCTGTTGGTCAACTATGTTTCCATCTTTGAAAATTATGTATTCAGATGCTTTGCCCATTTTTTAATTGAATTGGTTATTTTACTACTGAATTGTATGAGTTTTTTTTACATATTTTGGGTATTAACCTCTTATCAGATAAACGATCTGCAAATATTTTCTCCCAATCAGTAAACTGCCTTTTCGTTTTGTTAATGGTTTCCTTTGCTGTGCAGAATTTTTTTTAATCTGTTGAGTTCTACTTGTTTATTTTTGGTTTTGATGTCTTTGCTTTCAAATCCCAAAAATCAACACTGAAATCAATGTGAAGAAGCTTACTGGATGTTTTATTCTAGGAGTTTCATGGTTTCAGGTCTTAGGTTCAAATTTTTCAGGTCCTATGTTCAAGTTGATTTTTGTGTATTGTGTATAGTGGTACAATTTCAGTCTGTTGCATGTGGAAGTCAGTTTTCCCAACACCATTTATTGAAAGGACTCTCCTTTCCTCATTGTATTATCTTGGCTCTATTGTCATAATTTAACCAGTCATATATCTTTCAGGGGTTTTTCTTTTCTTTTTGTTTTGTTTTGTTTTGTTTTGTTTTGTTTGTTTTTGAGCATAGAAAATAAAATGCTAGGAAATAAGAGAAGCAATCCCCGACAGAATTTGGTCTTCAGAGAGTGAAACTATTCTTCAATAAAAAGGAATAAAAATATTAACTTTCTTCCTTAAACATCAAACAGCTGGTGCAGGCAACTTCATCAATGATAGAACAGTTTTACCCGTAGGAAATGTGGGTTTAATTGCCACTAGTGACTCTTCAGCATTCAATGAAATGCAATGAAATGCAATGCAATGCATATGCAAAACTGACCAGATCTATGGAGGACTTACTCTGGCCAAGGTATAGAGTGACTTTGCCTACTTGTAGTTATTTCCAACTGATCTCCTTGCTTAGAACAATATGATGGGGATGAAAACCAGTACAGGCGTTCTCTGCTTTTTGAGAGTTTTTGTTAAACCAATTTGCTTTTATGAAGGTGCTGAATTATGAAGGTGAATGTGTTCACCACATTAAACAAAATATATCTAAAAAGAATTTTTCCTTTTATTAAAAAAAGATGAAAAGTGAAAATAGCATCCCCTGTTAGTTTTGCAGCAAGAGAGGCACAGCCAAGCTCCTTCCCAAGGAATGAGACTCAGCATCTCACATGAAGCCACCATTGCTTTGAAATCATCTGTGAACATCTGTGCTTCATCTCAATTTATTTTGTGCTTCTGCTAGCAAGATGTGTCATGAGGTTTAGAAAAGTCTGAGAGATTATTTTTTGAGTCTAGGAATGCTAAAAAAACATTTCCATGTCAATTAATGGTAATTGGTTCTTTGATTTATGCCATTATGGCTTAGGAAAGTTTTCATAGGGATGTCCTACTTTGGGATAAGAGGGTTAATCTGGAATGAAAAAAATAACTTTGTTTTATTAGCGATTTTCTGGAAGTTTCATTTTATCACAGTACCCTGATTCTTTTTTTTTTTTTTTAAGATTTTATTTATTTGACAGAGAGAGAGAGAGCACAAGCAGGAGGAGCACCAGGCAGAGGGAGAGGGAGAAGCAGACTCCCCATGGAGCAGGGAACCCAATATGGGGCTTGATCCTACAGGGATCATGACCTGAGCCAAAGACAGTCGCTTAACCAACTGAGCCACACAGGCATCCCTAGTACCCAGATTCTTTACTTCAGATTTAGTTGAAGTACCCACCAGATGGCAGCAAACTGCAGTTGCACCCAGGGTTTGCTTCAAGTGAGAATTCTCCAGAAATCCTGAGCAGTTCTGTACATCCTTGCCTGATCATACAATTTTATTCATTTTTTAATCTGTTTGCTCATGTTTTATGAACTCTTTTTCTTTGTTTTTAAAGATTTATTTATTTCAGAGAGAGTGAAAACATATGAGTGGGGAGAGGGACAGAGGACAAGCATCCCCAGGCAGACTCCTCACAGAGCCCAATGACCCATCACCCATGAGACCATGACCTGAGCAGAAACCAGGAGTCAGACACTTAACCAACTGAGCCACCCAGGAGCCCCTTAAACTATTTTACTTGGCAATTGTAATGTGTTTACAGGAAAGGAAATTTAACAAGTTAGAGTCTCTAAGGCCTTGGAAAGACTCATTGAAGAAGATACGGTCTTTGCTATGGAGACATTCACTAGCTATTGCCAGAAACAAAAATAAAATTGATACATTTTAAAGGGCAGTAGAAAAGATGAGAAAGCATAGAGGAATATATGATTCTCATAAATGTGACTTGAGTTTTAAGAATGAAAATAAATTATTTTCCACATATGTGTGTATAGAACACTGATTTTTAAATATCTATAAAATTATATTGATCTCATATTTCTTATATGCTAAAAGATACAAAAATATTTTCTGGAAAAAATTATTGCATTTTAGATCATTTGTTTCTAATATAAGAACAACTACAGGGCAATTATAATTTCACAAGGCTGAAAAACCTACTATTCATAAAAGATGAATTATAATAATTTGTTGTGTCTTTAAAGTTGAAAGGTAAAAATATGACACTTACTTGCTAAACATAGACAAAAGCAATGTGATATAGGCTCAAAGACAAAAACAGCAGAGACATTATTTTCTCAAAAACAACATTTGAAAGAGGAATATACATAAAACAAGAAAATATTAAAAATTACAAAAGTGAAGAAAAATAATAGATTCTAACAATGAATGTAAATGAGATACACTACCCTCATCTTAAGAAAACTACATTTCTATTGGGGTAGGAGAAACTTGATTCATAAAAAGTCACAGCTATAAGAGATCACATAGAAAAGTTGCAAATCAAAGCATAATAAGATACATTGTGGGTAACAAGCCACATTACAGATAAAAAAAAAAAAAACAGAATTTCCTTCTCTTGATGCCATAATTTATTTGATTGTTGAAGGAAAAGTTACAATATTGCACTTTATGGTTCTATGTCTAAAGAGTAAATGTTTGAGAAAATTGTATTTTAAATAAGAGAGGATAAACAGACATAAAGGGAGGGTAAGTTCCTATAATTAAAAAGTGATAGAATGCAATTTAGCTTTCTATTACTCATCGCTTCTCAGCCTTTTGGCTAAGATCAAGTGTAGCCTTCTATTACTCAAAGACGAAAGCAGCAGGATAACTTTTTCATAGTAAAATGCAAAGAAAAAAGGAGCACAGAAAGAACAAAGATGTGAAAAATAAAAAAAGAAAAATAAAAATAAAAGATGATTACAACTAATATAAATGAGAAAAATCCTTCCCATTTAATAATAAGGTACACTAGTGTACTATGTTGTGTACAGTAGTCCTTCCTTATCTGAAGTTTTGCCTTCTAAGGTTTCAGTTACTCCTGGTCAACTACAGTTTAGAAGCAAATGGCCCTCCTTCTGACTTAAGGTCAGAAGGTCAATAGAACCATAATGTCACATCACAATAACTATATCATTCACTTCACATCACCTCATCACATAGGCATTTTATCAACTCACATCAACCCAAGAAGAATGGTACAGTATAATAAGATATTTTAAAAGTGATAGACCACATTCACATAACTTTTATTACAATTTTATTATGATTGTTCTATTTTATCATTAATTATTATTGTTAATCTTTTATGTGCCTACTTATAAATCAAACTTTATCATAGGTACGTATGTATAGAAGAAAACATAGTATTTATAGTGTTTAGTACTCTCTGCACTTTCAGGTATCCATTGGGTGTTTTGGAATGTATCCCCCATGGATAATAGGGGACAAATGTATATGTGCGGGGCGGGGAGGAGCTTGAGCTTTAAAAAGTCACAGCCAGGGGTGCTTGGGTGCCTCAGTCAGTTAAAAGTCCCACTCTTGATTTTAGTTCAAGTCATAATCTCAGGATCGTGAGATTGAGCCCTGTGTAGGGTTCTGCTCTGGGCAAGGAGTCTGCTTAAGATTCTCTCTCTCCTATAGGAAACAAACTGATGGTTGCTGGAGGGGAAGTGGGTAGGAGGATGCTGTAACTGGGTGATGGGCATTAAGGAGGACACATGATATAAGGAGGGCACTGGGTATTTTTTTTTTATTTAAAGTCAATTAACCAACATGTAGTGCATCATTAATTTCAGATGGAACACTGGATATTAAATAAGATTGATGAATACTGAACTCTACCTCTGAAATAATAACACACTATATGTTAATTAATTGAATTTAGATTTTTTTTAAGTAAAAAAAAAAAAAGATTCTCTCTCCTTCTCCTGGTCTCACTCAAAAAAAAAAAAAAATGTCACAGCCATAAAAGGCTATATAAAAACAAAAATCAAAGTTTAACAAGATATAGCAGGTAAAATTTTAAAAATAACTCAAATGCCATCTCAACATTAAATAAAGTAAAATTCAGCATAATGCACTTATACATAAAACAAGAAATGCACCTATCTTAATTTAATATGCAGTCAAATGTTATACAACACAATAAAGCAAAAATTATTGTAATGGAGAAAATGACAAAAACCACAAACAATACTTAAATACATTCTGTTTGTGATATATAAACAAAAATCATTGAAAATAGAGAAATTTGAACATTATTATTAATACATTTGAGTTAACAAACACATTTATATTAAAAACCATATAGGATAAAACTTTCACTGAACCACTGCCACATAATTTGTACCTCTATGGGCTTCAGGATCAGGAAGTTCTGAGCAGTTCTCAGTAACAGTTCTCTGACTGTTATTGGCAATGTGAAATCAAGCACATTACTTAATTCCTCTGAGATACAATTTCTATACTTGTAAAATACACTTTACTAAAAATTATGCCATTGATACATATAATGTTGTCTTCACCATAAGCCTGATTTGAGGAGTAAGGAAATACATGTGTACTTTATGCAGTACCCAGTATATGTAGTTTAAGTATTTTTATTTAATACCAACTCTTTGTGCTCGCTTCAGCAGCACATATACTAATACCAACTCTTTAAGAAAGTGCCAGTGAAAACTTTTCAAAAATTGACTGCTAGGTAAGGTTTCAAATCTAGTATTTAATTGAAAAACTCTTAAGAACTGAACAAAAGTTTAGTAAATTGAATTCATGTAAAATAAAAACAGCAATTTTAAAAATTATCTGAGTCCTAGAATTATCTGTTAAAAAACTACAACAGCAACTAAAAAATGTGTGGTTCTCAAATATACAAATCCCACAACATTCTTGGGAGGAGTCAAGATGGCAGAGAAGTAGCAGGCTGAAAGGACATCAGGTAGCAGGAGATCAGCTAGATAGCTTATCAAACCATTCCCAACAACTACAAATCCAACAGGAGATAGAAGAGAAGAGCAGCAATACTAGAAACAGAAAATCAACCACTTTCTGAAAGGTAGGACTGGCGGAGAAGTGAATCCAGAGCGATGGGAAGATAGACCTGGGGGGAGGGTCTGGCTCCCGGCAAGCGGCAGAGCAATGGAGCACAAAATCAGAACTTTTAAAAGTCTGCTCCACTGAGGGACATCGCTCCAGAGGCTAAGCCAGGGTGAAGCCCACGCAGGGACAGCATGGTCTCAGGTCCCACAGGGTCACAGAAGGATCAGGGCTGAGTGTCACTGAGCTCACAGGTATTAGAGTGGGGAAGCCTGCTACAGAGATGGAACCAAGGAGTGAGATCTCAACTCAGGGTTACCTTATCGTGATCCATGGTACAGGCCACTGTTCTATGAGCAGGGAACCCACAAGATCTGGGGAGAACCCTCTGGAAGAGTTCAGGAATCTGTGGGGTTCAGAGACTCCAGGTGGGGCTGTGTGCCAGAGACAGAGAAGTTTGGTCACTGGCTAGCTGAGCTCAGAGTGCGGCCGGAGGCCAGGGAGACAGGAGTGATTGAGAGCTTTTCGCCGAGGGCGCACTGAGGAGTGGGGCCTTGAGCTCTCGGCTCCTCCTGGCTGGAGATTGGGATGCCACCATTTTCATTCCCATCCTCCAGAACTCTACAGAAAGTGTTCAGTGAACAAAAGCTCCTGAAAGCGAACCCTAGCAGATTACTTAGCCTGGCCCCTGGTAAGGGTGTTACAACTCTGCCTTGGGCAAAGACACTTGAATATCACTACAACAGGCCCCTCCCCCCAGAAGATCAATGAGAAATCCAGCCAAGACCAAGTTCACTTACCAGGGAGAACAGCAGAATTCCAGAGGAGGAGAAAGCAAAGCATGGAATTCATGGCTTTCTCCCCATGATTCTTTAGTCTTGCAAAGTTAATTTTTGTTAATTTTATTTTTTAACTTTTACCCTTTCCTCTTTTAATGTCTTTTAACTAGTTTATCTTAACAATACCTTTCATTTTAAAAAATCTTTTTTGAACCTTCATTATTATAGTCATATTTTATTCTTCATTGTATCTAAATTTATTTCTTGTATACACATAGGGTTTTTTCTTCTAAAAAATTTCAGGGTACAACTTCTAATAGATCAAAATACACCCTAAATCTAGCACAGGGCATTGTTCTAGTCTTCACCCTGAGCAAATTCTCTCCACTTTCTTTTTCTTTATTCTCCCAACCAAATTATCTTATCAACTCCTTTTTTAGAAATTTAAAAAAAAAATTGTCATCTTTACACTCATATTCCATCCTTTCATTGTGTTTACCCTTATATATGTTTTTCATCCTTTAAAATTTTGGGAGGTAGTTTCTTCTAACAGACCAAAATACTCCCAAAACTAAGTGGGTGACCCTGTTCTAGTCACCAGTATAATATATATTTTTTCTTTTTATATTTTTTCTTTATTTGTTTTCTTTTTTAATTTTTTTTTCTGAACTTCCTTTTACCCCCTTTCTTCTCCCCCCCCCCAAATTTGGAGTCTCTTCTGATTTGGCTAAAGCACATTTTTCTGGGGTCTTTGCCACTCTTTTAGTATTTTATTCACTCCTTCATATATTCTTATCTGGATAAAATGACGAGACAGAAAAATTCACCACAAAAAAAAAAAAAAAAAAAAGAACAAGAGGCAGTACCGTAGGCTAGGGACCTAATCAATATGGACATTGGTAAAGTGTCAGATCTAGAGTTCAGAATGACAATTCTCAAGGTGCTAGCTGGGCTTGAAAAAGGCATGGAAGATATTAGAGAAACCCTCTCCAGAGAAATAAAAGCCCTTTCTGGAGAAATAAAAGAACTAAAATCTAACCAAGTTGAAATTTAAAAAAGCTATTAATGAGGTACAATTAAAAATGAAGGCTCTTACTGCTAGGATAAATGAGGCAGAAGAGAGAATTAGTGATATAGAAGACCAAGTGACAGAGAATAAACAAGCTGAGCAAAAGAGATACAAACAACTACTGGATCACTAGGGGAGAATTCGAGAGATAAGTGATACCATAAGATGAAACAACACTAGAATAATTGGGATTCCAGAAGAAGAAGAAAGAAAGAGGGGAGCAGAAAGGATATTGGAGAGAATTATTGTAGAGAATTTTCCTGATATGGCAAAGGGAACAAGCATCAAAATCCAGGAGGTGCAGAGAACCCCCCTCAAATCAATAAGAATAGGTCCACATCCCATCATCTAATAGTAAAATTTACAAGTCTTAGCAACAAAGAGAAAATCCTGAAAGCAGCCCAGGAAAAGAAGTCTGTAACATACAAGGGTAAAAATATTAGATTGGCAACAGACTTATCCACAGAGACCTGACAGGCCAGAAAGAACTGGCATGATATACTGAAAGCACTAAATGAGAAAAACATGCAGCCAAGAATACTATAACCAGCTAGGCTATCATTGAAAATAGAAGGAGATATAAAAAGCTTCCAGGACAAAAAAAAACTAAAAGAATTTGCAAACACCAAACCAGCTCTACAGAAAATAGTGAAAGGGGTCCTCTAAGCAAAGATAGAGCCTAAAAGTAGTAGATCAGAAAGGAACAGAGACAATATACAGTAATAGTCACCTTACAGGCAAACAATGGCACTAAATTCATATCTCTCAATAATTACCCTGAGTGTAAATGGGCTAAATGCCCCAATCAAAAGACACAAGGTATCAGAATGGATAAAAAAAAACAAAACCATCCATATGCTGTCTACAAGAAACAAATTTTAGACCCAAAGACACCTCCAGATTTAAAGTGAGGGGGTAGAAAACTATTTACCACACTAATGGACATCAAAAGAAAGCTGGGGTGGCAATCCTTATATCAGATCAATTAGATTTTAAGCCGAAGGCAATAATAAGAGATGAGTAAGGACACTATATCACACTCAAAGGGTCTGTCCTACAAGAAGATCTAAAAATTTTAAATATATATGCCCCTAACATGGGAGCAGCCAACTATATAAACCAATTAATAACAAAATCAAAGAAACACATCAAAAATAATACAATAATAGGGGACTTGAACACTCCCCTCACTGAAATGGACAGATCATCCAAGAAAAAGATCAAAAGGAAATAAAAGCCTTAAGTGACACACTGGACCAGATGGACATCACAGATATATTCAGAACATTCTCTCCCACAGCAACAGAATACACATTCTTCTCTAGCGCACATGGAACATTCTCCAGAAGAGATCATATCCTGGGTCATCAATCAGGTCTTAAAGAATGAATGGGTCGGGACACCTGGGTGGCTAAGTGGGTTAAAGCCTCTGCCTTTGGCTCAGGTCATGATCCCAGGTTCCTGGGATCAAGCCCCGTGTCGGGCACTATGTTCAGCGGGAAGACTGCTTTTCCTACCTCTCTGTCTACTTGTGATCTCTGTCTGTTCAAATAAATAAATAAAATCTTAAAATGAAAAAATAATGAATGGGTCAACCAGGAAATTGAAGAAGAATTGAAAAAATTCATGGAAACATATGATAATGAAAACACAATGGTTCAAAATCTGTGGGAGTGGGACACAGCAAAGGCGATCCTGAGAGGAAAATATATAGTGTAGGGATAGAGGGTACATACCTCAATATCATCAAAGCTATCTATGAAAAACCCACTGGAAATATCATTCTCAGTGGAGAAAAACTGAGAGCTTTTCTGCTAAGGTCAGGAACACGGCTGTGATGTCCATTATCACCACTGCTATTCAACATAGTACTAGAAGTCCTAACCTCAGCAATCAGACTACAAAAAGAAATTAAAGACATCCAAATCGGCAAAGAAGTCAAACTATCACTCTTTGTAGATGATATGATACTGTATGTGGAAAACCCAAAAGACTCCATTCCAAATCTGCTAGAACTCATATAGGAATTCAGTAAAGTGTCAGGATATAAAATCAATGCACAGAAATCAATGCACAATGCATTTCTTTACACCAACAACAAGACAGAAGAAAGAGAAATTAAGGAGTCAATCCTATTTACAATTGCACCCAAAACCGTAAGATACCTAGGAATACCTAACCAAAGAGGCAAAGAATCTATACTCAGAGAACTATAAAGTACTCATGAAAGAAATTGAGGAAGACACAAAGAAATGGAAAAATGTTCCATGCTCACGGATTGGAAGAACAAATACTGTGAAAACGTCTATGCTGCCTAAAGCAATCTATACATTTAATGCAATCCCTATCAAAATCCCACCCATTTTGTTCAAAGAAGTGGAACAAATAATCCTAAATTTATATAGAACCAGAAAAGACCTTGAATAGCCAGAGGAATATTGAAAAAGAAAGCCAAAGTTGGTGGCATCACAATTCCAGACTTCAAGCTCTATTACAAGACTGCCATCATCAAGACAGTATGGTACTGGCACAAAAACAGACATATAGATCAATGTAACAGAATAGAGAGCCCAGAAATAGACCCTCAACTCTATGGTCAACTAATCTTTGACAAAATAGGAAAGAATATTCAATGGAAAAAAGACAGCCTCTTCAACAAATGGTGTTGGGGAAATTGGACAGCCACATGCAGAAAAATGAAATTGGACCATTTCCTTACACTGCACACAAAAATAGACTCAAAATGGATGAAGGACCTCAATGTGAGAAAGAATCCATCAAAATCCTTAAGGAGAACACAGGCAACCTCTTCAACCTCTTCGACCTCAGCCATAGCAACTTCTTCCTAGAAACATCACCAAAGGCAAGGGAAGCAAGGGCAAAAATGAACTATTGGGACTTCATCAAGATCAAAAGCTTTTGCACAGCAAAGGAAATGGTTAACAAAACCAAAAGACAACTGACAGAATGGGAGAAGATATTTGCAAACGACATATGAGATAAAAGGCTAGTATCCAAAATCTATAAAAGCTCATCAAACTCAACACCCAAAGAACAAATAATCCAATCAAGAAATGGGCAGAGGTCATGAACAGACATTTCTGCAAAGAAGACATTCAGATAGCGAACAGACACATGATAAAGTGCTCCACTTCATTCGGCATCAAGGAAATACAAATCAAAACCACAGTGAGATACCACCTCACACCAGTCAGAATGGCTAAAATTAACAAGTCAGGAAATGAAATGCTGGCGAGGATGCAGAGAAAGGGGAACCCTCCTATGTTGTTAGTGGCAATGCAAGCTGGTGCAATCACTCTGGAAAACAGCATGGAGATTCCTCAAAAAGTTGAAAATAGAGCTACCCTATGACCCAGCAATTGCACTACTGGGTATTTACCCTAAGGATACAAATGTAGTGATCCAAAGGGACACGTGCACCCAAATGTTTATAGAAGCAATGTCCACAATAGCCAAACTATGGAAAGAACCTAGATATCCTTCAACAGATGAATGGATAAAGAAGATGTAGTATATATATACAATGGAATACTATGCAGCCATAAAAAGAAATTAAATCTTGCCATTTGTGATGATGTGGATGGAACTAGAGGGTACTATGCTTAGCGAAATAAGTCAATCAGAGAAAGACAACTATCATATGATCTCCCTGATATGAGGAAGTGGAGATGCAATGTGGGGGGTTTGGGGGGGTAGGAAAAGAATAAATGAAACAAGATGGGATTGGGAGGGAGACAAACCATAAGAGACTCTTAATCTCACAAAACAAACTGAGGGTTGCCAGGGGGAGGGGTGTAGGGTGAGGGTGGTGGGGTTATGGACACTGGGGAGGGTATGTGCTATGGTGGGTGCTGTGAAGTGTGTAAATCTGGTGATTCACAGACCTGTACCCCTGGGCTAATAATATATTATATGTTTATAAAAAATTATTTAAAAAAATTCCACAACTTAAAACTTGTAAAAGATGATGATATGATACTATAATGGTTCTCAAATATATAAATTTCACAACATTGCTAAAACATATAAAAAAAGATGATGATGATGATAATAACAGTAACACATACTACCATTAATTTCATACATTTTTGTGCTGAAAGCTTGAGTTATCGTAAGTAATTCTTACATCTATGGAATGAAGGAGCTAATTTGATGTTATTCATTCGGTCTTAAAACCATTCAAGGCCCTCTTAAAACCTGCGTTCATTCACAGTACATTGACTCACCCTGGGCTGTCCAATATCAGAAGCAATGCTAATAACCTTGTTCTTAGAAATATATATTGTAAATATATCAATTATTTACTAAATGCAATCCTACTAAAATGCAAATAAGGATTATTTTTAATGCAAAATAATTTTGAAATTCACTGTAATAAGTATATTGGCTGAGATATTTTTAAAAAATATGTAGTCCTATGAGGCATTAAATCTTATTATACAACAAGAATGTGATACCAGCATAAAATCAATAAGCAAGTCTATGGAACAAAAATACCTTGATCCTATAGTACATTCTATGCATACTAGATCATATGCATAAAATGTACTATAGGATCACAATACTAAACTTCATAAACCAACGGAAATTATTATTATTAAGTGTTGATGTAATTTGAGCCTTCTTGAGTAATATTTTACAAAAACAGCAGCAGTTTCTTGATCCTGATATAGTTTGGCTGTGCATCCTACAAAGAAGTATCTATAGGACTTATTTCCTGAAGCAAGAGTAGCAAATTGGAAATGAGGTAGCAGTTTACTTTTTTAAAATATTTTATTTATTTATATGAGAGAGAGAGAACAAGCAGGGTGAGGGGCAGAGGGAGAAGTAGGGTCTCCACTGAGTAGGGAGCTCAACCCATACTCCATTCTAGGACTCTGGGATCATGACCTGAACCAAAAGCAGACACTTAACTGACTGAGCCACCCAGGCATCCTCACTTTTTTTTTTTTTAAGATTTTATTTATTTATTTATTTGACAGAGAGAGAGACAGAGAGCACAAGCAGGCAGAGAGGCAGGCAGAGGCAGAGAGAGAAGCAGGCTCCTCACTGAGCAAGGAGCCCGATGTGGGGCTTGATCCCAGGACCCTGAGATCATGACCTGAGCCAAAGGCAGCAGCTTAACCCACTGAGCCACCCAGGTGCCCCCTCACTTTTTTTTTTTAAATTAGCTGCAGTTGAATGTTAAATTGAACTACATTTGGGGAAACCATGAGGTCTTAGAAGTACATCACTTTCTGCCTAATTTTTTTTTTTATTCCAGTGTAGTTAACATATAGTGTTATGTTAATTTCAGGTGCACAATCTAGTGATTCAGCAATTCCATGTATTACTCAATGCTCATCAAGTTTACCTTTAATCCCCTTCATTTATTTCACCCTCACCACCCAATCCACCTCTCTTCTCATAACCAGCATTTTGTTCCCTGTAGTTAAGAATCTGTTCCGTGGTTTGCCCTCTTTTTTTCCCTTTGGCCATTTGTTTTGTTTCTTAAATTCTACACATGAGTGCAATCATACATGTCTCTTTCTCTGACTGACTTATTTCACTTAGCATTATATCCTCTAGATCCATCCATGTCATTTTAAATGGTAAGACTTCATTTTTTTATGGCTGAATATACACACACACACATATGTGTGTGTGTGTGTGTGTGTGTGTGTGTATGTGTATAATCACTTCTCCTTTATTTATTCACCAGTTAATGGACATTTGGGCTCTTTCTGTAATTTGGATATTGTCGATAATGCTACTATAAACACTGGGGTGCATGTATCCCTTTGATCTAGTGTTTTTGTACTATTTGGGTAAATACCTAGTAGTACAATTGCTGGATTGAAGGGTAGCTCTATTTTTAACTTTTTGAGGAAATGTCATATGGTTTTCCAGAGTACCTGCAGCAATTTGCACTGCCACCAACAGTGTAAAAGGGTTCCCATTTCCCTGCATCCTCACCAACACCTATTATTTCTTTTGTTGTTAATTTTAGCTATTCTGACAGGTGTGAGGTGATATCTTACTGTGGTTTTAATTTGTATTTGATTTCACATCTCTTTATGGTTTTGATTTGTATTTCTCTGATAATGAGTGATGTCGAGCATCTTTTCATGCATCAGCCATTTGCATGTCTTCTTTGGAAAAATGTCTAATCATGTCTTCTTAACTGGATTAACTTCTTAACCCATTTCTTAATTGGGTTATTTGGTTTTTGAGTGTTGCTTTATAGATTTTGGATACCAACCCTTTATCAGATATGTCATTTACAAATATCTTTTCCCATTCAGTAGATTGTCTTTTAGTTTTATTTTTTTTCTTTCACTGTGCAGAAGCTTTTTATTTTATTAAGTTCCAATAGTTCGTTCTTGTTTTTGTTTCCCTTGCCTCAAAAGAGGTATCTAGTAAGAAGTTGCTACTGTCAGTGTCAAAGAGGTTACTGCCTGTTTTCTCCTCTAGGATTTTAATGGTCTCCTGTCTCACATTTAGGTCTTTCAACCATTTTGAATTTGCTTTTTTGTATAGTATAAGAAAGTAGTCCAGTTTCATTCTTTCGCATGTTGCTGTTCAGTTTTCTGAACATTATTTGTTGCAGAGACTGACTTTTTTCCATTGGATATTCTTTCCTCCTTTGTCAAAGATTAATTGGCCATATAGTTGCAGCCCATTTCTGGTTTTCCTATTCTTTTCTATTGATTTGTCTATTTTTGTACAGCGTACAATATCCTTTCATGATAAAAACCCTCAACAAAGTAAGGATAGAGGGAACATATCTCAACATCACAAAAGCCATGTACACAAACTCAATCCAATATCATCCTCAATGGAGAAGAACTGACAGCTTTTCCTCTACTGTCAGAAAAAAGACAGGGATGTCCAATCTGACCACTGGTACTTAACATAATAGTGGAAGTCCTAGCCACAGCAATCAGACACCAAAAAATAAAATAAATAAAGTAAAATAAAATAATAAAATAAAATAAAAGGCAACCAAATTGGGAAGGAAGAAGTTAAACTTTCAGTATTTGCAGATGAAATGATAGTCTACGTAGAAAACCAAAAGACCGGGACACCTGGGTGGCTCAGTGGGTTAAAGCCGCTGCCTTCGGCTCAGGTCATGATCCCAGAGTCCTGGGATCGAGTCCCGCATCGGGCTCTCTGCTCAGCAGGGAGCCTGCTTCCTCCCTTCTCTCTCTGCCTGCCTCTCTGCCTACTTGTGATCTGTCTGTCAAATAAATAAACAAAATCTTTAAAAAAAAATAAAATAAAATAAATAAAAAAATAAAAATAAAAATAAAATAAAATGACTTAAAAAAAAAAAAGAAAACCAAAAGACCGTGTTAGAACTAATACATGAATTCAACAAAGTCACAGGATTCAAAATCAATGAACATAAATCTGTTGCATTTCTATATACCAACATTGATTTGCTTGTGTGTAATGTCTCTCCTCCACCCCTGCTACTTTGACAATGTCTCTTTTTTGCTCATTTTTAGAATTTTATTCTGATGTGCTTTATTTTGTTCTCTATCTATGGGATTTCTCTATATCTATTTATGGGATTTTGCTCATTTTCTTGCATCTTTGTGGTTAGATTTGTCATTAAATATGAAAAAAAATTGCCCATTATATTTTACATTATTTTTCTGGCCCTTTTCTTCCAGTTACATGTAAATATTTTCTCAGTTGTCACTGAATGCCTGTTCATTATTTTTCCTTTTTAACTCAGTCTTAGGTTTCATTTGTTTCTATTGCTATATATTCAAGTTTAAAATCTTTTCCTCCTGATTTGTTTCCTTTTCTCAAGAATTACAGTCATTCACTGCTTATTATACAATCTCTGGAAATAGTCAGTTCATATATATTCTCCAGAGTTTAGTTTTTTTGTCACAGAAGGCAAACCTTCTTGGTGTTATTCTTTCATGAGTGGATATGGAAACATCTTAAATTCATTATTTTTTAAATATCAAATGACATTTACATTGGTAGTGTGAACATACAGTTCAGTGAGGTTTTATTATTCTTTATATATTGACATATTTTTAATATTCTGTTTAAATTTTTGAAGATAAATTTATGAAACAGATTTACCTATAATTTTTATTTTAATTTCTATATGAGACTTATGACAGACTTAAATACAGCTAGGAAATACTGTCTTTATGATGATGCGTGTTTATATAAGAATGATCTTGTTTCTTTTCTTAAGATTTGTTTATTTATTTTAGAAAGAGAGAGAGCATGCACGTGAGTGGGGAAAAGAGAAAGAGTGAGAGAGAATCTCAAGCAGACTCCCTGATGAGCACAGAACCTCTGTGTGGGGTTCTATCTATGACCCTGAGATCATGACCTGAATGGAAATCAAGAGTTAGATGCTTTAGCAACTGAGCCATCTAGGTTCACCAATCTTGTTTCTTCAATGATGTTTGATAGTAAACACTAGCAAAGTAAATTAGAAAAGAATCTTTCTTCATGGGAAGATTATTATTAAAACTTAATTTCTATAGATGATATTTTCAAATTTATATTTCTCCTTTATACATCATCTTGGTCTGTTTAAAATATCTTTAAAAGATTTTCCATTTTTGGTAAAAATATCCTTTATTATACAGCTGAACCCCTGAGCACAGGTTAGGAACATAGAACTCCCATACAGTTTAAATCTGCATATAATTCTTCATTCTGTAAAAATGTGACTACTAATAACTTGCTGTTGACCAGAAGCCTTACTGATAACATAGTTTATTAACATATATTTGTCTGTTATATGTATTTTATGCTGTTTTTGTAATAAAATAAGCTGGAGAAAAGAAAATACTCTTAAGAAAATAATAAGGAAGAGGCAGTACATTTACAGCACTGTACTGTATTTATTGAAAAAAATTTGCATTGAAGTGGACCCATGCAATTCAAACCCATATTGTTCAAGGGTCATCTATATATATTTTTTAAATATCAGGAGGATCTGTAGTGCCATCCCCTTTTCATTCCTGATACTTGTCATTTAATTTTGCTGTTTTTCCATTGTTACCATGTTGTTTTTTTTAAGATTTTATTTATTTATTTGACAGGCAGAGATCGCAAGCAGGCAGAGAGGCAGGCAGAGAGAGAGAGAGATGGAAGCAGGTTCCCTGCTGAGCAGAGAGCCTGATGTGGGGCTCCATCCCAGGACCCTGGCATCAGGACCTGAGCCAAAGGCAGAGGCTTTAACCCACTGAGCCACCCAGGCGCCCCATGTTTGCCAGGGTTTTAAACATCTTACTAGTCTTTCCAAGAATCTGTGGTAAGCTATGTGATCACCTCATACCTGTCAGAATGCTAAAATCAAAAACAAGAAATAAGTGTTGATGAGGATGTAGAAAAAAAGAAACCCCATGCACTGTTGGTGGGAATGCAAACTGGCGCAGCCACTGTAGAAAACAGTATGCAGATACCTCAGAAAGTTAAAATAGAACTACCCTATAACCCAGTAATTTCACAACTAGCTATTTAACCAAAAATACAAAAACACTCATTCAAAGGGGTACATGAACCTCCATGTTTATTGCGCCATTATATACAATAGCCAAATTATGAGAGTAGTCCAAGAGTTCATCAACAGATGAATGGATAAAGATGTAGTCTATCTACACAATGGAATATTACTCAACCATTTCAAAAAGAATGAAATCTTGCCATTTGCAATGACATGGATGGAGCTAGAGAATATAATGCTAAGTGAAGTAACTCAGTCAGAGAAAGACAAATACGGTATGATTTCACTCATTTGTGGAATTTAAGAAACAATACTACTTTTAAAAGGGGTGGGAGGTGCCTGGGTGGCTCAGTGGGTTAAAGCTTCTGCCTTCAGCTTGGGTTGTGATCCCTGGGTCCTGGGATTGAGCCCCGCATCGAGGTCTCTCTCAGCGGGGAGCCTGCCTCCCTCTCTTTCTCTCCCTGCCTGCCTCTGCCTACTTGTCATCTCTGTCTGTCAAATAAATAAATAAAATCTTAAAAAAAAAAAAGAAAGAAACAATACTAATGAGCAAAGAAAAAAAGAGAAAGATAAACCAAGAAACAGACTCTTAACTGTAGAGTCCAGAGGGGAGGTGGGTGGGGGGATGGGGGAAATAAAGACTAGTGATTAAAGAATATAGTAATCATGATAAGCATTGAGTAAGATATACAATTGAGGAATCACTATATTGTATACCTGAAACCAATATAACACTGTATGTTAACTATGCTGGAATTAAAATTAAGAACTTAATAAAAAAATAGTAGAATGGTCAGTAGAAAAAAAAGTTAAGCCATGTGAATATCCTATATTATCCATATTTTGTCCTTTTTCATGAATTTTTATGTATAGCGTTTATTTTTTTTACTTGCTCTTTTCTGTTTCCCTATATTAAAATAGAAGATCAATGGTGATGTTTCTGTTTTACTTGTTTATAATATTTACTTATAATGCTTTGTACATATCCCTCTAAGCACTTATTTTCCTATATTGCAGAAGTTTAGATATAATTTATTATTTAGTTCAAATTAAGTCAACATTTAATTTTATTTCTTTTTGATCCATTAAGTTTTGGGAAGTATTTTTAATGTCCATACCCATAGAGTTTCTCAGTTATTTAATTGTTACTATTTCCTCTATTAAGCTGACCATTATCAAAGAACATATACTGAATGATTTCAATCATTGTATCTGTTGAGGGTTTCTTTTGGTCCCATCTATTATGAATGACAGTAATGTTCTTATGTATTTTAGGCACTAGAATATTTTTATTACTAACACTATTGTGGGGAGTTTAAGGATAAGAAAAAATATATTGGATTCTGGCACAGTTTGGATAACCAAACTCTATTCCATGTGCTTTCTAAATTGGAGTTGTTGGAAAGTTCAAATGTTTCCTGCTACTAGTGTTCTTGGCACAAATTTTGCTCTACCAGTACGATCCACACAAACACGGAATTTTAAAGGGCACAGTGAGTGGACATCAATTTTCTGTTCCTTTTGACATTTTCTGCTGGGGAAATGTCATCTTAGGGAGGTTGGGTAAACATGTGGGCTATTTCCTGCAGCATCGTTGGTTCCCCAACCTCACAGAGAAGCTATTTTGATGGTTAAGGAAGGAGTGACATGTGTCTTTGCTTCCATGTGTCTGATTCTTGGACCACAGTTAAAGTGCTCTATTTTTAAATTGTATCCACTGGTAGCCTATCTTTCTGAATTTTACTATATTGCTCTAAGGGTCATTATAAGCGTTTCACTCCAAAGTTCATCCAGCCTTTCCAAATTTGATAGCCATCATTTCACCCTGATTGGTATTTTCCTGTTCAAAATACTTAAACTGTATACTCTTCCTACATTTACCAAGCTTTTGCTAATACTGTATTATAATAAGGAGAAGCTTTGGCTCCATATACTTTGCTATCTACAATTTTTTAAAAATCTGTTTAAATTCTAGGAATAATTCTTAATTAAAAAAGGAGAAGGGAGTTGAAAGAATTGGAGGGGGAGATGAACCATGAGAGACTGTGGACTCTGAGAAACAAACTGAGGGTTTTTGAGGGGATGGGGTTGAGAGGTTGGGTGAGCCTGGTGGTGGGTATTATGGAGGGCACGTATTGCATGGAGCACTAGGTGTGGTACATAAACAATGAATTCTGGAACACTGAAAAGAAATTAAAAAAATAAAAATTTTTAAAAATAAAAAAAATAAAAAGAATTTTCTAAAAATAGAATTACAATTAAGTTATGAATATATTTAGGGGAAAATGGCATCCTTGTAATATTAATTTCATTAAAGTAATGTGTTTCTGGTTTTACTGTAGTCTTTTAGTCACACATAGTTATTGAGGATTTTTAAATACAAATCATGATCTTTCATAAATATTTTTAAGAATTTTTAAAATGATTTTTGAATATTATAATTTCTTCCATTATATTTTCTACTTAGCATTTAAAAATAAGAAAGCATAGAATTAGCAAAACATTAGCTGACTTTGTGACATAAAGGTCATTTGCACATCATGAAATATGTCTATATCAGGAATACAAGTAACTCATAATTTGAAGTTAACTTCTATCTTTTTTTAAAGCCTAACAAATGTAATTTATTACATGATTTAGTATATTCATTCATCTAAAACTTATCTTGTGTAGCACAAGCATTTAAAGCTGTTTCCTTATGCCTACCGATATGTATGCTATGATAATTATCAAGAAGTTTTTCCTTATCAATACAGAAGATAAAGTCCAGAGAAATTTCCCAAAGGATAGGCAAAACAAGGGAAGGAAAGTTCCTTATATTTGGACAATTATTAGATTATTTGCTTATTTCTGAACTTACTGCAGTCCTCATGGACAGCAGCCCTTGAGCTTGCACTTATGTCTCCATAATTGCCTTTATGATTACTCCTCTCCCAGTGGAATCCATCACAGCGGATGAACAAAACCTCAATGTTGCAAAATCCTGAAGAAAAGTGTCAGAAGTAAAATGAGTAAGACCATCACAATCACTGCTGATACTCTACCAAGTGATCATGGACTCTGGAGACCCAAGGTTATTATGGTTCTTAAATATCCATGGTTATCCCATTACCCTTATTTTAAGATATGTAAGGCATCATAGAATTCAAGAAAGGAACTCTCTCTTATACATATTCCTTAAGTGTACTTGTCCTGACTAAAGAGTGAGAGTCCTCAATTGATGCAGTTTCGATAAAAAGTTATTGTCATGTAAGAATAGGAATATTCATCAGCTTCTATCTCTGCTTCAAAGAAAAAGGTTACCCAAATATGGAGTATATTAAACTGCTTAACTACTAATGGAATTTTATATATATATGATGATGCAATAACAGTGCATTCATTGGGGAGAATAGCATTGACTTGAGAAAATGAACATATATTTGGAAAGTGCTTTAGAAAATGTTATATAGGCTTAGCGATTGTTTTGATGTTAATTTTAAACTAACAATAACGTCTCTTTTTTTATTCTATTTTCAAAAATGGCAGCGTGATAATGGAAACCAAATAGATGGAGGTAAAAAAAAAAGATAAAAATATTTCTTAATATATTTGTCACTGTTGTTTAATGATTCAAACACTGAGAGGCAATCATAATGGCTACAACACTATCATACCGATTATGTGTATTGCTCATATTTTGGTTATATGTAATACTCTCATTTTAGGTAAAGATGATTATTTAACTATAAATATATTGAGAATAGAAATTCAAAATATGACTAAAATTAGAGAGTATGTTACATTCTTCGTAAATACTCAGCAAAATTATGATTTTTTAAAATATTTTTATTTTTTTAAATTTTTCTATTATGTTACATTAGTCACCATACAGTACATCATTTGTTTTGATGTGGTGTTCCGTAATTCATTGTTTGCATATAACACACAGTGTTCCATGCACTATGTGCCCTCCTTAATACCTATCACTGGGCTCATCCATCACCCAACCCCCTCCACTCGAAAACCCTCAGTTTATTTCTCCAAGTCCATAGTCTCTTATGGTTTGTCTCCCCCTCTGATTATTCCCCTTCATTTTTCCCTTCCTTCTCCTAATGTCCTTCATGCTATTCCCTATGTTCCACAAAGAAGTGAAACCATATAATTAACTTTCTCTGCTTGACTTACTTCACTTGGCGTAATCTCCTCCAGTTCCATCAGTGTTGTGCAAAAGCATTTATTCATCCTTGCTGATGGCCAAGTAATATTCCATTGTGTATACGGACCACATCTTCTTTAACCATTCATCTGTTGAAGGGCATTTCTGCTCTTTCCACAGTTTGGCTATTGTTGACATTGCTGCTACTTTTATTTTTTTAGATAATATTTATTTATTTGGGGGGAAAGAGCTGAGGGAGAGATGCAGGCTCCCCACTGAGCAGAGCCCAATGAGAGTCTCCCAAGACCCGAGATCATGACCTGAGCCAAAGGCAGACACTTAACCAACTGAGCCACCAGAGCCCCCCAAAATTGATTTAAATACAGTAATCCATTAACATCTTTTGCTGCATCATAGAATAACTGTCTCATGGACCTGGTATTAGCTAATCAGAATTCCTGATGCTTCATAATATTAAAATTGTTTTATATGCAATATTTAATTAAGATGAAATAATTTATTCTACATTAAATAAAATATTTATGTCACTATAAACAAAGCCCAGATTTCATTTATTTTACCTTCTGCCTCTCAGCAGGTTTCTGCCATGGGTAACAGGGGAACAAGCAATCACACAGAAGTGACTGACTTCATTCTTGTAGGCTTCAGGGTGCGCCCAGAACTCCACATGCTCCTCTTCCTGCTCTTTCTGCTTGTGTATGGCATGATCCTTCTAGGGAATGTGGGGATTATGACCATTACTATGACTGATACCCAGCTGAACACACCCATGTATTTCTTCCTAGGCAACCTCTCCTTCATTGATCTCTTCTATTCTTCTGTTATTGCACCCAAGGCTATGATCAACTTCTGGTCTGAGAGCAAGTCCATCTCCTTTGCAGGCTGTGTGACCCAGCTCTTCCTCTTTGCCTTGTTCATTGTGGCTGAAGGATTTCTCCTGGCAGCCATGGCTTATGACCGCTTCATTGCCATCTGCAACCCACTCCTCTACTCTGTCCAGATGTCAACTCATTTCTGCATTCAGTTGGTGGCTGGTTCCTATTTCTATGGCTGCATCAGCTCGATTCTTTTGACCAGTGTGACATTCACTTTGTCCTTTTGAGCTTCCCGCACCATTGATCAATTTTACTGTGATTACCGTCCACTTCAAAGGATTTCTTGTTCTGATCTCTACCTTCATAAGATAGTTTCCTTTTTCTTATGCAGCATTATTATTTTGCCTACCATAATTGTCATTATTGTGTCCTATATGTATATTGTGTCCACAGTTCTAAAGATAAGATCCACTGAGGGACATAAGAAAGCCTTCTCCACTTGCAGTTCTCACCTAGGAGTCGTGAGTGTACTTTATAGTGCCATCATTTTTATGTATTTCATCCCTGACAGATTTCCTGAGCTGAGTAAAGTGGCTTCTTTATGTTACACTTTAGTCACTCCCATGTTGAATCCTTTGATTTACTCCCTGAGAAACAAAGATGTCAAAGAAGCTCTGAGAAAGATTCTAGGGAAAAAATATTTTTATTTAATTCTATCTTAATAATGATATAACTGAAAGGCCTAGACATTATGATAATTTGGAAAGGCATTGATGTAAATAATATAGTCACGATTTTGGAATATTTAATTTTAGAAAGTTTATTCACTTGAATCCCATGTACTTAGAGCTGAAGAGCACATTTGGGTGTTTTTTTCCTGTTGATTTTGGAATGGAATAGCTTTCTCTGTACTTCATCTTCATTTGGGTGAAGATCATGATTACCATGTAATTTGATTTTAGGGAAAATATATTCCAAGTTTGCTACTGGCACTCAGAGGATGATGTTGGGATATGTTGTTTATCTTGAATCAATAACAAATATTATATAAGGTATATAATTGGTGATATAACAGAATCTGATGTATTAAGACAGAACAAAATATAAGATTTATCAAAGAAATATTTTTGAGTGCTTGATGAGAGAAACAGATACTCTAGAGCATACAGAATCCTAAGGATGACATGTTAGTTGCTCAGTTATTCAGAGGCTGAATGACTGACACACTCCTTAATGTTTTCTCTGGCTTAGATCAATTATTCTTCCAAATCCTCTCTCTTCATAAGAAAACTGTAATGAGCTGGAGCAAATAATCCTAAAATTTGTATGCAACCAGAAGAGACCCTGAATTGCTAAGGAAATGTTGAAAAAGAAAAACAAAACTGGGGGCATCATGTTACCTGATTTCAAGCTTTACTACAAAGCTGCGATCACCAAGACAGCATGGTACTGGCATAAAAGCAGATACATAGATGAGTGGAACAGAGTAGAGAGCCCAGATATGGACCTCAATGGTCAAATAATCTTCGACAAAGCAGGAAAAAATATACAGTGGAAAAAGACAGTCTCTTCAATAAATGGTGCTGGGAAAATTGGACAGCTATATGTAGAAGAATGAAACTCGACCATTCTCTTACACTGTACACAAAGATAAACTCGAAATGGATAAAAGATCTCAACGTGAGACAGGAATCCATCAGAATCCTAGAGGAGAACATAGGTAGTAACCTCTTTGATATCAACTACAGCAACTTCTTTCAAGATATGTCTCCAAAGGCAAAGGAAACAAAAGCGAAAATGAACATTTGGGACTTCATCAAGATCAAAAGCTTCTGCACAGCAAAGGAAATAGTCAACAAAACAAAGAGGCAACCCATGGAATGGGAGAAGATATTCACAAATGACAGTACAGACAAAAGGTTCATATCCAGGATCTATAAAGAACTTCTTAAACTCAACACACACAAAACAGATAATCATGTCCAAAAATGGGCAGAAGACATGAACAGACACTTCTCCAATGAAGACATACAAATGGCTATCAGACACATGAAGAAATGTTCATCATCACTAGCCACCAGGGAAATTCAAATTAAAACCACATTGAGATACCACCTTACACCAGTTAGAATGGCCAAAATTAGCAAGACAGGAAACAACGTGTGTTGGAGAGGATGTGGAGAAAGGGGAACCCTCTTCCACTGTTGGCGGGAATGCAAGCTGGTGCAGCCACTTTGGAAAACAGTGTGGAGGTTCCTTAAGAAATTAAAAATAGAGCTTCCCTATGACCCTGCAATTGCACTACTGGGTATTTACCCCAAAGATAACACATGTAGTGAAAGGAAGGGTACCTGTACCCCAATGTTCATAGCAGCAATGGCCACGGTCACCAAACTGTGGAAAGAAACAAGATGCCCTTCAATGGACGAATGGATAAGGAAGATGCAGTCCATATACACTATGGAGTATTATGCCTCCATCAGAAAGGATGAATACCCAACTTTTGTATCAACATGGACGGGACTGGAAGAGATTATGCTGAGTGAAATGAGTCAAGCAGAGAGAGTCAATTATCATATGGTTTCACTTATTTGTGGAGCATAACAAATAACATGGAGGACATTGGGAGATGGAGAAGAGAAGGGAGTTGAGGGAAATTACGGAGGGCACGTATTGCATGGAGCACTGGGTGTGGTACATAAACAATGAATTCTAGTACACTGAAAAGAAATTTTAAAAAATGAAAAAATAAAAAAAATCAGTGAAGCAGAAAAAAAATAAAGAGCAGGAAGTTAAAAAAAATGAAAAATAAAGGTAATTCATTTTTTGTTATATATGGCTTAGGGAGAATTAATTCATCACATAGATTATTATTGGGTTCGGATGCATTACTTGCCCTATAATATTCACTATGTATAAATAATTTCAGTACTTAGCTCACCATGAAATAAGGGGAAAACAGCTGACTAGAGAACTAAAATACCATATGGAAATCCAGTGAAAAAGACATTTGTATAAAACAGAAAAAGAGAGCAATCTCTTAAGGGAACTGGTCCTAGTGATCAGAGAACATGTCCAAAGCCAATTTTTAAAAATAAATAGCATTAAGCAACATGAAATAAATAGGCTTCTATGCAAAGGGAGAAATAACTATATGGTGAACTTCATGAAGTTTGTTATGCACAAGACAATGAGTGAAGGAGCTTTTTAAAAGGAAACTAATGGAAATCATTCAAACCTCTATGTCAAGCCAAGGAAACTGACCTTAATTCTGTAGACAGAGGTTAGGCATTGGGGACTTTTAGGAAGATAGTACTGTGTTCAAATTGGCATTTTACAAAAACCATACTGGTAGCTTTGTGGAAGATAAATGTTCACAAGGAGAAGATGGTAATTCCAGAAAGTGTGTGATTGTCCAAGTAAGAGGTCATGATGGCTTTACCAAAGGCAGAATTATTAGGGACAGTAAAGAAGAGACTATCTTTAGAATGTCAGGTAAATTGAGCTGAATATTGACTGATGGTTGATAAAAAGAGAATGAGGTGGAAAAATAATGACTTCTAATGCTTGAGCATCTCTGACTCAATGCTACCTCATAAATGAGGAAGGAAATATAAAGGTAATAATTGTTCATGGATACTTCAGAGTTAAGGAAATAGGCTCAGGTGCCAGACTGAGCTTTCAAATTCTGGGTGTGCCAATGTAACTTTGGGCAAGTTACATACTATCTCTGTGTTGTTATTTCCTCCTGTAAAATGGGGTGCATAACAGTATTTAGATCTCAGAGTTACTCGAATGATTAGATCATATAAATTTCATATAAAATTGTTTAACCCACATATTTCAGAGGTGTCAGATTTGCCCATTCTTCCTGCTCTCTACACTATTGATGTTAAGTCTGAGAGGGAAGACAGAAACTTTCTCTGCCCCTTTCCCTTCACTCTCTGCCATGAAGAATCCCCATGTCTCCAAGTATATCTGCTTTCATTTCCAGACAGAGCTTGAGAAACTGCCTACTACTTTGTCATCTCAATCCTTACCCATCTCTCTGGTGACAACTAAGGGAAAAGTTTGTAAAATGACCAAAAAAGGCAACAGAGCCTCCAATTAAATACAAAATAGTATCTTATCATCAGATGTGATATCTATTCATCTCTTTACCTATGTCTTTCTCTAAGAATCTTCTCTTATGCTTTAACAAATGTCATATCTTTCATTCACATTATTAAAAACACAGATTACTGGGGAAAACAGGGGACCCACTAAGTAGAAAAACCACATGAAGATTTCCAAATAAATGCTCACTTGCTAAGTTTGTGTCCTGTTTCTTTCCTGAAATGAAGGACAAACATGTGTGGGTTGAAAGAGGCATATTTTCCTAACCCTCCCCTGGGAATAAAATGCAGAAGCCCTCAGAAAACACCTGAGTCCTATAGTGTAATAAACCTGAAATGAACGGTGCTCCTAGTGTTTTAAATCCTTGTCCACTGGATATTAGTAATCCTTTATCAAAATGAGAAAAAAAAGACCCTGGGACACCTGGGTGGCTCAGTCAGTTAAGCGGCTGCCTTTGACTCGGGTCATGATCCCAGTATCCTGGGATCGAGTCCCACATCAGGCTCTTTGCTCAGCAGGGAGCCTGCTTCTCCCTCTGCCTCTGCCTGCCCCTCTGCCTGCCTGTGTGCGCTCCCTCTCTCTCTCTCTCTCTCTCTCTCTGACAAATAAATAAAACTAAAATCCTTAAAAAGAAAAAAAAAAAGAAAAGGAAAAAAGACCCTAACAATAGTATTGACTGTCAAGGGAGAAAAACATTCCTCCACATGCACCATATGCTGTACCCCCCGCAAAAACCACCATCAGATGCACATATACACATAAAATCAAACATTAGCATGCTTTGACTCTTGCTCTCTCTCTCCCTCTCTCTCTCTCACACACACACACATCCCAGGATATCATTGAAAGGAACACCAAGAAAGATCACTGAATATATCATTCCCTAGAACAATATACATCCAGTGTCATCCAACTGACTCCTAAAAGAATCCTCAAGCTAAGCTAGAAGCTAATAGACCTTACCATAGAAGATAAGCGAAGTAATTTTTCAGTGCTGAATTTTTGCTTTTCTTTCCTGGTATCAAGAAATTTCTGTATTGCTACAGGAATTGCATTCAGGTATATTCTGTTCTCACTCTTGTTAAGAAATTACTCTTCTCATTTTAATTTTCATTCAAGGTAAATGCCTGTGCTATACAGTGTAGGTTCTGAAATCAGGGATATTGTGAATAAAGCCAATAGGAATATGCAAACATCTGTATTTGAGCCAGAACCCACTCCCACTCCCTCCCTCCACTTTTCAGGCTAGGGTGATAGAAAGTGCACAGGCAAGTGAGGACAGGCTCCTCTTCACCTAGAACCCACTCAGGGGCTACCATATCACCTTGAGAGGGGCGGGCTGAAAACATTTCTTATTTCTTCCAGCTCCACGTTGCAGAAGCTCTATTCAAGGCAAGAGTGGCTAAAATGTCTAGAAATCTCTTCCTCTACCCAGGGCCTATTCATAGAGTAGAAGCTAACCCAGGCATAACAGGCCAAGAATTACAGACCTCCAATTCCACTTGCTCCAGTTCAAAGGATAGAGATTTTTTGCCAAGAGAGAGAAGCTTAGAAGATCATAGGCTACTGACCTCACCCAGAAACCTGCTCATAAAGCCAGAGTGTCACTCCAAGAGAACTAGGCCACTGCTCCTGTTCCAGTTCTAGAATGCTCGAACACAGGTTTCACCTAGAATGAAAGGCAAGCCATAACAACAGAGGGCTTCAAAGCTCTCCTCAAGTGAACTGGCTTTATTGGGAATGCAGTGTGGGGAAGTTTAAGCATAAATGATTCTCAAACACAATACACACTTGGTAATAAGCAATTAAGAAGAGGCTGGTAGTTCCATGAAAGCAAAAAGCTAACTGTAGACCAACTAGAAGATTACCAGAGACAACGAGGGAAGGAGACAACAAAGAAAGCTATCCTAGGGTTGGAGCAAACCCCAAGACTGGCCTTAAAGACTATCTTTGCAGAGGGGACCAAAACAATTGGATAGTAAGGATAAGAAACATAGTAAAAAAATATATATAGATATAGATATAGAGAGAGATATATATATCCCACAATGTTTTCAAAACAGTAGAACAAGAAGAATTAGTGGAGTCTCTCTGCTGGGTGGAAAAACTACAGAGGCACATCACTCAATGAAATGATCAGGGGAGGACACAGCCAAAGCTAGCCCAAAACACTGCTGACACCCAAGAGTATGCACAAGCCTAAGGTTATGCCTCTGAGGTGATGCAGAATGCCTCTCAGAGCAAAGAGATTTCAGTAATACAGTCATAAAAATAAACAGGCAAAAAACAAAAATATAGAAATTATTTCAAAAACATATTCTGGAGTTTAAAGGTACAATAACTTGAAAATGTTATATAGTGGGGATCATGCAGTATGTACCCTTTTCAAGTTGGCTTCTTTCACTTAGTAATGTGCATTTATAGTTCCCTCATGTCTTTCACAGCTTGAAAGATTTAGCTCATTTCTTTTTAGTGCTGAATATTAATCTATTGTCTGGATGTACCACAGTTTATTATTCATTCACCGTTCGTGTGCAGGTTCCTGTGTGGACATGAGTTTTCACCTTGTTTGGGTAAGCATCAAGGAGCACAATTGCTGGATTATGTAGTAAGAGTATGTTTAGTTTTGCATGAACCTGAAAAATTGTCTTCCAAAATGGCTGTACCACTTTACATTCACAGCAGCAATGAGTGAGGGTGGCTGTCCCTCCACATCCTTGACAGCATTTGGTGTAGTCAGTGGTTCTTATTTTGGTCATTCTAATAGGTGTGTAATAGTACACCGTTTTTGGTCTGTTTTTTAATTAAGACGTAATTTTTATAGAAGTGTAAGGTATAGAGATTTACCAATTACCCTTTCCCCTCCACACACACATACCTTTGTCCAGTGTCAACATGCCCCACCATATTGGTACGTTTATTACAATTGATGAGCCTACAGTGACACCCATTGTCATCCTGAATCCACAGTTTATTTAAAGTTTTGTTCCATTATTCTATTAGTTTATTCTTTCACAATACCAATTGTCTTGATTGTTGTAGCTGTACGGTTGTGTATAGTTGACATTGTGTAATGTCAGTCCTCTGATTCTGTTCTTCTCCTTCCATATACTGTTGGCTTTTCTGGTCTTTTGCTTTTTCATATAAACTTCACTTTACTATCTGAAGTTTGTCAATAACCAAAAATAACCAAAAAATAACTCATTGAGATTGCATTGAAAATATATCTCAAGTTGGGAAGAAATGTTAATCTTGACAATGTTAATCTTCCTCTCCATGAACCTTCAGCAGTTCTCCATTTATCTGGGTCTTCTTTGAGTTCTTCCATTAGAATTTTATGCTTTTCCTTCTAGAGATCTGGTACACATTTTGTGAAGTTCATTCCTACGTGTTTTATTGGGGTAAGTGGTAGTATAAATAGCACTGTGTGTTCATTTTAAATTCTACTTGCTCAATGATGGTATACGGAAACCAGTTAACTTTTATATATTAACCATGTATCAGGCAATCCTCCTATCTTTCCTATTAGTTTCAGGAAGGTGTTTTGTCAATTCTTTCAGATTTTCTACAGAGATAACAATGTCACCTGTGAACAAAGATAAAGTTATTCTTCCTTCTCATTCTCTTTAATCTTTTATAGTAATTGGCTATAGCTGCCACAGCAAAACACCAGAGACTGGGGGCCTGAAAGACCAACTTTTTTTTTCTCCCGGTTCTATAGACTAGAGATCCATCATCAATTGCCATAAATCAATATTCTAAGGATTCTCTCCTTGGCTTGCAGATGTCTGCCACGGTTTCCTCTTCACGTGGTTGTCCCTCAGAGCACGTGCACATCCAGTATCTCTCTGGATGTGCACATCCTAATCTCTTCTTATAAAGACACTGGTCAGACTGTATTAAAATCCACTGCAGCAGCCTTGCTCCGAAGGTTCTATCTCCAACTATAGTCACATACTGAGATACTAGGGGTTAGGCCTTCAGCATATGAGTTGGGAAGACATAATTCAGCCCATAATACTTTTATTTATTTTTTTGTCTATTGCATCACTTAAGACTTCCAAACAACTGCTGAAGAGATGTGGTGAAGGGCGACATCCTTCCCTGATTCCTATCTTAGTGGGAAAGCTTCTATTTCATTAACATTAAATGTAATTTTAGCTGTAGGTTTTTGTAGATATTCTTTTACAAGCTGAGGAATTGCCCCTCTATTCCTACTTTGCTAAGAGTTCCTTTACTTTTTATCTGTTGGTACCATCACCAGAAACATGATACCAGTTCAGACATGGTGAGACACACCTCCTTCCTGTACTCCCCTCATATTAATCAGTTAATCAGTTCTCTGTATCTAACAAAGAAATTTTCAAATCAGCCTTTTTTTTTTTCTCACTTACATTGCTATACTTCAAACCCACATCAATAACATGAATTGATGTAACAGTATACTGACTCCAAACTTATTCCCTTTAAATACATCTTCCACCTACCTAAGACTTTCCCTAATTGTGAGCACCTGCTCTCAGGCACCCCACTTTGAAATCTGTATGTTTCTCTTTGGCATAAACATCTATGGATTTGAATTGTCTGTGCGAGGTTGTGATTTTCACACTAAATGGTAAGCTCCTTGAAGAATAAGTTATTTACACCTGAACCCACCACAAAACATATTACACAGTCAATAAAATTATGAAACAAATGAATATTCAGAGGCATAGATGAGTAAATTTTAGACCACACACTATTTTAATGACCAACTTGCTCCATACCTTTATTCAATATTTCTCACAATAATTAACAAGGGAAAAAAATGCATGGAAATCCAGACTGAGGGAATGATTGCCCAAAAATGTTTGCACTACCACTTTGGTTTCTTATAGCAAGATTTAGCAACTAGCAGTGTCTCAAAACAACCTACAATACCTGACACGCTTGATAAAAAATTTTCCCAAATTAATGCATATAGCAAAGATTATTTATCATTTGTTTCTTATTATTATTTCTTCCTCTTGATAAAATACACTTACTATACTTCATTCAAAATGAAAATTCAGTTTAACATGTTAAAAAGGTAGTTATTAAGTTGGAAAATATTATTTTAAAAAAAATAAGTTGGGTATTCAGGCACCTGGGTGGCTCAGTCCATTGAGTGTCTGACTCTTGGTTTCCACTCAGGTCATGTTCTCATGGGTCATGACGTTGAGCCCCATGTCATGCTCTGTGCTCAGTGGGGTGTTTGTTTGAAATTCTCTCCTTATGCCCCTGCCCAAACTCTCTCTATCTCACTCTCGCTCTATCACTCTCAAATTAAAAAAAAAAAAAAAGAAGAAGAAGAAGAAAGGAAAAAAAAAAAAGAATAAGAAGTAGAAGAAGAAGAAGAAAGAAGTTGGGCATTATTGTCCATCACTAGTGATTGTGTATGTTGCCAGAAGCAATTTTAAGACAAACACCAGGCAAAACATTGTTTACACAATAGAATGACATATAAAAGTCAGGTTCAGCAACAAACCATTAAAATAAAGGAAATCAATTCTGTGAAACAAAGTCATACTTGAGATAGTGTGAGGTTCATCTTGAAAAAAGATCTAATATTCAGTAAATCTCCAATATCCAGGACATTCAGAATTAACAGTGTTCCAGGTAAGTCACCTTGAAAAATTTCTGGTATTTTTATGGAGAATGATTTTCAGTAATCACAAAATCAATGGTGGAAAATAAATAAAAATCAAAAAACTGTATTTCTCTTCTCTAGAAGTTTCTTTAGTGCTTCTTTGACATCTTTGTTTCTCAGGGAGTAAATCAAAGGATTCAACATGGGAGTGACTAAGGTATAACATAAGGAGGCCACTTTACTCAGCTCAGGAAATCTGTCTGGAGTGAGATACATAAAAAAGACGGCACCATACAGTACACTCACGACTCCTAAGTGAGAGCTGCATGTGGAGAAGGCTTTCTTACGTCCCTCAGAGGAGCGTATCTTCAGAACTGTGGACACAATATACAAGTAAGAAATAATAATAACTATGATGGTAGGCATGATAATGATGCCAGATAAGGAGAAAGAAACCATCCTATAGATGAAGAGGTCAGAACAAGATATCCTTTGAAGTGGACGAGTATCACAGTAAAAGTGGTCAATGGCCCGGGAAGCACAAAAGGGTAAAGTAAATGTCATGCCTGTTTGAAGAACTGAGCTGATGCAGCCACAAAAATAGGAACCAGCCACCAACTGAATGCAGAGATGAGTTGACATCTGGACAGAATAGAGGAGTGGGTTGCAGATGGCAATGAAGCGGTCATAAGCCATGGCTGCCAGGAGAAATCCCTCAGTCACAATGAACAAGGCAAAGAGAAAGAACTGGATCAGACAGCCGGCAAAGGAGATGGACTTGCTCTCAGACCAGAAGTTGATCATAGCCTTGGGTGCAATAACAGAAGAATAGAAGAGATCAATGAAGGAGAGGTTGCCTAGGAAGAAATACATGGGTGTGTTCAGCCGGGGATCAGTCATAATAATGGTCATCATCCCCACATTCCCTAGAACGATCATGGCATACACAAGCAGAAAGAGCAGGAAGAGGAGAATGTGGAGTTCTGGGCATACTCTGAAGCCTACAAGAATGAAGTCAGTCACTTCTGAGTGATTGCTTCTTCCCCTGTCACCCATGGCAGAAACCTGCTGAGAGACACAAGGAAAAATAAACAAATGAACTCCAGGCCTTGGTTCTAGCTACAAATAATCATTACAGACTTAGGACTTACAAACCTATTCTATAGTGATCATACATTTTAACTTTATAAAATCACTGCCCATTAAATTTAAACCATTTGCAACTGATGGTGAATCAAAAGGTTAGTTTTATGTCCCTCTTCATACAAGTGGTGGAATTAGACTCGCTTTCCTCTATATCTAATGCAATTCTTTTCCACCCAAATGCATATGCAAGTATCACTTCTGTGTATGTTTCTGAATCATGATTTAATTGGAATTGGAAGAACTTGGAGTAATTGGAAGAAAGCACAAATAATTTAATAGAATAATATAGTTAGAAAACCTAACCTTGAGTCTTTACATTACAAAGTAGCAGATATAAAGAAAGTAAATGAATTTAAAAATGACTTAAGCAGTACAATTACTTTTTGTGGGTAATGGAAATTTTGAATTCTGCTGTAAGTTATTTACTCACTAAGATCAAGGTTCTGCACAAAAAAACACAAACGTTGCTAGGACTCAAATACTAGTATTTCTTTCCCAGGTGGGCCTCTGCAGCCCCTTCATAATGATCATTTTCCTGCATTTCTTCAGCCTGCAGCTCATAGTTTGTTGTTTTTTTCTTTTTTTAAGAAGACCTACAGGTAGCCTAGATGGAAGAGTTACTTTGGAAAATGATACTGAAAGAAGAAAAGGCATAAGGAAAGGAAGGAAGAAAGAAAGAAAGGAAGGAAGGAAGAGAAATAAAAGAAAGAAAGAGAGAGAGAGAGACCGAACAAAAATACATACGAGGGATTGTTGATTGCATTCTTATTTGCCTGGGATATGACTTTCACAGCCATCATACCTCATTTACTCGACAGCTCAACTAAGGATTGGAACTGATTGTGTTAAAAATATGGTCACTCTTTCTGTCTCCTCAGGGCCCTCTATGCATGGTTCTGCCCAAATAACAATAATAATAACAATAATGGAGCACTTTTTACACACCGGCCACTCTTCTATATGCATTTGGACTAGTTATTTTAATCCATACTACAATAATATGAGGTGAGTACTATCCTATTCTCTAGTTTACACATGGAGAAACTAAGATACAGAGAAGTAAAGTCTGTTGAGAGCCACCTATTAGGGTCAGAAGTGACATTTGTAGTCAAAAACCCTGGCTGCAGAATCCATGCATCCTTAATCACTGCAGATTACCACCTTTTATAATAATCTATTGCAGTTCCTTTACCTGATTTATCTCTATTTATACTCTGGACTTATTAAATCTTCTGGTCTCCAAAGTAAATTCTCCAATCTTTCAACCTCGGTTTAAACACATCTGCACATATCATGCTCCTAAGGACAACAGCTATTATCACCATATTTTAATATTCTCATTGAATATTATTAAGTCTTCCTTAAGATCAAAACTTCAATTTGTCCTCATGCATGTCAGCACAATGTTCTGTGTTTGGCAGATTGCAATTAATTAATATCTATTACATAGATATATGTTGAATGACAATTGAGAATGCAAAATCAGAAAAACTTGAAGACTTTGAAATACTCAGATGGTTAGCATGAGTTTAGGTTTAAGCACAGGAAAGAATGTCCAAGGCTGCTTCTCACATTTACTAACTGGGACTTTGGAATAAGTAACTTATGTAACTTGCTTATATGCTCTATATAATCTACTCATGGCAATCAAGTTATTGCCATAACTTCTGGCAAGTGACTATACCATGGTATCCTCACATAAACCAGGGTTGAAAACACTATAACTCCCAACGTTTTCCTAGCGGTACTTAGATAGTACATGTAAATAGAACCATTTCTGACAGAATAAGCACCTGACAGGTACTAGCTATTACCGTTTTATCATATCTTTCTGTGCTCAGTCAACAATGCACACCAAAATAATCAGCACTGATTAAGTTAAAAATTAGTAATATGTTTTGGGTATTATTTTTTTGATAAACCATCCTAAGTTGAGGAAGGAATCAAGGAAAATGCTAAAGATTAAAAAGAAAAGTCATAAAATACTTACTTAAAACGTGAAAAGAGAGCCTGAAGTTGTCATGAAATATTTCTTCAATATAGTCTATTTATTTTCTTCTAATCTCTCCCAGGGTAAGATTGTAGATCATTTTAATTATCCAGATTTATTCCTATCAAACTTGTGCTAATGTTAATAAGTTTATGCCCAAAGATGCTTAAACCTAGCAAAGAGAGTCTTTCCTAGAGGAGCCAATAAACAAATAGTCAGTTTATGACTTATCACTTGTCAAAATTCACATGTTTTAAGATTTATTCTCACCTTTGTTGTTTAAAGGAAGCAGCAGAATCCTGGTCTTTAATTCTTCTTATTCTCTTAATTCTAGAAAGGATAAACATAAAGTTAATTAATGACAATGCCACAGGTTCTAAATAACCGCTATGTCAAGTAAAATGAATCCCTCCCCCCTCCAAAAAAAACTTCCAAACCCATGTTTATCATCCGAGTTTTAGCTCTTCCCATAGAGAAATTGAGCTAATTTCCCTTGTTGCTCTAATTAAAAACTGTACTTTTTTTAGGTAGTCGATTTCCTGAAAAATGCTATAGTCCTTTGTGGAAGAGACACAAGGTGAATTTTCCAAATGATGCTTTGCTAATACTGAAACAGTTCCAGGAATTATATTCTATAGTTACACAAAATGAATCCAAGGAGTCAATCCACAGGATACTCTGTCCTGCATTCTTGGATGCTGAATGCTTTTAAAGAAGCAAAGTAGATTATCTTGGATATGTAAGTAGAGGTCCTGAGCCAAGCAGAATCTCTGATCATCCACCAGAATGTAAGCAGCAGTTATCTTTACTAGCTTTGATTTTACCATAACGATGTAACTTTTTCAAATAATTACAGCACTGAGGTTTCTCTTACCTTCTGAGAGATAGTCCCCCTGGGATAGAAGGAAGCATAAGTTATTAAGATACTCAGGCTCGGGAGTCAAGATCCATAAGGACCACAGAATCTCTAGATTTGGGGCGGGGGCAGGGAGGAAAGAAAAGGAGAGGAGAGGAGATGAGAGGAAAAAAAGAGAAAAGGAAAAGAAAGGAAAAAAAGGAAGATAGGGAATAAAGGGAAGAAAAGAAAGGAAAAAGAAGAGCCTAAACTTAGTAGGAGTCAAAATACATAACAACAGTTAATTTTTTCTCTTCTTGTGTGAATCCTTTGGGAGGGACCAAAAGGATCTTTCATTCCTAATTTCTTCACTGAAAAAGAAGCATTTCAATTTATCATTACATCATTACAGCAAAACTTGTGGTAGGCTAACCGACATAGATATGAAAGAAAATACTATGTCATGAAATATATTTTTAGGGAAATTTTTCTCCTAATCATAATGTTCATTCATTTTCACTTAAAACTCTCTATATTTATTCCTTAGCTCTATTTTATTACTGATAATTGATAATTAGAAGTACAATAGCATGGGGATGATGTGGGGTAAATTAGCCTAGCAAATACCTTCTAATTCCTTAAGTAGAGGTTAAACATTGATTCATTGGATTTACAGTTAGGTTCACCTTGTAATTTTATTTTCTTGAAAGTTTTGTCCAGGTGTCATATATTAAGTAAGTAATTTCCCAATAGTTGCTGTATAAACTTCAATTATTTTTTAAACTGTACAATATCAGTCCAAAAAATCCCATTCGTATATAATAAAAGTTAAATTAAAGCAATGGTAGCTCCTAAGTCCTCACATGTGCACTGGTCAAGGGCAATATTTGATCATTTCTTTCCGTATGTACCCTTGTCTCAAAAATAGACTCAGAATCCAGAATCTGCTTACCTGGTGGAGTCATCCAAACTCCACTGATGAAGAATCTGGGCCCTTGTCTTGCCATGTTGAATTGCTATACTTGTTGATTAATATTTACTGGCAGACACGATGATGTTCCAAGGCATTCTGGAAAATTCCCTGGGTTACTTCTATACACCTCCCCCTCTCCTTTCTATTAATATCTTTTGCTAATCACTATCAGTTACCCAAAAGAATACAAAGCATTTTGTTTACCTGTCGGTTCAGTGAAATGAATACACAGGAGACAGGAGCAATTGCTGTGTCCCCCCATAAAATTATCCTCCCGTTGAGTAATAAGTACACTAATTCAGAAAAGTCTAATGACATAGGGACAGCAATGGGGGAAAGAGGGTGGGTTAGCAAGTTTTAGTGTGGTCACTGGCATTCCCATTTTGACCCAAGGTACTTGGGCCAACAGTCTGATTATGAAAGAAATAGCCTCAGACATTGTTTGATAATTCTCAGTATAGACCATATCCTTGAGACAATAACCCAACTTTGTAAAGGGCTAATAGCAGATGTTCTAACAACTGAGTCTTTGTAAGTGATTCCACCATCCATTAGTTCCCTTGATTCTCTTCTATGTGGTGCCTGATGATTCCACTGAATTCCATGGGAATGAGTGCCTTGCCTTACTTCTGTTCTTGCAAAGTGAGTGTATTAACACCAAAGCTCTACTGCAATATGGCATAATAGTGAATAAGGCATTTGTTCAATCCCGATATAGTCGTGTTAACAGAAGCAGTTGAGCAAAATGGGCAAAATAACAACTGGAGTAGAGCCTGGGTGAATCAATACTACTTCTTGATGGAAAAACCAATGTAATCAAACTGAAGCATGACAGCTGGCTGGTAGCCCAAGAATATATTTACATTTCTTGTTGTAGTAAGAATATTTACCATGAGATATACCCTTTTAAGAAATTTCTAAGTGTGCAACACAGTATTGTAACAACATGTACAATGTTACACAACAGATCTTTAGAACTGTTTCCTCTTACATAATTTAATAACTTGAAACCGTTTGAACAGCAATTCCTCATTTCTCATCCCCTCATTCCCAAGAAATCATCATTCTACTCTCTGCTTCTATGAGCTTAACTTTTTGAGATATCTTATATAACAGGAATCATGGTGTATTTGCTTTGATTGTCATTTTCCACTTAGCACAATGTCCTTCAGGTTCATTGACATTGTCACTGTGGCAGAATTTCCTTCCTTTTTAATGCCAAATAATGTTCCACTATGCATATGCCACATTTTCTTCATCCATTCATCCATCAATGGACGTTTTGTTTTTCTCCATATATTTTTTATAACATATCCCCAGATGTTCTCTTTTTTTTTAAGATTTTATTTATTTATTTGACAGAGAGAGAGATCACAAGTATGCAGAGAGGCAGACGGGGGGCGGGGCGGGAGGGGAGAAGGCTCCCCACTGAGCAGAGAGCCTGATGCAGGGCTTGCTCCCAGGACCCTGAGATCATGATCTGAACCAAAGGCAGAGGCTTAACCCACTGAGCCACCCAGGTGCCCCTTTCCAAATATTTTTGATAACCATCATCAGAAAATTGTGCACTTACCATGGGTAATTTCTAGGTCAGGCATGTTTAACAATCTATGCTGTGAGTTCTAGCTTTTCTACCATGGCTATATTGTCGATGAGAACCCAAAGAATGAGCAATGAGTAGATGGCAAAGAATATGGAAGATAATGGATCATTGCCTTCACCAGATTACTGATAACTGATCTATATCTGATATGAATTACCAAGTATTCATGCAGGAAGTTAATATTCTCAATTCCTTTTACCACTCGGGGAAGTCCATCTACAAACAGACCATCATGTCAGTAATCCTTCAATCTTGTTGCTTTCAACTTGCTAGTTACCCATGTAAACCGCTAGCCCACTGGCCCTAAATCAGTACAAATGTGTGTCCCAGACTGTATTTCAGAAAAGAGAACAAGTGTGCAGCTTGAGATTATGTCCATTAAGAATATTTTCCTTACAAGCATTGTTAGGAAATAACTTTGTGTTGGACTAGAATGCTGCTATAGCAGCCCATTTCCTGCCAGTGCTCATATCACACGAAGCACCATCCATAAACTTGGCACAATTTATTTTTTTCTCAGACACTAATATGTTAAGGTTCCAATCTTATCTCAAAACATCTATGACCTATGCTTAAATATCCATTTCATGACCAACCAACTTTGGTAATATTTTTGGTACTGTTTTTCCCCATTGAATTTCCCAAATTCAGAAGGAAAACAAACTTTGAAATAGTATTTTGAACTCTAAATATCATTTTGAGTTTAAGAAGTCTGCTCCCTTTCCTTATAATCCATTATGACATGGTAGTAATGAGTGAGAAGTGATGATATAAATAATTATTGATAACTATTGTGCTCCCTCTGATTCTTTAGCTTTTTTTTAATTTTTATTTATTTTTTTATTTCTTTTCAGTGTTCCAGAATTCGTTGTTTATGCACCACACCCAGTGCTCTATGCAATACGTGCCCTCCATAATACCCACCACCAGGCTCACTCAACCTCCTACCCCCCCCCAAAACCCTCAGATTGTCTTTCAGAGTCATCAGTCTCTCATGATTCACTAGCTTTTCACAGTTATTTCAGTGGCCTTGTTCACAAATCCACTATATGGTTAATTGCCAGGTCAAATAGAAGGTTTAATCTTCCTAAAATTATGTATAGGTAAATGTATTTAATGTAAATATATTTCACTGGTTATATGAGACTCATGATCATTAGAAATATGGTTATGGACAAAGATTGATATAATGTTTGTTTTTATTCATTTCCATAGAAGCACTACATACATTAAAAGACACAAGTCATAAATATATGGCACAATATCATTCTTTTATACTGATGGGGATAACTCAAGGTTATAATATTCACTACCTAAAAACTAACAGGTGTAAACCCAAATTTGCTATCCACTTCAAATATCAATAACAAATTTAGGAAAATTCTACCCTCAAAATGCATACATTAATTTCCTATTGAGAAGAAAGTTGTATCTTAAAATAATAACTGTTCTCCCCCCATATGTTTTTAATTTGTTTTCTTAATTCATTATATATACATTTCTTATTCCTATGTATATAGTTATATATATAGTTTGTATATATTTATTTATTTATATTTATTTATATATAGTTTATATATATTTTAATAATGTAACATAAAAAATAATACAATTTGTATATAACATATTATATGATATATTGTAAATAATAACTAAATAATATAAGTAATATATATCTATATATAAAATTTTAAAAATCAAAGGGAACACTCCCAAATTTATTTATAAGGCTGGCATTATCCTGATACCAAAACCACAAAAGGACACTACTAGAAAACTACAGGCAAATATCCATGATAAATATAGATGCAAAATTTCTCAATAAAATATTAGGAAATCTAATTCAGCAGCACATTAGGAGGATAATTCATCATGATGAAGTGATTTGTCTTTGCTTATGCAAGGGTGGTTCAACATAGGCTAATCAATCAAAGTGATACAGTACATTAACCAAATGAAACAAGAATCATACAGTCATCTCAATAGACACAGAAAAATCATTTCACAAAACTCAACATAGTTTCATGATAAAAACTATTGCCAGATTAGGCATAGAAGGAACATATGCCAACAAAATAAAGGCCATATATGATAAGCTCACATCAGCCTCAATGATGAAAGGTTGAAAATTAATCCCCCAAAAAAGGAAAAAGGAAAATTAATCCTCTATGATTGGTAAACACAAGAGTGCCCACTTTCACCACTCTTATTTTACATGGTAATCACTAGAGTGATAATGCTAGAAAAAGAAACAGAAGGAATCAGAATTGGAAAGGAAAAAGTAACAGTTTTTCTTCTTGCAGGTAATATTATTTTATATTTATTTATTTATTTATTTATTTATTTATTTTTAGAGATTTTGTTCATTTTTTAAAAAGAGAGAGCCCAAGCAGGCAGAGAGGCAGAGGGAGAAGCAGACTCCCCACTGCACAGAGATCCTAATGTGGGGCTTGATTTCAGGACCCAAAATCATGACCTGATCTGAAGGCAGGCACTTAACCAGTAGAGCTACCCAGTTGCCCCATGATTTTATCTTTAGAAAATCCAAAACACTCAATCAAAAACTTCTGAGACCTAAACAATTCAGTAAAGTTACAGAATACAAAAGTAACATGCAAAAATCAGGAGCATTTCTATGTGCTGGCAATGAATTTTCTAAAAAAGAAATAAGGAATTGGTGTAATTTACAACAACATCAAAAACAATACACCTCGGAGAAATAAATTTAACTAAGGAAGCAAAAGATCTGTTTGTTAAAAACACCAAGACATTTACTTCAGAAATCAAAGAGGGCACAAATAAATGGAAAGGTATCCCATGTGCAGGGATTGGAAGAATTAATATTGTTAGAGTATTGATACTATCAAAAGTCATATGGATTCATTGCAATCCCTATCAAGATTTCAGTGCCATCTTTCACAGAAATAGGAAAACACAGTTATAATTTACGTGGAACCACACAGACCAAAGAAACCCTGAACAGGGAGGAAAAGCAGGAGGTGTCACAGTTCCTGATTTCAAGCTACACTATGAAGCTATAGTTATCAAAACAGCATGATACTGGCATAAAAACCAACAAATAAGCCAAAGGAACAGAATTGAACACCCAGAAATAAATCCAAGCATACGTGGTCAAACTAATATTTGACCAAAGAGCCAAATATGCTCAATGGAGAAAGACAGTTTCTTTAATAAATTGTGCTAGCACAATTGGATATTTACATATAAAAGAATGGAATTGGTCCCGTATCTTACACCACTCACAAAAATTAACTTGAAATGGATTAAATACTTAAATGTAACACATGAAACCATGAAACATGTAGAAGAATATAGGAATAAACTTCTAAACAAAGGTCCTTATAATAACTTTTGGATATGGCATCTAAAGCACAAAGCAACATCAAAAACAAACTGATGAGATTACATCAACCTGAAAAGCTTCTATACAGCAAAAGAAAATATCAATGAAGTGAAAGGATAACCTATAGAATGGGGAAAATTTTTTGCAAACCATATATCTGATAAGAGGCTAATATCCACAACATATCACGTAATCATACAACTCATTAGCCAAAAATAAATAACCCAGTTTAAAGTGAATAAAGGACCAGAATAAGCATTTCCCCAAAAAAAGATATGCAAAAAGGAAATAGGTACATGAAAAGATCCTTTACATCACTGGTCATTAGGACAATACAAATTAAAACTACAAGGAGATATCACCACATACCTGTTACATGGTAACGGGAAGAGAAAGAGATAACAAATGCTACTGTGGATATAGAGTAAAGGGAACCCTTGTGCACTGTTGATGACTTTGTAAATTGTTACAGCCACTATGGAAAACAGTATAAAGAATCCCCCCAAAAATAAAGATAGAATTACCATATGATCCAGAAATTCCATTGGGAATATATCCAAAAGAAATGAAAACACTAATTCAAAAAGATATCTACACCCCTGTATACATAGCAGTATTGTTCATATAAGCAAAGACATGAAAACAACCTAAGTGTCTATTGATGGTTGAGTGGATAAAGAAGTTGTGAGATAGATAGATAGATAATCGATAGAGATAGATAGATAGATAGATGACAGATACATACGTAGATAGATAATAGATGCATAGATCGATACACACACAATACTATTCCTCTATAAAATAATGCAGAAATCCTACCATTTGCAACAAGCATAAATGCACCCTGAAGGCATCATTTTAAGTGAAGTAAATCAAACAAAACAAATACTACATGTCACTTTTATGGGAAATCTTTAAAAAAGGAAAAAGAAACATATAAAAAAAAGAGAGAGAGAGAAAGAGAACAGACTTATGGCTACCAGAAGCAAATAGTAGATAATTGCATGATTTACTATGGTTGCTGCTATTGTTGTTTGGTCCATTCATTGTTTTTAGCTTTTATTATAGCAGCTTCCAGGAGAGGAGGACCATTCTCACAAACATTGCAAGTTTTCCATCCCTCTTTCTCTAGGAATTAATTCAGTTTCTAACTTAGATGAAAATAAATCATGGTGGCTTGAATGGAAGGGAGAACTCTTTGTTCTCCCAAGTATAGTGAACTAACTCTAATTCATTAAATATTTACAAACATTTCTTTCCTTTGGTGTAGGTCAGTCTGTTTGAATCAGATGTTCTTTTTTTTAAGATTTTATTTATTTATTTGACAGACAGAGATCACAAGTAGGCAGAGGCAGGCAGAGAGAGAGAGAGAGAGAGGGGGAAGCAGGCTCCCCGCTGAGCAGAGAGCTCAATGCGGGGCTCGATCCCAGGACCCTGGGATCATGACCTGAGCGGAAGGCAGAGGCTTTAACCCACTGAGCCACCCAGGCGCTCCCTGAATCAGATGTTCTTATATTAAATAAATATGAGAGATTCCTATGATAAACTGTCCTTTAAGGGTGACCCCCCCAAAGTGACCATGTATATATTGGGCTGTAATTACATATACTCTGATGTTTAAAAATCTAATATTCTCTCCTAAAAAGGAAAGAAGCTAGTCTTAGATTCACTCAAATAACTGGTAGCAACAGTTTCACAGCTTCAAGCACAGGTCAAGGAAACAGACCAGACAAAATACTATATATTATCTGTCTATAAATAAACTAAATTAGTAGCAGAGAAGTATGGTGTGACATAGGGAAAGTCTTTCAACCCTATGGTTATGAACAGGTTACAATCTTTCTAAACCATGTTCACATGGCCAGCTTGTGAAAAGGTAAGATCCCAAGTCACTGAAGGATTCCCAGAATCTTGTAGATAGACCACTAAGCAAGGGAAGATATCAACCTTTCAGCACTTTCAGCATGGTGGAAAAGACCATATATCTACAGAAACAGCAATAACAAAGATTTTTAAAACATATATTAATCCAGATCAGCAGTAAGGCAGAAATAAGACAGAAAACCATACTTTCAGAAATAAGACAGAAAACCATACTGTAAGGACAAGACAGTCAGATGACTAATGAAATGGATTCCCAGTGTTTTTGCCCCTAATGGAAGAAACAGAATTAGACTTGGCCAAGGGTGAGATTCACTGGGAAAGCCAAAGTTCCTGGTCACTGATACCCAGTGAGACTAGTCAATTATCTGATTAGACAAAGGAAACTGAGCCAAGATTTTAGGAACCAGAAATGCTGCTGAATCAAGTTACATCGTGAGGTTGGCAAAATGAAAATTCAGAGGGAATACAGACACACTTCCAGGGAATGATCATATTAACTGTCAAAAAAGAATGTATCAAGGTGAGTTAATGCACTGAGAATCTACTCATATTTGTATAATACATGAGGGAGAACAGCTTATCTAAAATTTCTCTCACAAAATGCAAAGACAAACTAATGATGTAGCGTATGGTGACTAATATAACAAAAAAAAAAATTTTTTTAAGGCAAAAGGAAAAACAGACCCTCAAGTAAAGCCAACAGTTGCTATGTAACAGTTCTTGTTCTACCCATTTAGGATTGGTTGGTTGCAGCACAGCTTATCAAACTGGGAATGCTAACCCTGAAGTCCATTTGTGTTACTTTCTGGAAACCATGTTCACTAGCATAATTCATTAAGTTGGGCTTTTTATTTTTTTTTAAGATTTTATTTATTTGACGGACAGAGATCACAAGTAGGCAGAGAGGCAGGCAGAGAGAGAGGAGAAAGCAGGCTCCCCACTGAGCAGAGAGCCCGACGCGGGGCTCGATCCCAGGACCCTGGGATCATGACCCGAGCCGAAGGCAGAGGCTTTAACCCACTGAGCCAGCCAGGCACCCCTAAGCTGGGCTTTTTAAAGAACAATGTCTGTGAGTGCCCTTTCTTTCGATGGCTGACAACAAAAAAGGCAAACCAGAGCAGTGATGCAAATGAAAATGAATTCCAATACCACATGTAAATATCTGTCACATAAGAAAATGTATTACTTATCTAATAATTTAAAATTTTAGAACAGAAATGTAAACAAATAAAAAGCTAAATTTCAACCACCATAAAATAATTTAATATAATTAATTATTTATATATAATTATATAAATAATTATATAATTATATAATATATATTAATATATATTATATATTAATATAATATAATATAATATAATATATAATAATATATATTAATATTAATATAATTAATTATTTTAGAAATACTTTAAGTTGGATTTAAAATGCCTAAAAATGTAAAACAAAATCCAACTATATATTAAAATTTTAGAACAGAAATGTAAACAAATAAAAAGCTAAATTTCAACCACCATAAAATAATTTAATATAATTAATTATTTATATATAATTATATAAATAATTATATAATTATATAATATATATTAATATATATTATATATTAATATAATATAATATAATATAATATATAATAATATATATTAATATTAATATAATTAATTATTTTAGAAATACTTTAAGTTGGATTTAAAATGCCTAAAAATGTAAAACAAAATCCAACTATATATTGTTGACAGGAGATTTTTCTACAATGGAAATACTCTAGTAACTTAAAAATATAATAGGGACAACATACCAGATATAGCAGTGTAGCCAAAGTCATTATGGGACTACAGACCTATGCCAAGACCTCACATTTAATATAACAAATGTATTGATACAGTTAGTATCATAAGGGCATATAATGGACAGTTTCATTCATGTAGACAGGAGAGCTTTCCTAATAATAAGGATCCCAAAGAGTTTATACATTAAAATAATATAAAAACATAACTTGTTAAGTGCTTAAGAATGAAAATAACAATAAAGAAATAACCTGATGAAAATTAATGACATTAAAATTATAGCAACAAAACTTAAAACGATCATCCAAATCATAAACAGTTATTACAATTCCCTTGCAAAACCAATTCAGCAAAGAAGAAAGTAAATAAATATGAAAAATATGATTGTCAACTATACAAATCAGTAGGTAATTTTAAACATAATAGAACATTTTGAACAACATAGTACATGGAAGAAAGGAAGAACTTTCTAAAAAAGTCAAAATTTAGTAGAGAAGAAATTTGAATTTTAAAAAGATCTCACTCTACCTATCGTACACAGAGGATTTTGCAGGGCAGCCTAGCACAAAGGCATTCCTAGCTCAGAGAAACTGCAACAGAGAATAGAAAACAAATAAATGATATTTAACTCATTTCATAAATATAATATACCCTAAATAAAAAATACAAAAGAAATCAACCCCAATTATACCAATAACCTAGAGAGAAAAATTACTAAAGAAATGAGAAGTTAAATTATAAAACTTATGCAAAAGAGACATATCTTTTTTTTAAAGATTTATTTATTTGACAGAAATAGATCACAAGTAAGCAGAGAGGCAGGGAGAGAGAGAGGGAAGCAGGCTCCCCACTGAGCAGGCCCCCCAAAGAGCCTGATGTGGAGCTTGATCCCAGGACCCTGAGATCATGACCTGAGCCGAAGGCAGAGGTTCAAACCACTGAGCCGCCCAGGCACCCCGAGATACATCTTTTGTAAAGATGTAACAATAATCCAGCAAGAGGAAAATCTATGTGTTAAAGGACAAGAACATATGATTATCCTTAATGATATAGAAAAATGATTTGTAGGGACACTGGGGTCACTCAGTTGGCTAAATGGCTATCTTCAGCTCAGGTCATGATCCCTGATGTGTGCAAAGTCATGTGTGCAAGACTTTTTTTTTAATATTTTATTTATTTATTTGACAAACAGAGATCACAAGTAAGCAGAGAGGCAGGCAGAGAGAGAGAGGAGGAAGCAGGCTCCCCGCTGAGCAGAGAGCCTGATGCAGGGCTTTATCCCAGGACCCTGGGATCATGACTTGAGCCGAAGGCAGAGGCTTTAACCCACTGAGCCCTCCAGGCACCCCTGTGCAAGACTTTTTAAAGAACATTTCTTAAAGAATGCTATGAAAAGTTATTGAAAGATATAAAATAAGATATGAATGAGGTAGAAGTTATACCATGATCAGAGGCAGATTCATTAAAAGTTAAAGAAGCTCAGGTTTAAAGCCTCCACTGTCATAATTCCCTTTGAAGTCACTAAAAGGTGGGAGGGCCTAGCACAATGTGTTTATCTAGCCATGTGTTCTAATTTTTGAAGAAATATATATTACCTGCAATCAATTAAAACTGCTGACTCCATTCTCTGATATTTCCTTTCCTGTCAGGTAATATTGAAGTAGCCATTGTTTTTTGAATCCAGGTAACAGGACTTAGAGTTGAGAATGCATTTTAAAACTTTTAGTGAGATGTATTTTATGTTTCTCAGTCACATGTGTGTATAGTCAGGTAAGGCCAGCTATCCTAGGTGGAATGATTTCCAGGAATATTTCTATCACTGACTGTGTAGATTCATTGTTCTAAGAATGCTCCTGTTGGATACAATATGGTAAAGTTGGTGCAACGACAGGAGGAAACAAGGAAGCTTCTAAGAAAGTTTACTTTGTTCACATGTTCCAGGAAGAGGGTGAGTAAGGGTGGGGATTATACCATATTCTTCTGAGGACCACAGGGGAAGACACCAAGATGGAACTCAGGAAATCCCACCAGCTATGGCTCACTGTTGAATAATGTCACTTCAGTAATACTCCCTTCTCAAATTAGGTAGGGATGGAGGGCTTAGACTATAGTTTTGATTGGTATTTCCATAGGAAAGGCATGGTGGGCCAGGGTAAATGGTTTAGGATTGGCTAGTTTGAATAATTTCTGCTGGCTCTAAGCTGTAGTGGTCATCTCTACTTGCCTAGTACCTGGCCCTGGAATGATTAAGGCAGAGGAATATTTTCTTTTGGAGGTAAGGGCCTCATAGAGGATGTATGGCTTGGACTGGTTATTTGCCTAGAAAAGGAATGCTCTGGTCTGGTTATCTCTGACACTGGCCAGCCCTTGGAGGGACAGTCTATCCCCAGCTATCCCTTTTATAAGGGGTAGGGATTTTTAAGATTTCAAAAAATCGTAATAAACTGAATTTTTTTTCATTTAAAAAATATTTACAATATCTGTATCCAGGCAGGACACGAGGTGTAGTGCCAAAGGCTGTAATCTTAAAGTGTCAAATGGCACCCAGCATAGAAAGTAAATGAACTAATCAACAAAAGAAACAATAGGTGTTGGCAAAGATGTGGAGAAAGAGGAATGAGGAACCTTCCTGAACTATTGGGGGGAATGAAAACTGGAACAGCGACTCTGGAAAACAGTATGCAAGTTCCTCAGAAAGTTAAAAATAGAACTACCCTATGATCCAGTAATTGCACTACTGGGTATTTGCCCAAAGATTCAAAAGTAATAATTCAAAGGGATACAGATAACCTGATGTTTACAGCAACATTATCAACAATAGCCAAATAATGGAAACAGTCCAAGTGTCCATCAGTTGATGAATATATAAAGGAGATGAGGAGGAGATACACACACACATACACACACATACACATACACATAATACACCATATACCATTGGTGTATGTATATATATATATATATATATATATACGTGTGTGTGTGTATATATATATATATATATCATACACCATTATATATACACACACACGTATGTACATACATACATATGTACACATATATATACATCCAAGTGTCCATCAACTGTTAAAAGATAAAGGAGATGTAGTGTATGTATACATATATATTATACATATAATATATATAAATATATATAGCATATATACGATATATGGTGTGTGTGTGTGTGTGTGTGTGTGTGTGTGTGTGATGGGATAGTACTCAGACATCAAAAAGAATGAAATCTTGCCATTTACAGTGACATGAATGGAGATAAATTATTAGGCCAAGTGAAATAAGTCAGAGAAAGACAAATACCATATGATTTCACTCATGCGTGAAATTTAAGAAACAAAAAAAAAATGAACAAATGGAAAAAGAGAGAGAATGACAAGCTGAGAAACAGACTCTTAACTGTAGGGTACAAATGGATGGTTACCAGAGGGGAGGTGGGTGGAGGAATGAGTGAAATAGGTGATGGGGATTAAGGAGGGCACTTACTGTGATGGGCACCAAGATTTCTATGGAAGTGTTGAATCACTGTATTGTACACCTGAAACTAATATTATGCTGTATGTTAACTAAATAAACTAAAACTAAATTTAATTTAAATAAAAACTTTAAAAAATTAAAAACAAAAAACAAAATGCACTATGAAAATAAATCCATTCTTATCACTGCTGTCTCGGTCACCCTATGCTTAAGTAAGCTATTTGTGTGTCTGTATCTGCAGCAAATAATTTAAACACTGCATTGTAATTAGTACTTAGGACAATGTAAATGAGCCATCAGAGGAGTTTAAATTTTCTTCTATCTAAAATAACTGGAGGGGGAGAGAGACAATGGCGGGGAAGTAGGAGGAGGCGCCCTTTCAACCTATACCCTAAAGTGAGCTGATTACCTACTAAAGAACTCCAATCACCCATGAAATCAGCATGAGATCAGAATTATACACGTCTGGATCTCTACAGGGGCAGAAGATGCCAGTGGCCAGGTAAAGTGGAATGGGAACATCGGACTGATATCGGAAGATAAACAAAAGGGGGAGGGAGCCACCAGAGGCGACCGATTGGAAAGGAATACCCCAATATGAGAGTGCCCTGAGTCTGGGGACCAGCATTGACTTGGAGTCTGGTTGAAAGCACTCAAAAAGAGCAAAGGATTGTGGGGGGAAATTGTGGGAATCGGGGTGGCTAGGGACAAGGGGCTTAAGTCCCCAGACCCAGGAGAGCCTCCCCTGGAGCTGAGCCAGAGAGAGTGCGGTGGAGAAACCAGGTCTTGGTCCCTGAGCCACCAGCACGCTCGAGAACTCGTGGAGTCCGGCTCCTGTGAGGGGCTGGGAGGCGCGCCAAATGGCAGAATGCACACGTACTATCAGCTTGAGATGCGCGCACCCCACACCCTCCCCTGAGAGAGGTGCGTGAAGGCCCAGCCTGGTGCTCTGGGACCTGTGCTGTGCTGGAGCCAGAGACACGTGTGCCCCACACACTCCCCCTGGAGAGGTGCGTGCAAGCCCGGCGCTCTTAGACCAGGAAAGACCAGGTACCCCCAGCCCCAGCCAGTGGGAAAATCTCAGTGTGCGATCACTGCTTGGAACCTCTCTGGTGGTCTGGAGCTGCCCAGACAGCTGCCGCTGCCGTGGTTTTGCATACAAGCAGGAGATCCTGCGTCCCCAGGGACTGCAATTAGGAACCTGCTCTGCAGCAGCCAAGGGGGAATTTATATGGGCTCTGCAGCACCCACAGGGGAGCAGACTGAGGCTTCTCTCTGAGAGGGAGGTCAGGGTGCAGTTTGCTTTCCTCTAAACCTCCGAAAACCATCAAAAGCTGTCAAGGCAAGAGAAAAGAAGTGAACAAACATAAAAACCTCCAGAGAACAAAAGCCTGAAAAAACCAGTTTCCTCAGAGCCCACCCCCTTGAGGGGGGTGGGAGGACTTAACTCAGGGAACATCATTGACTGAAAAACCACGTGGCAGCCCTCTTCCCCAGAAAACAAACCAGGAAAGAAAAAAAAAAAAAAGACTACAAGAGAACAATCACCACTACTTCATGGATATAACTTTTATTTTTAACTCATTCCCACTATTCTGGTTCATTTTTTCTTCTTATTTTCTATATATAATTTTTTAACCTATTTACCACCACAGTGAGATGTCCAGTACATCAAATTTCATAATAAACTTCTAACCTGAACTTTTTGATACATACACCTGTGTTTTTCTTACGCTTTTCTATTTTTTTAATTTTTTTTTAATTTTAGTTTAGTTTAGTCCAGTTTATTCCTTTTTTATTTTTATTTTCTAATATTCATATAGAGTTAAACTTCAAGGTAACCCCCTTTCTCCAATCAATGCTACCCCTATATGTAAACCAATTTTTAATCCCCCTTTATCTTCGGAAACTTGAGTCCTTTAACAAAGATATCAAGATACATCCAGGAAGAATCAAAATAACCTTCCTCGCCCACACTGATAATCTATAACCACGCTCCCATCATTTTCTTCCGCCAGTGTTTCTGTGTATTTGTGTTTGTCCTGATAGTATATAAATCTTATACTTGGGATTCTTTTTGATGAGGTTCTTACTTTTTTTGCTTTTATATATATATTTTTTTCTCTTGTCATATACTTATATCAGTCTTTTTGTTTGTCTGTTTTTATTTGTATACTTCATAAATCTTACCTTGGGGCCCATTTGGGCTGAACCTTCTCTTTTATCTTCCCTTTTTTTCCTGTCTCTCTCTCTCTCTTTTCTTTTTCTTTTCTTTTTTCTCTCGTTTGGGTGGGGAATCCTGAGTGCTCAGAAGGGTTCCAGGGTGCACCTTGACTGCACCATGGTCGATACATCCAGCTACATCTGTCCAGTCATCTCTCACCAAAATGACTAGGAGGAGGAATCCCCAACAGAAGAAAAATACAGAGGATGGGCCTTCTGCAACAGAGCTAATGGCTATCAACATAGACAATATGTTGGAAAGAGAATTCAGGCTAACAATTATCCAGGCAATAGCTAGGTTGGAGAAAGCCATGGATGACTAAACGGAATTGATTAAGGCAGAATTGAAAGCCACCAGGGATGATGTTCACAATCTTAGGGCAGAGCTGAAGGCCACCAGGGATGAGGTTCACAATGCTCTCAATGAGTTCCAATCTGATGAAAATTCTCTAAAAGCTAGGATAACTGAGACAGAAGATAGAATTAGTGATCTGGAGGACAAACAGATAGAGAGAAAGGATCAGGAGGAAGCCTGGAACAAACAGCTTAGAAGCCAGGAAAACAGAATCAGGGAAATAAATGATGCCATGAAACGTTCCAACGTCAGAATTTGGAATACCTGAAGGGGAGGAGAAAGAAAGAAGTCTAGAAGATATAGTGGAACAAGTTCTTCATGAAAATTTTCCCAATCTCATGAATGGAACCAGCGTTCATGTACTAGAGGTACAACGGTCTTCCCCCAAGATTATAGATTCCAAAAAAAATCCAGGCACCTGATAGTAAAATTGAAAAATCATAATTGTAGATACAATCTCTTGAAAGCTGCTAGGACAAAGAAGCTCCTTACGTACAGAGGAAAGCCCATCAGAATAACGTCAGACCTGTCCACAGAGACCTGGCAAGCCAGAAAGGGCTGGCAAGATATATTCAGGGCACTAAATGAGAAGAACATGCAGCCAAGAATACTTTATCCAGCAAGACTGACATTCAAAATGGATGGAGAGATAAAGAGTTTCCAAGACCGGCAAGGCTTAAAAGGGTATGAGTCCACCCAGCCGACACTGCAGGAAATATTAAGGGGGGTTCTATAGAAAAGGAAAAATCCTAAGGATAGCATTGAACAGAAATATAGAGACAATCGACAGAAAGAAAGACTTCAAAGGTAACACGATGTCAATAAAAACGTATCTCTCAATAATCACTCTCAATGTGAATGGCCTAAATGCGCCCATAAAATGACACAGGGTTGCACATTGAATAAAACGACAGGACCCATCCATATGTTGTCTACAAGAGACCCATTTTGAACCTAAAGATACACCTAGACTGAGAGTGAAGGGATGGAGAAGCATCTTTCGTGCCAATGGGCCTCAAAAGAAGGCCGGAGTAGCGATTCTCATATCAGATAAATTAGATTTTAAACTAAAGACGATAGTCAGAGATACAGAAGGACACTACATCATTCTTAAAGGGACTATCCACCAAGATGATCTAACAATTGTAAATATCTACACCCCAAATATGGGAGCAGCCAATTACATAAGAAAAGTATTAACCAAGATAAAGAGTCATATTGATATGAATACATTAATAGTAGGAGATCTTAACACGCCTCTCTCAGAAATAGACAGATCATCGAAGCAGAAAATGAATAAAGAAATAAGCATTGAATGACACATTGGACCAGATGGACCTCATAGATATATTCCACCCTAAAAGAACAGAATACGCATTCTTCTCAAGTGCACATGGAACCTTCTCCAGAATAGACCACATACTGGGTCACAAATCAGGGCTCAACCGATACCAAAAGACTGAGATTATTCCCTGCATATTCTCAGATCACAATGCTTTGAAACTGGAGCTCAATCACAAGGAAAAGTTCAGAAGGAACTCAAACACCTGGAAGCTAAAGACCACCTTGCTTAAGAATGCTTGGATCAACCAGGAGATCAAAGAAGAACTTAAACAATTCATGGAAACCAACGAGAATGAAGACACTTCACTCCAAAACCTATGGGATAGAGCAAAGACGATCCTAAGGGGGAAATACATAGCCATCCAAGCCTCCCTCAAAAAAATTGCAAAATCCAGAATACACCAGCTGTCTCTACACCTTAAATAACTGGAGAATCAACAACAAATCAAACCAACTCCACACTTAAGAAGGGAAATAATCAAGATTAGAGCAGAGATCAATGAGGTAGAAACCAGAGATACAGTAAAACGTATCAATGAAACTAGAAGCTGGTTTTTTGAAAGAATCAATAAGATCGATAAACCATTGGCCACACTAATCCAAAAGAAAAGAGAGAAAGCCCAAATTAATAAAATTATGAATGAAAAGGAAGAGATCACAACTAACACCAAGGAAGTAGAAACAATCATCAGAAGTTATTATCAACAGTTATATGCCAATAAGCTAAGCAACCTAGATGAAATGGATGCATTCCTGGAAAACGATAAACTCCCAAAATTGAACCAGGAAGAAATTGACAACCTGAATAGACCGATATCTAGTAACGAGATTGAAGCAGTGATCAAAAGCCCCCCGAAAAACAAGAGCCCAGGACCCGAAGGATTCCCTGGGGAATTCTAACAAACTTTCAAAGAAGAAATAACACCTATTCTCCTGAAGCTGTTTCAAAAAATTGAAGCAGAAGGAAAACTTCCAGACTCTTTTTGTGAAGCCAGCATTACCCTGATCCCCAAACCAGGCAAAGACCACACCAAAAAGGAGAATTTCAGACCAATATCACTGATGAATATGGATGCTAAATTTCTCAACAAGATCCTAGCAAACAGGATCCAACAGCACACTAAAAAGATTATCCATCATGACCAGGTGGGATTCATCCCTGGGTTACAAGTACGGTTCAACATTCACAAATCAATCAATGTGATAGAACAAATCGATAAGAGAAGAGGGAAGAACCACATGGTCCTCTCAATTGATGCAGAAAAAGCATTTGACAAAATCCAGCATCTGTTCCTGATTAAAACGCTTCAAAGTATACCGATAGAGGGAACATTCCTGAACTTCATCAAATCTATCTATGAATGACCCACAGCAAATACCATCCTCAATGGGAAAAAGCTTGCAGCCTTCCCATTGAGATCAGGAACACGACAAGGATGCGCACTCTCACCACTCTTGTTCAACATAGTATTAGAAGTCCTAGCAACAGCAATCAGACAACAAAGAGAAATAAAGGGTATCCAAATTGGCAAGGAAGAAGGCAAACTCTTTCCCTTCGCAGATGACATGATTCTTTATATGGAAAACCCGAAAGACTCCACCCCCAAACTTCTAGAACTCATACAGCAATTCAGTAACGTGGCAGGATACAAAGACAATGTACAGAAATCAGTGGCTTTCTTATACACTAACAATGAAAATACAGAAAGGCAAATTAGAGAATCGATTCCATTTACTATAGGACCAAGAACCATAAGGTACCTCGGAATAAACCTAACCAAAGAGGTTAAAGATCTATACTCGAGGAACTACAGAACACTCCTAAAAGAAATTGAAGAAGACACAAAAAGATGGAAGACCATTCCATGCTCTTGGATCGGAAGAATAAACATTGTTAAAATGTCTATACTGCCTAGAGCAATCTGTACTTTTAATGCCATTCTGATCAAAATCCCACCGGTATTTTTCAAAGATCTGGAGCAAATAATCCTAAAATTTGTATGGAATCAGAAGAGACCCCGAATTGCTTAGGAAATGTTGAAAAACAAAAATAAAACTGGTGGCATCACGTTACCTGATTTCAAGCTTTACTACAAAGCTGTGATCACCAAGACAGCATGGTACTGGCATAAAAACGGACACATAGACCAGTGGAACAGAGTAGAGAGCCCAGATATGGACCCTCAACTCTATGGTCAAATAATCTTCAACAAAACAGGAAAAAATATCCAGTGGAGAAAAGACAGTCTCTTCAATAAATTGTGCTGGGAAAACTGGACAGCTATATGTAGAAGAATAAAACTCGACCGTTCTCTTACACCGTACACAAAGATAAACTGGAAATGGATAAAAGACCTCAACGTGAGACAGGAATCCATCAGAATCCTAGAGGAGAACATAGGTAGTAACCTCTTTGATATCAGCCACAGCAACTTCTTTCAAGATATGTCTCCAAAGGCAAAGGAAAAAAAAGCGAAAATGAACTTTTGGGACTTCATCAAGATCAAAAGCTTCTGCACAGCAAAGGAAACAGTCAAGAAAACAAAGAGGCAACCCACGGAATGGGAGAAGATATTTGCAAATGACAGTACAGACAAAAGGCTGATATCCAGGATCTATAAAGAACTCCTCAAACTCAACACACACAAAACAGACAATCATGTCCAAAAATGGGCAGAAGACATGAACAGACACTTCTGCAATGAAGACATACAAATGGCTATCAGACACATGAAAAAATGTTCATCATCACTAGCCATCAGGGAGATTCAAATTAAAACCACATTGAGATACCACCTTACACCAGTTAGAATGGCCAAAATTAGCAAGACAGGAAACAACGAGTGTTGGAGAGGATGTGGAGAAAGGGGAACCCTCTTACACTGTTGGTGGGAATGCAAGTTGGTACAGCCACTTTGGAGAACAATGTGGAGATTCCTTAAGAAATTAAAAATAGAGCTTCCCTATGACCCTGCAATTGCACTACTGGGTATTTACCCCAAAGATAACAGATGTAGTGAAGAGAAGGGCCATCTGTACCCCAATGTTTATAGCAGCAATGGCCACGGTTGCCAAACTGTGGAAAGAACCAAGATGCCCTTCAACGGACGAATGGATAAGGAAGATGTGGTCCATATACACTATGGAGTATTATGCCTCCATCAGAAAGGACGAATACCCAACTTTTGTAGCAACATGGACGGGACTGGAAGAGATTATGCTGAGTGAAATAAGTTAAGCAGAGAGAGTCAAGTATCATATGGTTTCACTTATTTGTGGAGCATAACAAATAATATGGAGGACAAGGGTAGATGTAGAGAAGGGAGTTGACGGAAATTGGAACGGGAGGTGAACCATGAGAAACTATGGACTCTGAAGAACAACCTGAGGGTTTTGAAGGGGCGGGGGGTGGGAGGTTGGGGGAACTTGGTGGTGGGTATTGGGGAGGGCACGGATTGCATGGAGCACTGGGTGTGATGAAAAAACAATGAATGCTGTTACGCTGAAAGAAATTAAAAAATAAAAATAAAATTAAAATAACTGGAAAATAATCGGTGTTCACAGAAAAAATATTGACTTGAGCTATTAAAAAAGATGGACTTTTTCATGTTAGCATAAACAACATTTATGAAAAATGGGCATTTCCAAACAAAATAGGAAGAAGAGTAGCTTTGGGATTTTTTTTAATTTTTGTAAATTTCTCTATTATTTCGCTTAATAGAAAAGAGCTGGAATCTCTGATCTGCTCCTTCATTCAGCCGGTTACAATATCAAACATTACGTTGCCTGAGGAAGGCCTACTATACATTTGTACAGGAGTGAAAGTGAAAAGGGCGTAATAACGTGTTATTAATATAAAATAGTTTTGATTTTCAGTCCTTCTCCTTTCAGAACTCCCAGGAGTTTCTAGACTATACTTAGAGTACCATGGTTTAAAAGCAAACACACTTTTTCTATTATTAATATAATAAAATATTACATTTTATTATTATTTTTTGCTCAAAAAATATACCAATTAACTTTCTCTACCAAGATTCTCTATCATCTCATTACTCTTCCAAATTAATATAGCATAACAGTTTTAGATTAGGTTTACCTTTCACTCAAATTTAAATTTAAATGAGCATGTGTAATATTTCAAAAAGAATTTTTATGGCGGGGGCACCTGGGTGGCTCAGTGGGTTAAGCCTCTGCCTTCAGTTCAGGTCATGATCTCAGGGTCCTGGCACCAAGCCCTGCATTGGGCTCTCTGCTCAGTGGGGAGCCTGCTTCCCTCTCTCTCTCTCTCAGCCTGCCTCTCTGCCTACTTGTGATCTCTCTCTCTATCAAATAAATAAAAGAAAACTTTAAAAAAATACTTTTATGGAAGAAACATTAAATGCATATTTCAGGAAAATGAATGTGATCCCCAAAACCCTATGTGAAGGCTCAAGAATGATGAATAAAGAGGGAGGAGCAAGATGGCAGACAAATAGAAGACCTAACTATCATCGGGTCCCAGGAGTTCAGCTAGATAGTTATCAAACCATCCCAAAGACCAACAAACTAAGCAGGAGATCAAAGAGAACAAGAGCAGAAATTCTAGGAACAGAAAAGCGACTACTTTCTGGAAGGTAGGACATGCAGAGAAGCAAATCCGAGGTAGTATACAGGAAGATAACCCACAAGGGGAGGGGTCCGCTCCTGGTAAGGGATAGAGCACTGGAGGACAAAATTAGAAGTTTGAAAAGTCTGCTTCACTGAGGGATGTCACTTTAGAGTGTAAGGGGGTGGGAGTGGAGTCCTCCCTGGGACAGTGTGGTCATAGGATCCTCGGGGTCACAAAAAGACCAGGGGTGTCTAAGTGTGGCAGACACCTAGATATCTGAGCAGGGAAGCCAGCTGCAAAGACAGAGCCAAGAAGTGGGCTCTCAGTTTAGGATTACCTAAAACCATGTTCCATGACACAGTTGGGCCACTGCTCTTCAGGCAACGACCCAACAAGCAGCAGATCCAGGGAAACTCATCTTCCTCTGTTGGGAGGACCAGTGCAAGAGCATTCTGTAGGAATCTGCTGGGTTTGGAGACTCCAAACGGGGCTATGCATGAAACAGAAATGCACTGTCCCAGGCTGGGTGAACACAGAGTGTGGCCAGAGACCAGGGAGATGGGAGTGATTGACTGCTTTTCTCTGAGGATGCACTGAGGAGTGGGGCCCCAAGCTCTGAACTCCTATGGGGCCAGAGCTTGAGAGGCCATGATTTTCATTCCCATCCTCCAAAGCTGTACAGAAAGCTTTCACGGAACAAAAGCTACCAAGAGCAAAACCAACCATTTTACTTAGCCTGGCTACTCGCAAGGGCAGTGGAATTCTTTTTTTTTCTTTTTAATTTTTCATTTTTTTAATTACTTTTCAGTGTACTAGAATTCATTCCTTATGCACCACACCCAGTGCTCCATGCAATACGTGCCCTCTACAATACCCACAACCAGGCTCGCCCAACCCCCCACCGCCCGCCCCTTCAAAACCCTCAGATTATTTTTCAGAGTCCATAGTCTCATATGGTTCATCTCTCCTTTCAATTTCCCTCAACTCCCTTCTCCTCTCCATCTCCCCGTATCCTCCGTGTTATTTCTTATGCTCCACAAATTAGGGAAACCTTATGATAATTGACTCTCTCTGCTTGACTTATTTCACTCAGTGTAATCTCTTCCAATCCTGTCCATGTTGATACAAGTTGGGTATTCATCCTTTCTGATGGAGGCATAATACTCCATAGTGTATATGGACCACATCTTCCTTATCCATTCGTCTGTTAAAGGGCATCTTGGTTCTTTCCACAGTTTGGCAACCTTGACCATTGCTGCTATAAACATTGGGGTACAGATGGCCCTTCTTTTCACTACATGTGTATCTTTGGGGTAAATACCCAGTAGTGTAATTGCAGGGTCATAGGGAAGCTCTATTTTTAATTTCTTAAGGAATCCCCACACTGTTCTCCAAAGTGGCTGCACCAGCTTGCATTCCCACCAACAGTGTAAGAGGGTTCCCTTTCTCCACATCCTCTCCAACACTCGTTGTTTTCTGTCTTGTTAATTTTGACCATTCTAAGAGGGTAAGGTGGTATCTCAATGTGGTTTTAATTTGAATCTTCCTGTTGGGTAGTGGTGATGAACATTTTTTCATGTGTCTGATAGCCATTTGTATGTCTTCATTGGAGAAATGTCTGTTCATTTCTTCATTTTTGGACATGATTATCTGTTTGGTGTGTGTTGAGTTTGAGAAGTTCTTTATAGATCCTGGATATCAGCCTTTTGTCTGTACTGTCATTTGCAAATATCTTCTCCCATTCCATGGGTTGCCTCTTTGTTTTGTTGACTGCTTCCTTTGCTCTGCAGAAGCTTTTGGTCTTGATGAAGTCCCAAAGGTTCATGTTCGCTTTTGTTTCCTTTGCCTTTGGAGACATATCTTGAAAGAAGTTGCTGTGGCTGATATCAAAGAGGCTACTGCCTATGTTCTCCTCTAGGATTCTGATTGATTCCTGTCTCACGTTGAGGTCTTCACAGTCTTCCCGTTTAGATCAGGAACATGACAAGGATGCCCACTCTCACCACTCTTGTTCAACATAGTATTAGAAGTCCTAACAACAGCAATCAGACAACAAAGAGAAATAAAAGGTATCCAAATTGGCAAGGAAGAAGTCAAACTCTCTCTCTTCGCAGATGACATGATACTTTATATGGAAAACCCGAAAGACTCCACCCCCAAACTACTAGAACTCAGTAATGTGGCAGGATACAAAGTCAATGTACAGAAATCAGTTGCTTTCCTATACACTAATAATGAAAACACAGAAAGAGAAATTAGAGAATTGATTCCATTTACTATAGCACCAAGAACCATAAGATACTTGGGAACAAACCTAATGAAAGAGGTAAAGAATCTGTACTTGAGGAACTACAGAACACTCATGAAAGAAATCGAAGAAGACACAAAAAGATGAGGACCATTCCATGCTCTTGGATCAGAAGAATAAACATTGTTAAAATGTCTATACTGAAAAAAAAAAAGTCTATACTGCCTAGAGCAATCTATACTTTTAATGCCATTCCGATCAAAATTCCACCAGTATTTTTTGAACAGCTGGAACAAATTGTAAGGTTTTACAGGCGAGATACACATGACACCAGGCAAGATAGGTGCAAGGCAAGGTTTATTAAAGGTGCCTTTGGGCGAGTTTCCATGACTCAGGAGAGGAGAGTCGGGGAAGTTGCGCCTGGGAAGGGGTTGAGTGAGCTTTTATTGGGCCAAGGCAGGGCAGGGGCTCATAACCATATTTAGTAAGGGTAGAGGTTGGGGGTTGGAAAGTCCCAAAGTGGCTGGTTTCCGTTTCCATATGTTTCGGTTTACTCAAGGTGACGTGTCCTTGACAGATGTCCTTCTGGCGGGAAAGTCCTGGGTAGGGGAAGATGGTGACCTGGTGGCCATTTTATTCTTCCTCCTGCATTCCCAGGGCCACCACCCAACACAAATAATACTAAAATTTGTATGGAATCAGAAGAGACCCTGAACTGCTAAGGAAAGGTTGAAAAAGAAAAACAAAACTGGGGGCATCACATTTCCTGATTTCAAGCCTTAGTGCAAAGCTGTGATCACCAAGACAGCATGGTACTGGCATAAAAACAGTCACATAGACCAGTGGAACAGAGTAGAGAGCCCAGATATGGACCCTCAAATCTATGGTCAAATAATGTTCGACAAAGCAGGAAAAAAATCCAGTGGAAAAGATAGTCTCTTCAATAAATGGTGCTGGGAAAATTGGACAGCTATATGTAGAAGAATGAAACTCAACCATTCTCTTACACCATACACAAAGATAAACTCCAAATGGATAAAGGGTGGTGCAATTCTGCCTCGAGCAAAGACATTTGAGAATCACTGCAGCAGAGATTAGCAAGACATCCAGCCAAGATAAAGTTCACTGATCAATGAGAACTAAAAAACTTCAGAGCTACAGGAATACAGCATAGGATTCATGACTTTTTCTCCATGATTCTTTAGTCTTTCAAAGTTAATTATTTTTAAATTTATTTTTTATTCTATTTTTAAATTTTTCCTATTTCCTATTTTGACATTTAAATTATTTTATCTTATCAATTCGTTTTAAAAATACTTTTTAAATTTTCATTGTTATAGTCATATTCTACCCCTTCATTGTGTTTAACCTTATTTTTTGTATATATATAGGTTTTTATTTCTTCAAAATTTTGGGAAACAGTTTCTTCAAGCAGATCAAAATATACCCTGAATCTAGTGCATGGCTTTGTTCTAGTCTCCAGCCTGATCACATTCTTTAATCTTTTTTTTCTTTTTTCAACCAACTTCTTATCAATTCCTTTTTCAGAATCTTTTTTAATTTTCATCTTTACAGTCACATTACATCCTTTCATCATGTTTACCCTTATTTTGTATATATATATAAGTTTTTCTTTCCTTAAAATTTTGGGAGGCAGTTTCTTCTAACAGACCAAACTACACCCAAAATATCAAGTGTGCGACTCCGTTCTATTCACCAGTCTAATATATGTATGTATGTGTGTGTGTGTATATATTTCTTTTTTTTTTCTTTTTCTCCTTTCTTCTCCTCCTAGTTTTGGGGCTCTTCCGATTTAGTTAGTGTATATTTTTCTGGGGTCGTTGCTACCCTTTTAGTATTTCATTCTCTCATCCTCTATTCTCACCTAGATAAAAAGACAAGCTGGAAAAGCTCACCTCAAAAAAAAAAAAAAAAAAAAAAACAAGAGGCAGTACTGACAGCTAGGAACCTAATCAATACGGACATTAGTAAGATGTCAGAAATAGAATTTAGAATGACAATTATCAGGCGCTAGCTGGGATCAAAAAAAGCATGGAAGATACTAGAGAATCCCTTTGGGGAGAAATAAAATCCCTTTCTGCAGAAATAAAAGAACTAAAGTCAAAATTGAAATAAAAAAAGCTATTAATGAGGTGCACTCAAAAATGCAGGCTTGTACTGCTAGGATAATGAGGCAGAAGCGAGAATTATGATCAAGAAGAACAAACAATGGAGAATAAAGAAGCTGAGAAAAAGAGAGATAAACAACTATGGACCATGAGGGGAGAATTCGAGAGATAAGTGATACTATAAGATGAAACAATATTAGAATAATTCAGATCCCAGAGGAAGAAGGAGACAGAGGAGCAAATTACAGCAGATAATTTCCTGAATTTGGCAAAGAGAACAAGCATCAAAATCCAGGAGACACAGATAACACCCATCAAAATCAATAAAAATAGGTCAAAACCATATGTCTAATAGTAAAATGTACAAGTCTCAGTGACAAATAGAAAATCCTGAGAGGAGCTCGGGACAAGAGCTCTGTACCATACACTGCTAGAAATATTAGATTGGCAGCAGACCTATTCACAGAGACCTGGCAGGCCAGAAAGGACTGGTATGATATATTCAGAGCACTAAATGAGAAAAATATTCAGCAAAGAATACTCTATCCAGCTAGGCTATCATTGAAAATAGAAGGGAAGATAAAAAGTTTCCAGGACAAAGAAAAACTAAGAATTTGCAAACACCAAACAAGGCCTACAGGAAATATTGAAAGGGTCCTCTAAGGAAAGAAAGAGCCTGAAAGTAACAAACCAGAAAGGAACAGAGAAAATACACAGTAACAGTGAAATTACAGGCAATACAATCGCACTAAATTCAAATCTTTCAATAGTTACCATGAATGTAAATGGAGTTATTGCCCCAATCAAAAGACACAGGATATCAGAAGGGATTAAAAAAAAAAAAGACTCATCAATATACTGTCTACAAAAAAACTCATTTTAGACCCAAACACACCTCCAGATTTAAACTGAGGGAGTGGAGAACAATTTACTGTGCTAATGGACATCAAAAGAAACCTGGGGTGGCAATCCTGATATCAGATAAATTCGATTTTAAGCAAAAGACTACAATAAGAGATGAGAAAGGACACCATATCATACTTAAAGGGTCTGTCCTGCAATAAGATCTAACAATTTTAAATATCTATGCCCCTAACATGGGAGCAGCCAATTATATAAACCAGTTAATAACAAAATCAAAGAAACATATCAACAATAATACAGTAATAGTAGGGGACTTTACCACCCCCCTCACTGAAATGGACAGATCATCTAAGTAAAAGATCAGCAAGGAAATAAAGGCTTTAAATGACACACTACACCAGATGGACATCACAGATATTTTCAGAACATGTCAGCCCAAAGCAACAGAATACACATTCTTCTCTAGTGCACATAGAATATACTCCAGAATAGATCACATCCTGGGGAACAAATCAGGTCTCAATTGGTACCAAAAGACTGGGATCATTCCCTGCATATTTTCAGACCACAATGCTCTGAAACTAGAAGTCAGTCACAAGAGGAAAGTTGGAAAGAACTCAAATATGTGGAGGCTAAAGAGCCTATGAAAGAATGAATGTGTCAACGAGGAAATTAAAGAAGAATTTTAAAAATTTATGGAAACAAATGCAAATGAAAACACAACTGTTCAAAATCTTTGAGACACAGCATAGGCGGTCCTGAGAGAAAAGTATATAGCAATACAAGCCTCTCAAGAAACAAGAAAGGTCTCAAGTACACAACCTAACCCTACACCTAAAGGAGCTGGAGAAAGAACAGCAAAGAAAGCCTAAATCCCACAGGAGAAGAGAAATCATAAAGATCAGAGCAGAAATCAAAGAAATAGAAACCAAAAAAAAAAAAAAAAAACAATAGAACAAACCAACAAAACTAGGAGCTGGTTCTTTGAAAGAATTAAAAGATTGACAAACCCCTGGCCAGATTTATCAAAAAGAAATGAGAAAGGAGTCAAATTAATAAACTCATGAATGAAAGAGGAGAGATCACAACCAACACCAAAGAAATAGAAACAATTATAAGAACATATTATGAGCAACTATACACCAGGAAATTTGACAATCTGGAAGAAATGGAGGCATTCCTAAAGACACATAAACTATTAAAACCGAGAAAGCAATAGAAAACCTGAACAGACCCATAACCAGTAAGGAGATTGAAGCAGTCATCAAAAATCTCCCAACAAACAAGACCAGGGCCAGAGGGCTTCCCAGGGGAATTCTACCAAACATTCAAAGAAAAATTAATACCTCTTCTCCTGAAACTGTTCCAAAAAATAGAAATGAAAGGAAAGCTTCCAAATTCGTCCTATGAGGCCAGCAATACCTTGATTCCAAAACCAAAGACCCCATCACAAAGAAGAATTATAGACCAATATCCTTGATGAACACAGATGCAAAAATTCTCATGAAAATATTAGCCAATAGGATCCAACAGTAAATTAAAAGGATTATTCACCACTACCAAGTGGGATTTATTCCAGGGCTGCAAGGTTGGTTCAACATCTGCAAATCAATCAATGTGATACAATACATTAAAAAAAGAAAGAACAAGAACCATATGATACTCTCAATAGATGCTGAAAAAGCATTTGGCAAAGTACAGCATCTTTTTGTGATCAAAATTCTTCAAAGTGTAGGCATAGGGGACATATACCTCAATATCATCAAAGCCATCTATGTAAAACCCACTGCAAATATCAACTGAGAGCTTTTCCCCTACAGTCAGGAACACAGCTCCACTGCTATTCAACATAGTGCTAGAAGTCCTAGCCTCAGACAACAAAAAGAAATAAAAGGCATCTGAATTGAAGAAGTCAAACTATCACTCTTTGCAGATGATATGATACTTTCCGTGCAAAATCCAAAAGACTCCACTCCAAAACTGCTCAAATCCTCATACAGGAATTCAGTAAAGTGTCAGGATATAAAATAAATGCACAGAAACCAGTTGCATTTCTATACATCAACAGCGAGACATAAGAAAAGAAATTAAGGAGTTGAATCCATTAACAATTGCACCCAAAATAAACCTAACCAAAGAGACAAAGAAACTGTACTCAGAAAGCTATAAAGTACTCATGAAAGAAATGGAGGATGACACCAAGAAGTGGAAGAACATCCCATGCTCAAAGATTGGAAGAACAAATATTGTGAAAATGTCTATGCTACCTAAAACAATCTACACATTTAATGCAATCCCTATAAAAATCCCATTAATTTTTTTCAAAGAAATGGAAGAAATAATACTAAAATTTATATGGAACCAGAAAAGACCCCGAATAGCCAGAGGAAGGTTGAAGAAGAAAGCCAAAGTTGGAGGCATCACAATTCCAGACTTCTGAGCTGTTACAAAGCTGTAATCATCAAGACAGTATGATACTGGCACAAAAACAGACACATACATCAATATGAGATGCCCATAGAGCCCATAAACAGACCCCCAACTCTATGGTCAACTAAACTTCAACAAAGCAGGAAAGAATGTCCAATGGAAAAAAGACAGTCTCTTCAGCAAATGGTGTTGGAAAATTGGACAGCCACATGCAGAAGAATGAAAAAGGACGATTTCCTTACACTACACACAAAAATAGACTCAAAATGGATGAAGAACCTCAATGTGAGACAGGAATCCACCAAAATATTTGAGAACACAGGCAGCAACCTCTTCACCTCAGCCACAGCAACTTCTTCCTAGAAACATCAAAAGGAAAAAAGGAAGCAAGGGCAAAAATCGAAGCAAGGGCAAAAATGAATTCTTAGGACCTCATCAAGATCAAAATCTTTTGCACAGCTAAGGAAACAGTCAAGAAAAACAAAAGACAATTGACACAATGGGAGAAGATATTTGCAAATGACATATCAGATAAAGGGATAGTATCCAAAATCTATAAAGAGCTTATCAAACTCAACACCCAAAGAACAAATAATCCAGTCAAGAAATGGGCAGAAGACATGAACAGACATTTCTGCAAAGAAGACATTCAGATGGCCAATAGACACATGAAAAAGTGTTCCACATCACTCAGCATCAGGGAAATACAGATCAAAACCACAATGATGTACCACCTCACACCAGTCAGAATGGCTAAAATTAACAAGTCAGAAAATGATAGATGCTGGCGAGGATGCGGAGAAAGGGGAACCCTCCTACACTGTTGTTGGGAATGCAAGCTGGTGCAGCCACTCTGGAAAACAGCACGGAGTTTCCTCAAAAAGTTGAAGATAGAGCTACCCTACAACCCAGCAATCTCACTACTGGGTATTTACCCTAAAGATACAAATGTAGTGATTCAAAGGGGCACATGCACCCAAATGTTTATAGCAACAAAGTCCACAATAGCCAAACTATGGAAAGAACCTAGATGTCCATCAACAGATGAATGGATAGAGAAGATGTGGTATATATACACAATAGAATACTATGCAGCCATCCAAAAAATGAAACCTTGCCATTTGCATAGACGTGGATGGAACTAGAGGGTATTTTGCTAAGCGAAATAAATCAATCAGAGAAAGACAATTATCATATGATCTCTCTGATATCAGGAATTTGAGTGGCAGGGTGGGAGGTGTGGGGGGTAGGGAGGAAAAAAAATGAAACAAGATGAGGACTGGGGAGGGAGACAAACCATACTAGACCCTTAATCTCAGGAAACAAACTGAGGGTGGCTGGGAGGTGGGCATAGGGATAGAGTGGCTGGGTTATGGACATTGGGGAGAGTATGTGCTATGGTGAGTGCTGTGAATTGTGTAAGACTGATGATTCACAGATCTGTACCACTGAAGCAAATAAAACATTAATTTTAAAAAAAAAGAAATATAAGCAATGAAACAGAAAAAAAAGAATGAAGAATAAAGGGTTAAATAGATTGATAAATGTAAATAAATAGTATTATGTAATGGCTATATAAATTTAAAGACTAAAATTAAACGAAAGCAACTGAGTAAAAATGACAGGATTAAAGAGCTCTAATGTCCTGTATTGTTTTGGGAAATGACAAACATTTAGTAATTGTTCCTTGTTAGGTAAAATGAGCCTGTGGAAATTTCTAGGAATAATACTAAAAATAATCTGTTAAAAATAACCAATTCAAAAGAAAAAGAAAAAGGAAGACACACAGAAACAAATTACAAAATCTGGTCAAAGAAACAAGTCCAAAAATCAGTGCTACAATAAATTTAATTGCCTAACTATTATAATCAAATGGCAAATATTTTCTGACTGAATTTACAAAACAATACATCTATGTCTTATGTCCAAGTTACACATTCAAATATTAGAACAATAAGAGCAAAAATGTTGGAAGTGTCCTAGTGCAACAGTACTGAGGGCAATCCATTCTTCATCCATCTGATTGACAAAATTAAGATTGCTAGCACCCAGTGCTGGTGGTGATGTAAGACAAGGAGATGCATGCATTCCATGCAATATGACATATGATACATATTTTTTAAGGAAAACAATTAAGAAACATCTACTAAACATCTACAAAAATGGAAATGCATAAAAGTTTTGATTTAACAATTTTGCTTTTGGGAATGTATTTCATACAGAAAAGCAATCTGGCAGTACATAATTATGTGTGCAGAAAGATGTGTACTAGTAACAAAAACATAAACAAATGAGTACTCAACAATAAAAGAATGGCTAAAGAAGTAGGGAGAACATACTGCATGAGATCTAGCCTCTTACCAAATTTTTCAATGCACAATACTGAATTGTTAACGATAGGCACTATGCTGTACAGATCTCTAAAACTGACTCATGTTACATAACTGTTGCTTGACACCTGGAAAACAACTCACCATTTTCATTTCCCCTAGCCTCTAACAATGACCATTTGACTCTATTTCTGTAAGCTTAACTATTTTAGATACCTCAGCAAGTGGAATCATGAACTTTTTGTTCTTCTGTGGCTGGTTTATTTTGCTTAGCAAGTGCCTATAGTTTACAATTCATACGGTGCACTTCAGATTTTTTGAAAGGTAGATCCTTAAATATTCTTACCATTCAAACAACCAAGAGGCTCCTGGATGGCTCAGTTGGTTAAGCGTCTTCCTTGGCTCAGGTGACGATCTTAGTTAGGGTCCCAGGATCAAGACAGGCTCCCTGCTCAGTGAGGAATCTGCTTCTCCCTCTTCCCCACACCTACCCCTTCCTTCTGCTCTCTCTCTCTGTCTCAAATAAATATGTAAAATCTTAAAACATCAACAACCAAACAAGTAAACAAAACCAAACTGAACAGGGGCACCTGAGTGGTTCAGTCAGTTTAAGCAGCTATCTTCTGCTCAGGTCATGATCCCAGGGTCATGGAATCAAGCCCAGCATCAGACTCCCTACTCAGCAGAGGGCCTGCTTCTCCCTATCCCTCTGCTCACTTCTCTGCCTACTTGTGCTCTCTATCTCTCTGTCAAATAAATGTTTAAACTATTAAAAAAATACAGAAACAAACAAAAAAAAAACAATGGGCAGGAAGAAACTGTTGGAGGTGATATGCATATTTGCAACCTTGATGATAGTGATGGCTTCCCTAGTGTATGCATATTTCCAAATTCATTAAATTGTGTATATTAAATATGTGCAGTTTCTATATCAAATAGACCTCAATACAGCTGTTTAAAAAATAAATACATATGGGGAAACCCACAAAATCCACAGAAAGGTAAAAAACCTCACTTGGAAAGTGAGTAGAAACTAATTCTGAACATCCAGACATACAGTCAAAAATGCCACCACTATGCTCCTCGGTATTGGGAACCACAATTGTGTCATCATCAATACTATAGGACAGTGAAATGGCACCACAAGCAATAGGGCAAAGATTTTCATTCATTAGATCCTGTCATCACTACCAATGGTGTTCATTTAAAACTGCTAAGTTTTCTTACCATTATTCTCTCAAATTCAGAAGTCCCAGGCAAAAGCATCAAATTATCTGACTCCTGGTCAGATACGTATGACCTAGCTTCCAGGAACAGAGAGATAAGCTTTTTAATCTTCAGATTTCCATAAAAGGAATGAGGGTACATCCCCACCAATAATTGTACACAGGCAGTTTCCCAAATAGAGCAAGGTATTTAAATGCTAGGCAGCCCAATAATAATAATTTTCTGACAAAATTATTATTTAAGCATCACCCAGTTAGAATGTCCTCTAAGAATTGAGAATTAAAACTGTATCATGGCTATGTATTGCTTTTTTTCCTGGTTTCCATTTCCTTTTTCTCAACAATGCCTGATTTATTTTTGAGGCATTAACGGTTTCCAATTTGATAGTCTACTGGACTCAGTCTAGGTATCCCATCTTCCTTTAGTGAATGGATGGGCCCCTAACAGAGGAAGGTCAAGAAAATGCTTCTTCACCAGAATTTGAAGTCAGCAGAGTGACTCAAGTAATAAGACGATTTCTAACTTGTGACATTCTCTTTCAAAGGGTCCCTGCTATACCACACCTCTATGTCCTACTTCATTCTCTGCAGTGTGTTTAGTCTTGCCCTATTTTAAATCTTTTTCCTCTGCCTTTCTATCAATTCTGTATGCCACCAATGCTCTTACCTTTCTAATAAATAACTTTCTGTCTAGGTTACTTAACTCAGTTTTTATTACTTTTACCCAAAATTCTAAACAAATATCCAAAATTGGTTTCAGGGTACACAGATGTAACTGAATCAGGTAAAATTAGCCAAAAATATAAGAAAAAGAAACTCCATTTAAATTGAGAATAGAACCTAGATGTTCACATCATTTGTGGCAAAATTGTCTATTAACTTATGGCATTAATTAAATGGTTAAATGGAATCACAATGCCCATTAAAGCAAGAATGTGATAAACCTTACACTCACCATCATGAGATAAAAGTATGGCATGATTGATTAAAAGACTACAACACAGTATGAGTACTTCTTATAACTTAAAATTAAGCTCATATTTTTAAATTCACACCCTTAGGGCACCTGGGTGGTTCAGCAGGTTGAGATCATGATCCTGGAATCCCGGGATGGAGTTCCCCATCAGGCTCCCAGCTTGGCATGGAGTCAGGGTCTCCCCTCTGACTTTCCTCCTCTTGTGTTCCCTCTCTCTTTCTCTCCCCCGCTCATAAATAAATAAATAAATAAATAAATAAATAAATTCGCACCCTTATAGAGGAAATTTTTGTCACGATTCAAGATAATCTCATATTTCAAGATGCAGAGATTAAAATAGCAGAAAACTTAAACCCCAGAGTATGATTTTTTGGTTTTGCTGATTACAAAATATCTCAATTCATACCTCTGACATCTCTTACACAAATAAACTCTGGACATCTGGGTATGTAGATTATTTGCAACAATTTGAATATCCTGATATTTTTGACACTCCACCCCAACCACATTTGCATAGGAAACAAACCCACTCATTTCCCTGATGGAGCTCTTTTCTACCTGCTCTAAGATGCTAGGACCCCTGAGGACATTTCTTGAAAGAAGAAGCTAAATTCCCTTTACATCCATCCTACTCCCAATTTTCATGAGTGCCGTTACTAGAATCAGAACCCAGCATGCTGAGAGAGGAATAGCGCTCCAAAGCAGAGGCAGAATTTGTAGAAGACTGGCTTTAAAATTTGACTTTTTTTTTTTCGATACATCCTGGCAAAATGCAAAGTATGTTGATATGAATGAATTTTGAGGGCTCTTTTAGTGGAGTGGTGAGATAGATAACTGGGTAGAATTTGTACTTACCAGAGATTTTAAAATTAATGTGCTGATTCATGCAAATAGTCTAACGGTTTGCTGGATTGATAAGTACAGCCCACGAATTAATAATGGATGGCTCTAAAGAAGTTGGGACACTAATAAACACTGAGAAAACTTAAATTCAATCTCTTTAGGAGACAGTGATGCTGAGGAGGATTAACCATTGATGTTCTGGTCTCAGAATCCAGGTTAGGTGCCCCTGAGGTATCAGAAAATCTTCCCTTCCTCAGTGACAAGAGCAACAACTCTCAGCTTCCAAAACATCTTGATACTTCTCTCTAAGGATGTTGATGTGAGACATTAAAGTTAAATGCCGCTCCATCCACCACTGAACTTTTGTGCAGTAAATATTTCCAATAGCATGGCATTAAGTAAATTTAGATCCTATTTAGAAATTCTTTGTCGATTTCCCACTACCTAATTTCCTGGAATGCTGACTAAACAACTCACCCTTTCCAGCCTTAGAATCGTGGATATGCAGACAGAACCAAACAAAATTTACATGTCTAATTATTTAGCTTTTGCTTAAGTCATCCAAAGTTACTTATGTAAGTTACCACAAAAGAAGCTTAAGAATTATATATTATATTTTATTTTATTATATTATATATATTATATTATATATTCAGTTGAAGAAACTGATGCCAGTGTCAATGTAAATAAATAGATGATTTTTAAATTTCGGTAAGCAAAAAATAAACTATTTCAAAAGCCTAGAAGCCATATTTCATAAAAATGAACAAATAGGAAAATCAGTCTTTGGTTAAAATTCTTGTTTTCAGTTTTTGTTTGTTTACAAAATTGAAATAATTAAGAAATTACTTTGAAACTAATTCCTTTTTTTATGTTTTCACTTTGAGGATATATTGCTTTTTTCTTATCCCATCTCTTCCTTGTTCCTCTCTCTCTCCAGGCTTCACAGGTAAGTTTCTTTGTCCTCACTGAAATCTCCTGAATAATAACTTACACACATTCAAAACTTTTATTGATTTTATGACCTACATTGTTTTCAGGGGATTGGACAAAACGACATCTTCTATTCAACATACAAGAATAAGTGTAACAAACAATCCAATATCAATTCAACATTATAACATTTTGCAATATCTAATCAGTTCAGCTTCTCCAATCACCATAAAAAGGTGAAATTTCATAATAAGAAGTTGAAATTATCTTAAGGGAAAGACATTGAAGCAAGCTCTGGGTGCTTGTCCACAGATGCTTAATGTAGTCATTTTAACCTATGTTAGTGAAGTTTCAATTCAGTGCTTAATTACCATTTACAACTATCAGAGTCAGAGAATGTTAACATCCTGGCAATAGAAAATATTATTATAAATGCCTTCACCAAAATTCTGCATCATTGCACTAAATATTAGGTAACCATCAACAATACATAAAATTTAAAGACAACATGCAATACATGATGTTATAGGGCAATTAATATACTTGCATATCCAAACCAAGAACGTTAATCAAGAAAGATGAATCCTGCAGTAGAAAACAAACAAATAATTTAATAGTGTTTGAGAAAGTGAGTTCAATCTTCAGCCTCTCAAGATGGTATCAGTATTAAAAGATTTCTCCATGTGGATTTTGTGTACAATTTTAAAGTCACCCCTAAATAACAACTTGTGATGTCTATGTTGCAGAATGTAATCTTCAAAGTCTCTTGGATGTAGCAGTGTTTCATAAGTAATCCATGCATCATTTTTTTTTTAAAAAAAGACTTTGACAATGAAAGCCAACAGAAGGTTGGTAAGACATTGTGATGTTCCAATGGCATCTTGATGGCACAAGTAACAAGAAAGATATAAATTAGGTACTACTTTTCATAGGAGACCCAGAGAAAAAAGTTACCGAAGTGTTTATGGCAATTAAAAAAAATTATAGAGACCTTATTGAGCACCTTTGGAAGTATTCTGCCTTGGTTTTCAACTTTCCCAGATTCCTTCAAACATTTAAAGTGGTTTCAGCAATGCCACTTATGAGGTTTTGCACTGGAATACTATTATCTATTAAGACTACAAAACAGGAAATATGAATCAACCAGACAAAAACTAAAGCAAAGGAATCTAGGTTGTATTCTTATCCAGTATTCTATTGCCTTTTCCCAACAGTCCTTAGTAACCCACACTTGTTAGATCTACAACAGAGTGACACTCTAACACCAATGGAAATATGTAAAACCTAAACTTAAAAGGGTGTTTTCCAGACTAATAATAATCGAGGACAATGATCACTTTCCCAAGTCAAATTGGATTCCTATTTTGCTCTCAAATAATGATTTTCTCAAGTATAATTAAATGGTTACCTCTGAGTATCAACTATAATGGTAGATCCACAGGTTTAGGGAGGAGGGAATAAATATAACCTTAATTTTTTAAAAATCATTTTGTTGATCTCTTTATCTCTTAAATAATTATTAATCAAATCTTGAACCCTAGTAAACATTAACCCACAAAATGAATGCCTTGTGCATTCATCAAAGAAAGCTTTGCTATCTAAACAAAAACGGAAAAAAAGAAGGCTTAATCAGATACCCATGTTTTGGGTTTTCACAATGCCAAGTACATGGACAAAACTGATCACTGTATCTTATTTCTTAGGTTTAGCTTTTTCCACATTTGATTTTGTTTGGACTTAAGCATTAACTGTTTCACTGAAGCACTGTTTCGTTTTAGCACTTAGAGCACTTGTAAAAACAGTGACCTGTTATAATTTTCTCTAGAACTCCACTTCCTTTGATACCTGTCAAATCTGTGGGTTGCTGCTGCATTAACCACTCTTCTCTCAATTGACGTTTGATGCTTAGCACTAATAACAATTTTATTACTCCTTATCCAAGCTAATAAACACACTCATACATACACAAACATAACACATGCATGCACATACATATAATCCAACTATTCCTAAAGGTTATTGTAAGGCCTTGTGATATTTTTCACTGAGATTCTCAAGCTCACTTCATTTGAATATGGTGCCTTCACTAACTGCATATTCACTACGAATAATTTGTGTCATCCAAAACATAGAGAGCATGAGTTGTAAAATATCGTATACATCCTAAAATATTTTTATGGTATGATAGCAAAGTAGGGATGACTGTGTCACTCAAAGAAATTTGAACAAAATATCTTAACTTACAAAATCAATGCAATTTTCACATTTCTTCTTTGGTCACTTTCATTCAACAAAGATCACATCTTATTCTACCTTTTCCTTTCCTCCTCATTATATCCACATGCTCTCTTATCTTTTGCCTGACATGGAAAAGAAAGTACACCACTAGCATTTATACTAACTATCATTTGCATACAAACAATTGGGTTACACAGTTTCTAAGTTAATCATTATGCTAGGTATTTTCTGCTTCTCTATTTTACTTACACACACAGGGAAGCAAAACTATAAAATTCTATACTTCTCGATTTGCATAATATATTATTGCCTGCAGAGTGAGAAATACATAACCCTTTATAGAAATGCAGTAGATTTCCATGGTGTCCAGAATGTTCAGATTTAACATTGCCTTGAGAAAAAGTGAACATATTATTTGGAGCTTTCTTTACAGGATGTTATTAATACTGTGGAATAAAATAGTTGAGGTGCATTTTTCTTTGAGGGGGTGTTTTTTTTTTATTTTTTAAATAAACCTGAGCTTTAAAATGCCTCAGTCTAGAAGATCAAGGAGACAAAATCAGTTGGTACAAGAAACAGTAGAACAGGTGGAAGCAGATTTAAAGTACAACTTTTTTCTTCCATAGGACTTTTTTCATGGCATCTTTAACATCCTTATTTCTTAGAGAGTAGATTAAAGGGTTCAGCATAGGTGTGAACAAAATGTAACATACTGAAGCCACTTTACGAAGTTCAGGGTTACTTGGAGGTGTGAGATAGACAAAGGAGACAGTCCCATAGAGCAAACTTACAACCCCCAGGTGGGAGCTGCAAGTGGAGAAGGCTTTCTTCCTCCCTTCACTGGAGCGGATTTTTAAGACTGCAGACACAATATACATATAAGATACCACAATAACAACTATTGTGGGCAAAATAATGAGCACAGCCAGACTAAATGACACCATCTTATTCATAAAGATATTGGAACAGGAGATCTTCTCAATTGGGTTGGAATCACAGTAGAAGTGATCGATGACTCGGGAAGCACAGAAAGACATTGAGAAGGTTACACTGATTTGAAGGATGGAACTGACCCAGCCACAGAGATAGGAACCAGCCACCAACTGGATACAGAGGCTTCTTGACATGCGGACAGTGTAGAGGAGTGGGTTGCAGATGGCGATGAAGCGGTCATAGGCCATGGCTGCCAGGACAAAAGCCTCTGTGACCATGAAGAGTGCATAAAGAAATAGCTGAGCCACACAACCTGCAAAAGATATGGTCTTTTTCTGAGACAGGATGTTGACCATGGCTTTGGGTACAATCACAGTGGAGTAGGAGAGGTCAATGATGGAGAGATTTCCTAGGAAGAAATACATTGGTGTGTTCAGCCGGGGGTCAGTCACAATGATGCCAATCATGCTAAGGTTCCCCAGAAGGACCATCCCATAAACAATCAGGAATAGTAGGAAGAGGAGACTGTGGAGCTCTGGGCGGACCCTGATGCCTACAAGAATGAAGTCAGTCACTTCTGAGTGGTTGCCTCCGCCCTTGTCACCCATGGCAAATTTCTGCTTTAAAGTATAATAGAAAGTCAATAGATAAATTTTACACTATTTCTCTACCATCACATATAATACTTTACATTTTAAAAAAAACCTTATAGTTGACAGAATACTTTCAAGTTAAGTCCCATTAAGTTTACAAACATGAGAAAGTTCAAGATGAGAGATATGTGACGTGCCTAAAGTAACACAACTGGTTAAGGTAACACAACTGGTTAGGGTTCAAACTGGAATTTGAACTCAAGGTGAAATATTTTGTATTCAAGTTTACTGTGAATTTCAACACAACAATGTCTGATACATCCTTATGTCTTTCTATCTTGTCATATAGATGGTGTCCAAGATGTCATTTGTGATTTCAAAGTACTAACGTTTAACTCTTCATACTAAGAAAAAGACACATCCTTAAATTTGATTTATCATTTTATATTCATTTTTATAATGATACTTTGCTTCAAAACAGTAAAAATAATTAATCTAGCAAAAGAAAGATATAAGTTCTTTTCAAGATAATATGAACTTTCTACCAAAAAGAGCTCTTACAACAGCAAGTAAGTTACTAAGGAGTTAACTGTCTTATTTGAGATCTTTAAAAATAAAAGCAGACTTCAACTTCTCGAAAAAGTCTAATTTTATTTAAATGCAAAACTAAAATGTGATTGATGCCTTTATAATTTGTATCCTGTAAAGTTTGTTGATACTGTTTTCTTAAATTTGTCAAGAAATCCATGTCATCTCCAACTTCTAAACTTTAAAACTTTTGAAGTTAAATTTATGAGACAGATTTACCTATAATTTTTGTTTTATTTCCTAAATGAGACTAATGACAGACTCATAAAAACAGCTAGGAGATATTGACTTTATGATGATTCCTGTTTATATAAGAATGATCTTGTTTCTTTTCTTAAGATTTGTTAATCTATTTTGGAAAGAGAGAAAGCATGCACATGAGTGGGGGAAAGAGAGAGAGAGAGAGAGAATCACAAGCAGACTCCCTGTTGAGCACAGAGCCCTACGTGGGGTTCAATCTATGACCGTGAGATCATGACCTGAGTGGAAATCAAGAGTTAGATGCTTAAGCAACTGAGCCATCTAGGTTCCCCAATCTTGTTTTTTCATTGATGTTTGATAGTAAACACTAGTGAAGTGAATTAGAAAAGAATCTTTCTTCATCGGAAGATTATTATTAAAACTTAATTTCTATAGATGATATTTTTAAATTTATATTTCTCCTTCATACATCATCTTGATCTATTTAAAATATATTTTTAGATTTTTTAAATTTATTTATTTGACCGAGAGAGAGATCTCAAGTAGGCAGAGAGGCAGGCAGAGAGAGAGGGGGAAGAAGGCTCCCCCCTGAGCAGAGAGCCTGACATGGGGCTCGATCCCAGGACCCTGAGATCTTGACCTGAGCCAAAGGCAGAGGCTTAACCCACTGACCCACCCAGGTGCTCCTATTTAAAATACTTTCATTTTTAAAAATCATCCATTTTTGGTAAATATATATATATATATATATATATATATATATATATATATTCTTTATTATACAGCTGAACCCCTGGTCACAGGTTAGGACTATAGAATTCCCATATAGTTTAAATCCGCATATAGTTCTTGATTCTGTAGAAATGTAACTACTAATAACTTGCTGTTGACCAGAAGCCTTACTGATAATACAGTTTGTTAACATTTATTTTGTCTGTTATATGTATTATATGCTGCTTTTGCACTAAAATAAGCTGGAGAAAAGAAAACATTATTAAGAAAATCATAAGGAAGAGGCAGTACACTTACAGCACTGTACTGTATTTATTGAAAAAAAAATCTGCATTGAAGTGGACCCATGCAGTTCAAACACATATTGTTCAAGATTCAACTATATATATATTTTTAAATGGCAGGAGTATCTGTAATGCCATCCCCTTTTCATTCCTGATACCTGTCATTTAATTTTGCTGTTTTTCCATTGTTACATTTGCCAGGGTTTTGTACATCTTACTAGTCTTTCCAAGAATCAGTGGTAAGCTATGTGATCACCTTATACCTGTCAGAAAGGCTAAAATCAAAAACAAGAAAGAAGGGGTGCCTGGGTGGCTCAGTGGGTTAAGCCGCTGTCTTCGGCTCAGGTCATGATCTCAGGGTCCTGGGATCGAGTCCCGCATCGGGCTCTCTGCTCAGCGGGGAGCCTGCTTCTCTCTCTCTCTCTCTCTCTCTCTCTCTCTGCCTCTCTGCCTACTTGTGATCTCTGTCAAATTTTAAAAAAAAACTTAAAAAAAACAAACAAACAAACAAGAAAGAAGTGTTGATGAGGATGTGGAGAAAAAGGAACCCCGTGTACTGTTGGTGAGAATGCAAACTGGTGCAGCCACTGTGGAAAACAGTATGGAGATTCCTCAGAAAGTTAAAATAGAACTACCCTATAACCTAGTAATTGCACAACTAGCTATTTAACCAAAAATACAAAAACACTTGTTCAAAGGTATACATGCACCCCCATGTTTATTGCACCATTATTTACAATACCCAAATTATGAGAGTAGTCCAAGTGTACATCAATAGATGAATAGATAAAGAAGATGTGGTCTATATACACAATGGAATATTACTCAACCATTTCGAAAAGAATGAAATCTTGCTATTTGCAATGACATGGATAGAGCTAGAGAGTATAATTCCAAGTGAAGTCAGTCAGAGAAAGACAAATACACTATGATTTCACTCATATGTGGAATTTAAGAAACAATACTAATGAGCAAAGGAAAAAAGGGAGAGAGAAACCAAGAAACAGACTCTTAACTATAGAGAACAAACTGATGTTTACCAGAGGAAAGGTGGATAAGGGGATGGGGAAAATAAAGGGTAGAGATTAAAGAATATAGTAATCATGATAAGCATTGAGTAAGGTATATAACAATTGAGGAATCACTATATTGTACACCTGAAGCTGACATAACACTGTACATTAACTGTACTAGAATTAAAATTAAGAACTTAATAAAAAATACTAGAATGGCCAATAGAAAAAAAATTTAAGCCATGTGAATATTTTCTATTATCCACATTTTTTCCTTTTTCATGAATTTTTTTGTATAGTATTTACTTTCATTTTTTGTTTTGATTTGCCCTTTTCTATTTCACTATATTAAAATAGAGGATCAATGTTGATGTTTCTATTTTACCTGTTTATAATATTTACCTATAATGCTTTGTATATATCCCTCCAAGCACTTATTTTTCTATGTTGCAGAAGTTTAGATATAATTTATTATTTAGTTCAAACTAAGTCAACATTTAATTTTATTTCTTTTTGATCCATTGAGCTTTGGGAGTATTTTTAATGTCCAAGCCCATAGAGTTTCTCAATCAGTTATTTAGTTGTTACTGTTTCCTCTATTAAGCTAACCAATATCAAAGAACATATACTGAATGATTTCAATCATTGAATCTGTTGAGGGTTTCTTTCTGCCCCACCTATTGTGAATGATAGTAAATGTTCTTATGCATTGTAAGCACTAGAATATTTTTATTGCTAATGCCATTGTGGGAAGTTTAAGGATAAGAAAAAATATATTGGATTCTGGCACATTTTGGAGATTGGATAACAAACTCTATTCCATGTACTTTCTAAATTGGAGTTGTTGGAAGTTCAAATGTTTCCTGCTACTAGTATTCTTGGCACAAATTTTGCTCTACCAATAGGATCCACACAAACTCGGAATTTTAAAGGGCACAGTGAGTTGGACATCAATTTTCTCTTCTTTTTGATATTTTCTACCAGGGAAATGTCACCTTAGGAAGGTTGTGCAAATATATGAGCTATTTGCCAGAGTATCGTTGATTTCCCAACCTCACAGAGAAGCTATGTTGATGGTTGAGGAAGGAGTGACATCTCTTTGTTTCCACGTGTCTGCTCCTTAGACCACAGTTAAGATGCTCTATTTTTAAATTGTATCCACTGGTAGCCTATCTTTCTGAATTTTACTACATTGCTCTAAGGGTCATTATAAGAGTGTCACTCAGAAGTTCCTCCAGCCTTTCCAAACTTGATAGCCATCAATTCACCCTGATTAGTATTTTTCTGTTTAAAATACTTAAACTGTATACTCTTCCTATACTTCCAATCTTTTACTAATACTGCATTATAATAAGGAAAAGCTTTGACTCCATATACTCTGCTATCTACAAATTTTAAAAATCCGTTTAAATTCTAGGAATAATTTTTAATTAAAAATGGATTTTCTAAAAATAGAATTAAAATTAAGTTATGAATATATTTAGGGGAAAATGGCATCCTTGTAATATTAATTTCATTAAAGTAATGTGTTTCTGGTTTTACTGTAGTCTTTTAGTTCCACATAGTTATTGAGGATTTTTAAATACAAATTATGATCTTTCATAAATATTCTTAAGAATTTTTTAAATGATTTTTGAATATTATAATTTCTTCCATTATATTTTCTACTTAGCATTTAAAAATAAGAAAGCATAGAATTAGCAAAACATTAGCTGACTTTGTGACATAAAGGGCATTTGCACATCATGAAATATGTCTATATCAGGAATACAGGTAACTCATAATTTGAAGTTAACTTCTATCTTTTTTCAAAGCCTAACAAATGTAATTTATTATATGATTTAGTACATTCATTCATCTAAAACTTATCTTGTGTAGCACAAGCATTTAAAGCTGTTTCCTTATGCCTACCGATATGTATGCTATGATAATTATCAAGAAGTTTTTCCTTATCAATACAGAAGATAAAGTCCAGAGAAATTTCCCAAAGGATAGGCAAAACAAGGGAAGGAAAGTTCCTTATATTTGGACCATTATTAGATTATTTGCTTATTTCTGAACTTACTGCAGTCCTCATGGACAGCAGCCCTTGAGCTTGCACTTATGTCTCCATAATTGCCTTTATGATTACGCCTCTCCCAGTGGAATCCATCACAGTGGATGAACAAAACCTCAATGTTGCAAAATCCTGAAGAAAAGTGTCAGAAGTAAAATGAGTAAGACCATCACAATCACTGCTGATACTCTACCAAGTGATCATGGACTCTGGAGACCCAAGGTTGTTATGGTCCTTAAATATCCATGGTTATCCCATTATCCTTATTTTAAGATATGTAAGGCATAATAGAATTCAAGAAAGGAACGAACTCTCTCTCTTTCTTTCTCTCTCTCTCTCTATATATATATTCCCTAAGTTTACTTGCCCTGACTAAGGAGTGAAAGTCCTCAAATTGATGCAGCTTTGATAAAAAGTCATTCATTGTCAGGTAAGGATTGGAATATTCATCAACTTCTATCTCTGCTCCAAAGAAAAAGGCTAAACAAACATGGAATATATTAAACTACATAACTACTAAAGGAAATATATATATCTGTAGATATATCATAGATACAGATATAAATATCTAATGAAGCAATAACAGTGAATTTATTTGGGAGGGATAGCAATGACTTGAGAAAATGAAAATATATTTGGAAAGAGCTTTAGAAACTATTATAGAGGCTTAGTGATTGTTTTGATGCTATTAATTTTAACCTAAGAATAATGTCTCATTTTTTTATTCTATTTTCAAAAATGGCAGTGTGATAATGGAAACTAAATAGATGGAGGCAAAAAAGGTAAAAATATTTCCTTATATATTTGTTACTGTTGTTTAATGATTCAAACACTGAGAGGCAATCATAATGGCTACAGCATTATCATACTGATTATATGTATTGCTCATATTTTAGGTTATATGTAATACTCTTATTTTAGGTAAAGATGATTATTTAACTTTAATATATTGAGAATAGATATTCAAAATGTGACTAAAATTAGACAATATAATATGTTACAACTTGGTATATATTCAGCCAAATTTTGATTTTTAAATTTTTTTTATTTTTTCTTCATTTTTTTACTTTTTTTATTACTTTCTGTCACCACACAGTACATCATTTGTTTTAATGTCGTGTTCCAAAATTCATTGTTTGTGTGTAAAACCCAGTCCTCCATGAAGTACATGCCTTCCTTAATACCCAGCACTGGGCTAACCCATTCCCCTACCCACCTCCCCTTTAAAACCTTCAGTTTGTTTCTCCAAGTCCATAGCCTCTCATGACTCATCTCCCCTTCTGATTCCCCCCCTTCATTTTTCCCTTCCTTCTCCTAATGTCCTTCATGCTATTCCTTATGTTCCACAAAGAAGTGAAACCATATGATAATTGACTTTCTCTGCTTATTTCACTTAACATAATCTCCTCCAGTCCCATCCATGTTGATGCAAAAGCTAGGAATTCATCCTTTCTTCTGGCTGAGGAATATTCCATTATGTATATGGACCACATCTTTAACCATTCATCTGTTGAAGGGCATCTCTGCTCTTTCACAGTTTGGCTATCCATTGCTGTTATTTTTATTTTTTTAAGATTTTATTTATTTATTTTTGGAGGGAAGGGCAGAGTGAATGGGAAAGGCAGGATCCCCACTGAGCAGAACCCAGTGAGGGTCTCCTAAGACCCTGAGATGATAACCTGAGCCAAAGGTACACTTAACCAACTGAGCCACCAAGAGGTCCCCAAATTATGATTTAAATACAGTAACCCATTAATCTTTCACTGCTTCATTAAATAACCACCTCATAGAACTAGTATTAGCTAATCCAAATTCCCAATTCTTCGATATTAAAATTATTTTATATACAATATTTAATTAAGATAAAATAATTTATTCTACATTAAAGAAAATATTTATGTCACTATAAACAAAGTCCAGATTTCATTTCCTTATTTTACCTTGTGCCTCTCAGCAGGTTTCTGCCATGGGTGACAGGGGAACAAGCAATCACTCAGAAGTGACTGACTTCATTCTTGTAGGCTTCAGGGTGCGCCCAGAACTCCACATTCTCCTCTTCCTGCTCTTTCTGCTTGTGTATGGCATGATCCTTCTAGGGAATGTGGGGATGATGACCATTATTATGACTGATCCCCGGCTGAACACACCCATGTATTTCTTCCTAGGCAACCTCTCCTTCATTGATCTCTTCTATTCTTCTGTTATTGCACCCAAGGCTATGATCAACTTCTGGTCTGAGAGCAAGTCCATCTCCTTTGCAGGCTGTGTGACCCAGCTCTTCCTCTTTGCCTTGTTCATTGTGGCTGAAGGATTTCTTCTGGCAGCCATGGCTTATGACCGCTTCATTGCCATCTGCAACCCACTCCTCTACTCTGTCCAGATGTCAACTCGTCTCTGCATTCAGTTGGTGGCTGGTTCCTATTTCTGTGGCTGCATCAGCTCGATTCTTTTGACCAGCATGACATTCACTTTGTCCTTTTGTGCTTCCCGAGCTATCGACCACTTCTACTGTGATTACCGTCCACTTCAAAGGATTTCTTGTTCTGATCTCTACCTTCATAAGATAGTTTCCTTTTTCTTATGCAGCATTATTATTTTGCCTACCATAATTGTCATTATTGTGTCCTATATGTATATTGTGTCCACGGTTCTAAAGATAAGATCCACTGAGGGACGTAAGAAAGCCTTCTCCACTTGCAGCTCTCACCTAGGAGTCGTGAGTGTACTGTATGGTGCCATCATTTTTATGTATTTCATCCCTGACAGATTTCCTGAGCTGAGTAAAGTGGCTTCCTTATGTTACACTTTAGTCACTCCCATGTTGAATCCTTTGATTTACTCCCTGAGAAACAAAGATGTCAAAGAAGCTCTGAGAAAGATTCTGGGGAAAAAAATATTTTTATTTAATTCTATCTTAACAATGATATAACTGAAAGGCCTGAACATTATGACAATTTTGGAAGGCATTGATGCACATAAAGCACTCACAATTTTGAAATACTTAATTTTAGAAAGCTTATTCCTTTGAACCCCATGCACTTACAGCTGAAGAACACATTTGGTTGGATTTTTCCTGTTGATTTTAGAGTGAAATGGCTTTCTCTGTACTTGATCTTCATTTGGGTGAAGATCGTGACTGCCATGTAATTTGATTTTAGGGAAAATATATTCCAAGTTTGCTACTGGCACTCAGAGGATGACGGGATATATTGTTTATCTTGAATTAGGAACAAATGTTATATAAGATATAAAATTGGTGATATAACAAAATCTGATATAATAAGACAGAACAAAATATAAGATTGATCCAAGAAATCTTTCTGAGTTCTGGATGAGAGAAACATGCTCTAGAGCATACAAAATCCTAAGGGTGACACATTAGTTGCTCAATTATCCAGAAGCTGAATGATTGACACACTTCTTTAATGTTTTCACTGGCTTAGATCAATTAATCTTGCAAATCCTCTCTCTTCACAAGAAAACTGTAATGAAAATGAACAAAAAATAAAGGTAATTCATTTTTTGCTACATATGGCTTAGTGAGAATTAATTCATCACATTGATAATTATTGAATTTTGGTGTACTACTTGCCCTATAACATTCCCCACATATAAATAATTTCAGTACTTAGCTCACCATGAAATAAGGGGGAAATAGCTAACTAGAAAATTAAAATACGATATGGACGTCCAGTGAAAAAGACATTTGTAAACACAGAAAGAGAGCAACCTCTTAAGGGAACTGGTCCTAATGATCAGGGAACATGTCCAAAGCACATTTTTAAAAATAAATAGCATTGGCGGCACCTGGGTGGCTCAGTGGGTTGGGGCCTCTGTCTTTGGCTCAGTCATGGTCCCGGGATCCTGGGGTTGAGCCCCGCACTGGGCTCTCTGCTCAGCAGGGAGCCTGCTTCCCTTCCTCTCCCTCTGCCTGCCTCTCTGCCTAGTTGTGATCTCTGTCAAATAAATAAATAAAAATCTTTTAAAATAAATAAATAGCATTAAGCAACATGAAATAAATAGGCTTCGGGGCGCCTGGGTGGCTCAGTGGGTTAAGCCGCTGCCTTCGGCTCAGGTCATGATCTCAGGCTCCTGGGATCGAGCCCCGCGTCGGGCTCTCTGCTTGGCGGGGAGCCTGCTTCCCTTCCTCACTCTCTGCCTGCCTCTCTGCCTACTTCTGATCTCTCTCTGTCAAATAAATAAATAAAATCTTTAGAAAAAAAAAATAAATAAATAGGCTTCTATGCAAAGAGAGAAATAACTATATGGTGAACTTCATGAAGTTTGTTATGCACAAGACAATGAGTGAAGGAGCTTTTTAAAAAAAAGGAAACTAATGGAAATCATTCAAACCTCTATGTCAAGCCAAGGAAACTGACCTTAATTCTGTAGACAGAGGTTAGGCATTGGGGATTTTTAGGAAGATAGTACTGTGTTCAAATTGGCATTTTACAAAAACCATACTGGTAGCTTTGTGGAAGATAAATGTTCACAAGGAGAAGATGGTAATTCCAGAAAGTGTGTGATTGTCCAAGTAAGAGGTCATGATGGCTTTACCAAAGGCAGAATTATTAGGGACAGTAAAGAAGAGACTATCTTTAGAATGGCAGGTAATATAAGCTGAATATTGACCAGGAAGGTTGATAAAAAGAGAATGAGGTAGAAAAATAATGACTTCTAATGTTTGAGCATCTCTGACTCAATGTCACCTTATAAATGAGGAAGAAAGCATAAGGGTAATAATAGTTCATGGTTAACTTCAGAGTTAAGAAAATAGGCTCAGGTGCCAAACTGCATTGTTATTTCCTCTGCATTATTTCCTCCTGTAAAATGGGGTGCATAACAGTATTTAGATCTCAGAGTTACTTGAATGATTAGATTATATAAATTTCATATAAAATTGTTTAATCCACATATTTCAGAGGTGTTAGATTTGCCCATTCTTCCTGCTCTCTACACTATTGATGTTAAGTCTGAGAGGGAAGACAGAAACTTTCTCTGCCCCTTTCCCTTCACTCTCTGCCATGAAGAATCCCCAAGTCTCTAAATGACTGTTTTCATTTCCCTAAACAGAGCTTGAGAAACTGCCTACTACATTATCATTTCAATCTTTACCTTTCCCTCTGGTGACAACTAATGGAAAAGTTTGTAAAATGACCAAAAAGGCAACTTTAATTAATTAAAAACTAATTAAATACAATTAAATACAAAATAGTATCTTATCATCAGATGTGATATCTATTCATCTCTTTACCTATGTCTTTCTCTAAGAATCCTCTCTTATACTTTAACAAAATGTCATCACTTTCTTTCACATTTCTAAAAACACAGATTACTGGGGAAAACTGGGGACCCACTAAGTAGAAAAACTTCATGAAGATTTCCAAATAAATGCTCACTTGATAAGATTGTGTCTTGTTTCTTTCCTGAAATGAAGGACAAACGAGTGGGTTGAAGGAGGCACATTTTAACAATCATCCCCTAGGAATAAAATGCAGAAGCCCTCAGACAACACCTGTAATATATAAATTACTATAGTGTATAGTCCTATAGTGTAATAAATCTGAAATGAATGATGCTCCTAACGCTTTAAATCTTTGTCCATTGGCTATTAGTCCTATAGTGTAATAAATCTGAAATGAGTCCTATAGTGTAATAAATCTGAAATGAATGATGCTCCTAACGCTTTAAATCTTTGTCCATTGGCTATTAGTAATCTATTATCAAAATGAGAAAAAAATACCCTAACAAGAGTGTTGACTGTCAAGGGAGAACAATGTTCCTCCAAATGTACCATAGGCTGTAGCACCCCCCCACCCCACAAAACCACCATCAGACACACACATACACATAAAATCAAACATTAGCATGCTTTGACTCTTGCTCTCTCTCTCCCCTCTCTCTCTCTCTCTCACACACACACACATACACACCGGGATATCACTGAGAGGAACACCAAGAAAGATCACTGAATATATCATTCCCTAGAACAATATACATCCAGTGTCATCCAATTGACTCCTAAAAGAATCCTCAGGCTAAGCGAGAAGCTAACAGACCTTACCATAGAAGATATGCGAAGTAATTTTTCAGTGCTGAATTTTTTCTTTCCTTTCCTGGTATCAAGAAATTTCTGGGGGCACCTGGGTGGCTCAGTGGGTTAAAGCCTCTGCCTTCGGCTCAGGTCATGATCCCAGAGTCCTGGGACCGAGCCCCACATTGGGCTGTCTGCTCAGCAGGGAGCCTGCTTCCCCCTCACTCTCTGCCTGCTTGTGATCTCTGTCTGTCAAATAAATAATAAAAATAAATAAAATCTTTAAAAAAAAAAAAGAAATTTCTGTATTGCTATAGGAATTGCATTCAGGTATATTCTGTTCTCACTCCTGTTAAGAAATTACTCTTCTCATTTTACTTTTCATTCAAGGTAGATGCCTGTGCTATATAGTGTAGGTTCTGAAATCAGGGATATTGTGAATAAAGCCAATAGGAATATGCAAACATCTGTATTTGAGCCAGAGCCCACTCCCACTCCCTCCCTCCACTTTTCAGGCTAGGGTGATAGAAAGTGCACAGGCAAGTGCGGACAGGCTCCTCTTCACCTAGAACCCACTCAGGGGCTACCATATCACCTTGAGAGGGGCGGGCTGAAAACATTTCTTATTTCTTCCAGCTCCACGTTGCAGAAGCTCTATTCAAGGCAAGAGTGGCTAAAATGTCTAGAAATCTCTTCCTCTACCCAGGGCCTATTCATAGAGTAGAAGCTAACCCAGGCATAACAGGCCAAGAATTACAGACCTCCAATTCCACTTGCTCCAGTTCAAAGGATAGAGATTTTTTGCCAAGAGAGAGAAGCTTAGAAGATCATAGGCTACTGACCTCACCCAGAAACCTGCTCATAAAGCCAGAGTGTCACTCCAAGAGAACTAGGCCACTGCTCCTGTTCCAGTTCTAGAATGCTCGAACACAGGTTTCACCTAGAATGAAAGGCAAGCCATAACAACAGAGGGCTTCAAAGCTCTCCTCAAGTGAACTGGCTTTATTGGGAATGAAGTGTGGGGAAGTTTAAGCATAAATGACTCTCAAACACAATACACACTTGGTAATAAACAATTAAGAAGAGGCTGGTAGTTCCATGAAAGCAAAAAGCTAACTGTAGACCAACTAGAAGATTACCAGAGACAACGAGGGAAGGAGACAACAAAGAAAGCTATCCTAGGGTTGGAGCAAACCTCAAAGACTGGCCTTAAAGACTATCTTTGCAGAGGGGACCAAAACAATTGGATAGTAAGGATATATAGTGAAAAAATATAGATATATATATATATAGATATATAGATATAGATATATATCCCACAATGTTTTCAAAACAGTAGAACAAGAATTAGTGGAGTCTCTCTGCTGGGTGGAAAAACTACAGAGGTACATCACTCAATGAAATGATCAGGGGAGGACACAGCCAAAGCTAGCCCAAAACACTGCTGACACCCAAGAGTATGCACAAGCCTAAGGTTATGCCTCTGAGGTGATGCAGAATGCCTCTCAGAGCAAAGAGATTTCAATAATACAGTCATAAAAATAAACAGGCAAAAAACAAAAATATAGAAATTATTTCAAAAACATATTCTGGAGTTTAAAGGTACAATAACTTGAAAATGTTATATAGTGGGGATCATGCAGTATGTACCCTTTCCAAGTTGGCCTCTTTCACTTCGTAATGTGCATTTATAGTTCCCTCATGTCTTTCACAGCTTGAAAGATTTAGCTCATTTCTTTTTAGTGCTGAATATTAATCTATTGTCTGGATGTACCACAGTTTATTATTCATTCACCGTTCGTGTGCAGGTTCTTGTGTGGACATGAGTTTTCACCTTGTTTGGGTAAGCATCAAGGAGCACAATTGCTGGATTATGTAGTAAGAGTATGTTTAGTTTTGCATGAACCTGAAAAATTGTCTTCCAAAATGGCTGTACCACTTTACATTCACAGCAGCAATGAGTGAGGGTGGCTGTCCCTCCACATCCTTGACAGCATTTGGTGTAGTCAGTGGTTCTTATTTTGGTCATTCTAATAGGTGTGTAATAGTACACCGTTTTTTGTCTGTTTTTTAATTAAGACGTAATTTTTATAAAAGTGTAAGGTATAAAGATTTACCAATTACCCTTTCCCCTCCACACACAGATACCTTTGTCCAGTGTCAACATGTCCCACCATATTGGTACGTTTATTACAATTGATGAGCCTACAGTGACACCCATTGTCATCCTGAATCCACAGTTTATTTAAAGTTTTGTTCCATTATTCTATTAGTTTATTCTTTCACAATACCAATTGTCTTGATTGTTGTAGCTGTACGGTTGTGTATAGTTGACGTTGTGTAATGTCAGTCAGTTCTCTGATTCTGTTCTTCTCCTTCCATATACTGTTGGCTTTTCTGGTCTTTTGCTTTTTCGTATAAACTTCACTTTACTATCTGAAGTTTGTCAATAACCAAAAATAACTCATTGAGATTGCATTGAAAATATATCTCAAGTTGGGAAGAAATGACATCTTGACAATGTTAATCTTCCTCCATGAACCTTCAGCAGTTCTCCATTTATCTGGGTCTTCTTTGAGTTCTTCCATTAGAATTTTATGCTTTTCCTTCTAGAGATCTGGTACACATTTTGTGAAGTTCATTCCTACGTGTTTTATTGGGGTAAGTGGTAGTATAAATAGCACTGTGTGTTCATTTTAAATTATACTTGCTCAATGATGGTATACGGAAACCAATTAACTTTTGTATATTAACCATGTATCGGGCAATCCTCCTATCTTTCCTATTAGTTTCAGGAAGTTGTTTTTGTCAATTCTTTCAGATTTTCTACAGAGATAACAATGTCACCTGTGAACAAAGATAAAGTTATTCTTCCTTCTCATTCTCTTTAATCTTTTATAGTAATTGGCTATAGCTGCCACAGCAAAACTCCAGAGACTGGGGGCCTGAAAGACCAACTTTTTTTTTCTCCCGGTTCTATAGACTAGAGATCCATCATCAATTGCCATAAATCAATATTCTAAGGATTCTCTCCTTGGCTTGCAGATGTCTGCCACTGGTTTCCTCTTCACATGGTTGTCCCTCAGAGTGCATGCACATCCAGTATCTCTCTGGATGTGCACATCCTAATCTCTTCTTATAAAGACACTGGTCAGACTGTATTAAAATCCACTGCAGCAGCCTTGCTCTGAAGGTTCTATCTCCAACTATAGTCACATCCTGAGATACTAGGGGTTAGGCCGTCAACATATGAGTTGGGAAGACATAATTCAGCCCATAATACTTTTATTTATTTTTTTGTCTATTGCATCACTTAAGACTTCCAAACAACTGCTGAAGAGATGTGGTGAAGGGTGACATCCTTCCCTGATTCCTATCTTAGTGGGAAAGCTTCTATTTCATTACATTAAATGTAATTTTAGCTGTAGGTTTTTGTAGATATTCTCTTACAAGCTGAGGAAATGCCCCTCTATTCCTACTTTGCTAAGAGTTCCTTTACTTTTTATCTGTTGGTACCATCACCAGAAACATGATACTAGTTCAGACATGATGAGACACACCTCCTTCCTGTACTCCCCTCATATTAATCAGTTAATCAGTTCTCTGTATCTAACATAGATATTTTCAAATCAACCTTTTTTTTTCCTCACTTACATTGCTATACTTCAAGCCCACATCAATAACATGTATTGATGTAACAGTATACTGACTCCAAACTTATTCCCTTTAAATACATCTTCCACCTACCTAAGACTTTCCCTAATTGTGAGCACCTGCTCTCAGGCACCCCACTTTGAAATCTGTATGTTTCTCTTTGGCATAAACATCTATGGATTTGAATTGTCTGTGCGAGGTTGTGATTTTCACACTAAATAGTAAGCTCCTTGAAGAATAAGGTTATTTACACCTGAACCCACCACAAAACATATTACACAGTCAATAAAATTATGAAACAAATGAATATTCAGAGGCATAGATGAGTAAATTTTAGACCACACACCATTTTAATGACCAACTTGCTCCATACCTTTATTCAATATTTCTCACAATAATTAACACAGGGAAAAAATGCATGGAAATCCAGACTGAGGGAATGATTGCCCAAAAATGTCTGCACTACTACTTTGGTTTCTTATAGTAAGATTTAGCAACTAGCAGTGTCTCAGAACAACCTACAATACCTGACACACTTGATAAAAAATTTTCCCAAATTAATGCATATAGCAAAGATTATTTATCATTTGTTTCTTATTATTATTTCTTCCTCTTGATAAAATACACTTACTATACTTCATTCAAAATGAAAATTCAGTTTAACATGTTAAAAAGGTAGTTATTAAGTTGAAAAATATTATTTTTAAAAAAATAAGTTGGGTATTTAGGCACCTGGGTGGCTCAGTCCATTGAGTGTCTGACTCTTGGTTTCCACTCAGGTCATGTTCTGATGGGTCATTACGTTGAGCCCCATGTCATGCTCTGTGCTCAGTGGGGCGTTTGTTTGAAATTCACCCCTTATGCCCCTCCCCAAACTCTCTCTCACTCTCGCTCTTTCTATCACTCTCAAATTTAAAAAAAAAAAAGAAGAAGAAGAAGAAGAAAGAAAAAAAGAACAAGAAGTAGAAGAAGAAGAAGAAAGAAGTTGGGCATTATTGTCCACACTAGTGATTGTTTTTGTTGCCAGGAGCAATTTTAAGACAAACACCAGGCAAAACATTGTTTACACAATAGAATGACATACAAAAGTCAGGTTCAGCAACAAACCATTAAAATAAAGGAAATCAATTCTGTGAAACAAAGTCATACTTGAGATAGTGTGAGATTCATCTTGAAAAATGATCTAATATTCAATATATCTCCAATATCCAGGACATTCAGAATTAACAGTGTTCCAGGTAAGTCACCTTGAAAAAGTTCTGGTATATTTTATGGAGACAGATTTTCAGTAATGGCCATAAGGCATATGACAGAAATTGCCACAAAATCAATGGTGGAAAATAAATAAAAATCAAAAAATTGTATTTCTCTTCTCTAGAAGTTTCTTTAGCACTTCTTTGACATCTTTGTTTCTCAGGGAGTAAATCAAAGGATTCAACATGGGAGTGACTAAGGTATAACATAAGGAGGCCACTTTACTCAGCTCAGGAAATCTGTCTGGAGTGAGATACATAAAAAAGACGGCACCATACAGTACACTCACGACTCCTAAGTGAGAGCTGCATGTGGAGAAGGCTTTCTTACGTCCCTCAGAGGAGCGTATCTTCAGAACTGTGGACACAATATACAAGTAAGAAATAATAATAACTATGATGGTAGGCATGATAATGATGCCAGATAAGGAGAAAGAAACCATCCTATAGATGAAGAGGTCAGAACAAGATATCCTTTGAAGTGGACGAGTATCACAGTAAAAGTGGTCAATGGCCCGGGAAGCACAAAAGGGTAAAGTAAATGTCATGCTCGTCTGAAGAACTGAGCTGATGCAGCCACAAAAATAGGAACCAACCACCAACTGAATGCAGAGACGAGTTGACATCTGGACAGAATAGAGGAGTGGGTTGCAGATGGCAATGAAGCGGTCATAAGCCATGGCTGCCAGGAGAAATCCCTCAGTCACAATGAACAAGGCAAAGAGAAAGAACTGGATCAGACAGCCGGCAAAGGAGATGGACTTGCTCTCAGACCAGAAGTTGATCATAGCCTTGGGTGCAATAACAGAAGAATAGAAGAGATCAATGAAGGAGAGGTTGCCTAGGAAGAAATACATGGGTGTGTTCAGCCGGGGATCAGTCATAATAATGGTCATCATCCCCACATTCCCTAGAACGATCATGGCATACACAAGCAGAAAGAGCAGGAAGAGGAGAATGTGGAGTTCTGGGCGTACCCTGAAGCCTACAAGAATGAAGTCAGTCACTTCTGAGTGATTGCTTGTTCCCCTGTCACCCATGGCAGAAACCTGCTGAGAGACACAAGGAAAAATAAACAAATGAACTCCGGGCTTGGTTCTAGCTACAAATAATCATTACAGACTTAGGACTTACAAACCTATTCTATAGTGATCATACATTTTAACTTTATAAAATCATTGCCCATTAAATTTTTTTTTAATTTTTTATTTATTTTCAGCGTAACAGTATTCATTGTTTTTTCACCACACCCAGTGCTCCATGCAATCTGTGCCCTCCCTAATACCCACCACCTGGTTCCCCCACCCTCCCACCCCGCCCCTTCAAAACCCTCAGGTTGTTTTTCAGAGTCCATAGTCTCTCATGGTTCACCTCCCCTTCCAATTTCCCTCAACTCCCTTCTCCTCTCCATCTACCCTTGTCCTCTATATTATTTGTTATGCTCCACCAATAAGTGAAACCATATGATACTTGACTTTCTCTGTTTGACTTATTTCACTCAACATAATCTCTTCCAGTCCTGTCCATGTTGCTACAAAAGTTGGGTATTCGTCCTTTCTGATGGAGGCATAATACTCCATAGTGTATATGGACCACATCTTCCTTATCCATTCATCCGTTGAAGGGCATCTTGGTTCTTTCCACAGTTTGGCGACCGTGGCCATTGCTGCTATAAACATTGGGGTACAGATGGCCCTTCTTTTCACTACATCTGTATCTTTGGGGTAAATACCCAGCAGTGCAATTGCAGGGTCATAGGGAAGATCTATTTTTAATTTCCTGAGGAATCTCCACACTGTTCTCCAAAGTGGCTGCACCAGTTTGCATTCCCACCAACAGTGTAAGAGGGTTCCCCTTTCTCCACATCCTCTCCAACACACGTTGTTTCCTGTCTTGCTAATTTTGGCCATTCTAACTGGTGTAAGGTGGTATCTCAATGTGGTTTTGATTTGAATCTCCCTGATGGCTAGTGATGATGAACATTTTTTCATGTGTCTGGTAGCCATTTGTATGTCTTCATTGGAGAAGTGTCTGTTCATATCTTCTGCCCATTTTTTGATATGATTATCTGTTTTGTGTGTGTTGAGTTTGAGGAGTTCTTTATAGATCCTGGATATCAACCTTTTATCTGTACTGTCATTTGCAAATATCTTCTCCCATTCCGTGGGTTGCCTCTTTGTTTTGATGACTGTTTCTTTTGCTGTGCAGAAGCTTTTTATCTTGATGAAGTCCCAGAAGTTCATCTTTACCTGATTTCAAGCTTTACTACAAAGCTGTGATCACCAAGACAGCATGGTACTGGCATAAAAACAGACACATGGACCAGTGGAACAGAGTAGAGAGCCCAGATATGGACCCTCAACTCTATGGTCAAATAATCTTTGACAAAACAGGAGAAAATATCCAGTGGAAAAAAGTCTCTTCAATAAATGGTGCTGGGAAAACTGGACAGCTATATGTAGAAGAATGAAACTTGACCATTCTCTTACACCGTACACAAAGATAAACTCGAAATGGATAAAAGACCTCAACGTGAGACAGGAATCCATCAGAATCCTCGAGGAGAACATAGGGAGTAACCTCTTTGATATCAGCCATAGCAACTTCTTTCAAGATATGTCTCCAAAGGCGAAGGAAATAAAGGCAAAGATGAACTTCTGGGACTTCATTGCCCATTAAATTTAAACCATTTGCAACTGATGGTGAATCAAAAGGTTAGTTTTATGTCCCTCTTCATACAAGTGGTGGAATTAGACTCTCTTTCCTCTATATCTAATGCAATTCTTTTCCACCCAAATGCATATGCAAGTATCACTTCTGTGTATGTTTCTAAATCATGATTTAATTGGAATTGGAAGAACTTGGAGTAATTGGAAGAAAGCACAAATAATTTAATAGAATAATATAGTCAGAAAACCTAACTTCGAGTCTTTACATTACAAAGTAGCAGATATAAAGAAAGTGAATGAATTTAAAAATGACTTAAGCAGTACAATTACTTTTTGTGGGTAATGGAAATTTTGAATTCTGCTGTAAGTTATTTACTCACTAAGATCAAGGTTCTGCACAAAAAAACACAAACGTTGCTAGGACTCAAATACTAGTATTTATTTCCCAGGTGGGCCTCTGCAGCCCCTTCATAATGATCATTTTCCTGCATTTCTTCAGCCTGCAGCTCATAGTTTGTTGTTTTTTTCTTTTTTTAAGAAGACCTACAGGTAGCCTAGATGGAAGAGTTACTTTGGAAAATGATACTGAAAGAAGGAAAGGCATAAGGAAAGGAAGGAAGAAAGAAAGGAAAGAAGGAAGGAAGGAAGGAAGGAAGGAAGGAAGGAAGGAAGGAAGGAAGGAAAATAAAAGAAAGAAAGAGAGAGAGAGAGACCGAACAAAAATACATACGAGGGATTGTTGATTGCATTCTTATTTGCCTGGGATATGACTTTCACAGCCATCATACCTCATTTACTCAACAGCTCAACTAAGGATTTGAACTGATTGTGTTAAAAATATGGTCACTCTTTCTGTCTCCTCAGGGCCCTCTATGCATGGTTCTGCCTAAATAACAATAATAATAACAATAATGGAGCACTTTTTACACACCGGCCACTCTTCTATATGCATTTGGACTAGTTATTTTAATCCATACTACAATAATATGAGGTGAGTACTATCCTATTCTCTAGTTTACACATGGAGAAACTAAGATACAGAGAAGTAAAGTCTGTTGAGAGCCACCTATTAGGGTCAGAAGTGACATTTGTAGTCAAAAACCCTGGCTGCAGAATCCATGCATCCTTAATCACTGCAGATTACCACCTTTAATAATAATCTATTGCAGTTCCTTTACCTGATTTATCTCTATTTATACTCTGGACTTATTAAATCTTCTGGTCTCCAAAGTAAATTCTCCAATCTTTCAACCTCGGTTTAAACACATCTGCACATATCATGCTCCTAAGGACAACAGCTATTATCACCATATTTTAATATTCTCATTGAATATTATTAAGTCTTCCTTAAGATCAAAACTTCAATTTGTCCTCATGCATGTCAGCACAATGTTCTGTGTCTGGCAGATTGCAATTAATTAATATCTATTACATAGATATATGTTGAATGACAATTGAGAATGCAAAATCAGAAAAACTTGAAGACTTTGAAATACTCAGATGGTTAGCATGAGTTTAGGTTTAAGCACAGGAAAGAATGTCCAAGGCTGCTTCTCACATTTACTAACTGGGACTTTGGAATAAGTAACTTATGTAACTTGCTTATATGCTCTATATAATCTACTCATGGCAATCAAGTTATTGCCATAACTTCTGGCAAGTGACTATACCATGGTATCCTCACATAAACCAGGGTTGAAAACACTATAACTCCCAACGTTTTCCTAGCGGTACTTAGATAGTACATGTAAATAGAACCATTTCTGACAGAATAAGCACCTGACAGGTACTAGCTATTACCGTTTTATCATATCTTTCTGTGCTCAGTCAACAATGCACACCAAAATAATCAGCACTGTTAGTAATATGTTTTGGGTATTACTTTTTCGATAAACCATCCTAAGTTGAGGAAAGGAATCAAGGAAAATGCTAAAGATTAAAAAGAAAAGGCATAAAATACTTACTTAAAACGTGAAAAGAGAGCCTGAAGTTGTCATGAAATATTTCTTCAATATAGTCTATTTATTTTCTCTAATCTCTCCCAGGGTAAGATTGTAGATCATTTTAATTATCCAGATTTATTCCTATCAAACTTGTGCTAATGTTAATAAGTTTATGCCCAAAGATACTTAAACCTAGCAAAGAGAGTCTTTCCTAGAGGAGCCAATAAACAAATAGTCAGTTTATGACTTATCACTTGTCAAAATTCACATGTTTTAAGATTTATTCTCACCTTTGTTGTTTAAAGGAAGCAGCAGAATCCTGGTCTTTAATTCTTGCTATTGTCTTAATTCTAGAAAGGATAAACATAAAGTTAATTAATGACAATGCCACAGGTTCTAAACCGCTATGTCAAGTAAAATGAATCCCTCCCCACCTCCAAAAAAACTTCCAAACCCAAGTTTATCATCCCAGTTTTAGCTCTTCCCATAGAGAAATTGAGCTAGTTTCCCTTGTTGCTCTAATTAAAAACTGTACTTTTTTTAGGTAGTCGATTTCCTGAAAAATGCTATAGTCCTTTGTGGAAGAGACACAAGGTGAATTTTCCAAACGATGCTTTGCTAATACTGAAACAGTTCCAGGAATTATATTCTATAGTTACACAAAGTGAATCCAAGGAGTCAATCCACAGGATACTCTGTCCTGCATTCTTGGATGCTGAATGCTTTTAAAGAAGCAAAGTAGATTATCTTGGATATGTAAGTAGAGGTCCTGAGCCATGCAGAATCTCTGATCATCCACCAGAATGTCAGCAGCAGTTACCTCTACTAGCTTTGATTTTACAATAACGATGTAACTTTTTCAAATAATTACAGCACTGAGTTTTCTCTTACCTTCTGAGAGATAGTTCCCCTGGGAGAGAAGAAAGCATAATTATTAAGATACTCAGACTCGAGGGGCACCTGGGTGGCTCAGTGGGTTAAGCCTCTGCCTTCGGCTCAGGTCATGATCTCAGGGTCCTGGGTTCGAGCCCTGCATCGGGCTCTCTGCTCTGCAAGCAAGAAGGCTGCTTCTCCATCTCTCTCTGCCTGCCTCTCTGCCTACTGATCTCTCTCTATCAAATAAATAAATAAAACCTAAAAAAAAAAAAAAGATACTCAGACTCGGGAGTCAAGATCCATGAGGACCACAGAATCTCTAGATTTGGGGGAGTGGAGAGGAGAGAAAAGAATAGCAGAGGAGAGGAAAAGAAAAGAAAACAAAAGAGGAAAGAGAAAGAAAGGAAAGAAAGGAAGAAAGGGAATAAAGGGAAGAAAAGAAAGGAAAAAGAAGAGCCTAAACTTGGTAGGAGTCAAAATACATAACAACAGTTAATTTTTTCTCTTCTTGTGTGAATCCTTTGGGAGGGATCAAAACGATCTTTCATTCCTAATTTCTTCACTGAAAAAGAAGCATTTCAATTTATAATTACATCATTACAGCAAAACTTGTGGTAGGCTAACTGACATAGATATGAAAGAAAATACTATGTCATAAAATATATTTTTAGGGAAATTTTTCTCCTAGTCATAATGTTCATTCATTTTCACTTAAAACTCTCTATATTTATTCCTTAGCTCTATTTTATCATTGTTAATTGATAATTAGAGTTACAATGGCATGGGGATGATGTGAGGTAAATAAACCCACCAAATGCCCTCTAATTCCTTAAGTAGAGGTTAAACAATGATTCATTGGATTTACAGTTAGGTTCACCTTGTAATTTTATTTTCTTGAAAGTTTTGTCCAGGTGTCATATATTAAGTAAGTAATTTCCCAACAGTTGCTGTATAAACTTCAATTATTTTTTTAAACTGTACAATATCAGTCCAAAAAATCCCATTCGTATATAATAAAAGTTAAATTAAAGCAATGGTAGCTCCTAAGTCCTCACATGTGCACTGGTCAAGGGCAATATTTGATCATTTCTTTCCATATGTACCCTGGTCTCAAAAATAGACTCAGAATCCAGAATCTGCTTACCTGGTGGAGTCATCCAAACTCCACTGATGAAGAATCTGGGCCCTTGTGGTCTTGCCACGTTGAATTGCTATACTTGTTGATTAATATTTACTGGCAGACACGATGATGTTCCAAGGCATTCTGGAAAATTCCCTGGGTTACTTCTATATACCTCCCCCTCTCCTTTCTATTAATATCTTTTGCTAATCACTATCAGTTACCCAAAAGAATACAAAGCATTCTGTTTACCTGTCAGTTCAGTGAAATGAATACACAGGATACAGGAGCAATTGCTGTGTCCCCCCCATAAAATTATCCTCCCTTTGAGTAATAAGTATACTAATTCAGAAAAGTCATAGGGACAGCAATGGGGGAAAGAGGGTGGGTTAGCAGGTTTTAGTGTGGTCACTGGCATTCCCATTTTGACCCAAGGTACTTGGGCCAACAGTCTGATTATGAAAGAAATAGCTTCAGACATTGTTTGATAATTCACAGTATAGACCATATCCTTGAGACAATAACCCAACTTTGTAAAGGGCTAATAGCAGGTGTTCTAACAACTGAGTCTTCGTAAGTGATTCCACCATTCCATTAGTTCCCTTGATTCTCTTCTATGTGGTGCCTGATGATTCCACTGAATTCCATGGGAATGAGTGCCTTGCCTTACTTCTGTTCTTGCAAAGTGAGTGTATTAACACCAAAGCTCTACTGCAATATGGCATAATAGTGAATAAAGCATTTGTTCAATCCCAATATAGTCGTGTTAACAGAAGCACTTGAGCAAAATGGGCAAAATAACAACTAGAGTAGAGCCTGGGTGAATCAATACTACTTCTTGATGGAAAAACCAATGTAATCAAACTGAAGCATGACAGCTGGCTGGTAGCCCAAGAATATATTTACATTTCTTGTTGTAGTAAGAATATTTACCATGATTTTTTACCATGATTATTTTACCATGATTTTTTACCATGATTATTTACCATGATTTACCAGAAATTTAAGAAATTTCTAAGTGTGCAACACAGTATTGAACATGTATGATGTTACACAACAGATTTCTAGAACTGTTTCCTCTTACATAATTTAATAACTTGAAACTTTTTGAACAGCAATTCCTCATTTCTCATCCCCTCAGCCCCAAGAAATCATCATTCTACTCTCTGCTTCTATGAGCTTAACTTTTTGAGATACCTTATATACCTTATATATATATATACTTATATATATGTGTGTAAACATATACATATATATACTTATATACCTTATATAACTTATATACCTTATATAACAGGATTCCTTATATAACAGTAATCATGGTGTATTTGTTTTGATTGTCATTTAGCACAATGTCCTCCAGGTTCATTGACATTGTCACTGTGGCAGAATTTCCTTCCTTTTTAATGCCAAATAATGTTCCACTATGCATATGCCACATTTTCTTCATCCATTCATCCATCAATGGATGTTTTGTTTTTCTCCATATATTTTTTATAACATATCCCCAGATATTCTCTTTTTTTTTAAGATTTTATTTATGTATTTGACAGAGAGAGAGATCACAAGTATGCAGAGGGGCGGTGGGGGGGAAGAAGGCTCCCCACTGAGCAGAGAGCCTGATGCAGGGCTTGCTCCCAGGACCCTGAGATCATGATCTGAACCAAAGGCAGAGGCTTAACCCACTGAGCCACCCAGGTGCCCCTTTCCAAATATTTTTGATAACCATCATCAGAAAATTGTGCACTTACCATGGGTAATTTCTAGGTCAGGCATGTTTAACAATCTATGCTGTGAGTTCTAGCTTTTCTACCATGGCTATATTGTCGATGAGAACCCAAAGAATGAGCAATGAGTAGATGGCAAAGAATATGGAAGATAATGGATCATTGCCTTCACCAGATTACTGATAACTGATCTATATCTGATATGAATTACCAAGTATTCATGCAGGAAGTTAATATTCTCAATTCCTTTTACCACTCGGGGAAGTTCATCTACAAACAGACCATCATGTCAGTAATCCTTCAATCTTGTTGCTTTCAACTTGCTAGTTACCCATGTAAACCGCTAGCCCACTGGCCCTAAATCAGTACAAATGTGTGTCCCAGACTGTATTTCAGAAAAGAGAACAAGTGTGCAGCTTGAGATTATGTCCATTAAGAATATTTTCCTTACAAGCATTGTTAGGAAATAACTTTGTGTTGGACTAGAATGCTGCTATAGCAGCCCATTTCCTGCCAGTGCTCATATCACACGAAGCACCATCCATAAACTTGGCACAATTTATTTTTTTCTCAGACACTAATATGTTAAGGTTCCAATCTTATCTCAAAACATCTATGACCTATGCTTAAATATCCATTTCATGACCAGCCAACTTTGATAATATTTTTGGTACTGTTTTTCCCCATTGAATTTCCCAAATTCAGAAGGAAAACAAACTTTCAAAGAGTATTTTGTATTCTAAATATCATTTTGAGTTTTTAAAAAGGCTGCTCCCTTTCCTTGTAATCCATTATGACATGGTAGTAATGAGTGAGAAGTGATGATGTAAATAACTATTGATAACTATTGTGCTCCCTCTGATTCATTAGCTTTTTGCAGTTATTTCAGTGGACTTGTTCACACGTCCACTATATGGTTAATTGTCAGGTCAAAAAAGAAAGTTCAATCTTCCTAAAATTATGCATAGGTAAACATATATTTTTTTTAAGATTTTATTTATTTATTTGTCAGAGAGAGAGAGAGAGAGAGCACAGGCAGACAGAGTGGCAGAGGGAGAAGCAGGCTCCCTGCGGAGCAAGGAGCAGGATGTGGGACTTGATCCCAGGACGCTGGGATCATGACCTGAGCCGAAGGCAGCCGCTTAACCAACTGAGCCACCCAGGCGTCCCACATAGGTAAACATATTTAATGTAAATATACTTCACTGGTTGTATAAGACACATGATCAACAGAAATATGGTCATGGACAAAGATTGACACAATGTTTGCTTTTATTCATTTCCATAAAAGTACTGCATACATTAAAATACACAAGTCATAAATGTATGGCACAATATCACTCTTTCATACTGAAGGGGATAACTCAAGGTTATAAAATTCACTACATAAAAACAGAAGGTATTAATCCAAATTTGCTAACCATTTCAAATATTAATAACAAATTTAGGATGATTCTAATTAATTAATGCATACATTAATTTCCTATTGAGAAGAAAGTTATATCTTGAAGTTATATCTTAAAATATATTAAAATAATAACTGTTTTCCCCCTTTATGTTTTTTAAGTTTTTTCTTATTTCATTATATATACACTTTTATTCCTATATATATAAATAGTTTATATATATTTATTTTTAATAATATAACATAAATAATAAATAAATAAATAATACAATTGATTTATATATATTATGTGATATAATGTAAACAATAACTAAATAATATAAATAATATATATCTATATATAAAATTTTTAAAAATCAAAGAAGAGGGTACACTCCCGAATTTATTTATAAGGATGGCATTATCCTGATACCAAAACCACAAAAGGACACTACTAGAAAACTATAGGCCTATATCCATAATAAATACGGATGCAAAATTTCTCAATAAAATATTAGCAAATTCAATTTAGCAGCATATTAAAAGGATCATTCATCATGATTAATTGATTTGTTTTTGTTTATGGAAGCATGGTTCATCATAGGCTATTCAATCAAAATGATATAGTAAATTAACCAAATGAAAAAAGAATCATACAGTCATCTCAATAGACACAGAAAAATCATTTGATAAAACTCAACATAGTTTCATGATAAAAACTTTTGCCAGATTAGGCATAGAAGGAACATACGCCAACAAAATAAAGGCCATATATGACAAGCTCACATCATCCTCAATGATGAAAGTTGAAAATTAATTCTCAAAAAAAAAAGGAAAATTAATCCTCTAAGATTGGTAACAAGAGTGCCCACTATCACCACTCTTATTCTACATGGTAATCACTAGAGTGATAAAGCTAGAAAAAGAAATAGAAGGAATCAGAATTGGAAAGGAAAAGTTTTTTCTTCTTGCAGGTAATATTATTTTATATTTATTTATTTATTTTTAGAGATTTTATTCATTTTTGAGAGAGAGAGAGAGAGCACAAGCAGGCAGAGAGGCAGAGGGAGAAGCAGACTCCCCACTGAGCAGAAATCCTAATGTGGGGCTCAGGACCCAAAATCATGACCTACCTTCAGATCAGACCAACAGAGCTACCCTGTTGCCCCATGATTTTGTCTTTAGAAAATCCAAAACACTCAACCAAAAATCCCTTAGATCTAAACAATTCAGTAAAGTTACAGAATACAAAATTAGCATGCAAAAATCCGGAGCATTTCTTATGTGCTAGCAATGAATTTTCTTTTTTTTTTTAAGATTTTTATTTATTCATTTTACAGAGAGAGAGATCACAAGTAGGCAGAGAGACAGGCAGAGAGACGAGGAACAGGGTCCCTGCTGAGCAGAGAGCCCGATGTGGGGCTCGATCGCAGGACTCTGGGATCATGACCTGAGACGAAGGCAGAGAGGCTTTAACCCACTGAGCCACCCAGGCGCCCCATAGCAATGAATTTTCTAAAAAAGAAATAAAGAATTGGTATAATTTACAACAACATCACAAACAATACACTGTGTAGAAATAAATTTAACTAAGGAAGCAAAAGATCTGTTTGCTAAAACCCCAAGACATTTATTTCAGAAATCAAAGGGGGCACAAATAAATGGAAAGGTATCCCATGTGCAGGGATTGGAAGAAATAATATTGTTAAAGTATTGATATTATCAAAAGCCATATAGATTCAATGCAATCCCTATAGAGATTTCAGTGCCAGGGGCACCTGGGTGACTCAGTGGGTTAAGCCTCTACCTGCGGCTCAGGTCATGATCACAGGGTCCTGGGATCGAGCCCCGCATCAGGATCTCTGCTCAGCAGGAATCCTGCTTCCTCCTCTCTCTCTGCCTGCCTCTCTGCCTACTTGTGATCTCTCTCTATCAAATAAATAAATAAAAATATTTTTTAAAAAAAGATTTCAGTGCCATCTTTTACAGAAATAGGAAAACACAGTTATAATTTACATGGAAGCACACAGACCAAAGAAACCCTGGAGAGGGCGGAAAAGCAGGAGGTGTCACAGTTCCTGATTTCAAGCTACACTATGAAGGTATAGTTATCAAAGCAGCATGTTGCCAGCATAAAAACCAACAGGTGGTGGGTATTAGGGAGGGCACAGATTGCATGGAGCACTGGGTGTGGTGAAAAAACAATGAATACTGTTACGCTGAAAATAAAGGTGGTGGGTATTAGGGAGGGCACAGATTGCATGGAGCACTGGGTGTGGTGAAAAAACAATGAATACTGTTACGCTGAAAATAAATAAAAAATTAAAAAAAAAAAATTTAAAAAAAAACAACAAATATGCCAATGGAACAGAATTGAACACCCAGAAATAAATCCAAGCATATGTGGTCAAACTAATATTTGACCAAAGAGCCAAATATGCTCAATGGAGAAAGACAGTTTCTTTAATAAATTGTGCTAGCACAATTGGATATTTACTAAAAGAATGGAATTGGCCCCGTATCTTACACCACTCACAAAAATTAACTTGAAATGGACTAAATACTTAAATGTAACACATGAAACCATGAAACATGTAGAAGAATATAGGAATAAACTTCTAAATAAGGGTCTTTATAATAACTTTTGGATATGGCATCTAAAGCACAAAGCAACATCAAAAATAAACTGACGGGATTACATCACCCTAAAAAGCTTTTATACAGCAAAGGAAAATATCAATGAAGTGAAAGGATAACCTATAGAATGGGGAAAATTATTTCCAAACCATATATCTGATAAGAGGTTAATATCCACAACATATCACGTAATCATACAACTCATTAAGAAAAAAGTAAATAACCCAATTTAAAGTGGATAAAGGGCCAGAATAAGCATTTCCCCAAAAAAGATATACAAAAAGGAAATAGATACATGAAAAGATCCTTAACATCACTGGTCATTAGGACAATACAAATTAAAACTACAAGGAGACATGACCACATATCTATTACATGGTAACAGGAAGAGAAAGAGATAACAAATGCTACTGTGGATATAGAGTAAAGGGAACCCTTGTGCACTGTTGATGACTTTGTAAATTGTTACAGCCACTATGGAAAACAGTATAAAGAATCCCCCCAAAAATAAAAATAGAACTACCGTATGATCCAGAAATTCCATTGGGAATATATCCAAAAGAAATGAAAACACTAATTCAAAAAGATATCTACACCCCTGTATACATAGCAGTATTGTTCATATAAGCAAAGACATGAAAACAACCTAAGTGTCTATTGATGGTTGAGTGGATAAAGAAGTTGTGAGATAGATAGATAGATGATTGATAGAGATAGATAGATAGATAGATGTCAGATACATATGTAGATAGATAATAGATGCATAGATCGATAAACACACAATACTATTCCTCTATAAAATAATGCAGAAATCCTACCATTTGCAACAAGCATAAATGCACCTTGAAGGCATTATTTTAGGTAAAGTAAATCAAACAAAACAAATACCTCATGTCACTTTTATGGGAAATCTTTTAAAAAGGAAAAAGAAACATATTAAAAAAAAAGAGAGAGAGAGAGAGAGAGAGAGAACAGACTTATGGCTACCAGAAGCAAATAGTAGATAATTGCGTAATTTACTATGGTTGCTGCTATTTGTTGTTTGGTCCATTCATTGTTTTTAGCTTTTATTATAGCAGCTTCCAGGAGAGGAGGAACATTCTTACAAACATTGCAAGTTTTCCATCCCTCTTTCTCCAGGAATTAATTCAGTTTTTAACTTAGATGAGAATAAATCATAGTGGCTTGAATAGAAGGGAGAGCTCTTTGTTCTCCCAAGTTTATCTTTGTGTATGGTGTAAGAGAAAAGTCAAGTTTCATTCTTCTACACATAGCTGTCAAATTTTCCCAGCACCATTTATTGAAAAGACTGTCTTTTTACCACTGGATTTTTTTTCCTGCTTTGTCAAAGATTATTTGACCATAGAGTTGAGGGTCTATATCTGGGCTCTCTATTCTGTGCCACTGGTCTATGTGTCTGTTTTTATGCCAGTACCATGTTGTCTTGGTGATCACAGCTTTGGAGTAAAGCTTGAAATCAGGCAACGTGATGCCCACAGTTCTGTTTTTCTTTTTCAACATTTCCTTAGCAATTTGGGGTCTCTTCTGATTCCATACAAATTTTAGGATTGTTTGTTCCAGCTCTTTGAAAAATGCTGGTGAAATTTTGATCAGAATGGCATTAAAAGTACAGATTGCTCTAGGCAGTATAGACATTTTAACAATGTTTATTCTTCCGATCCAAGAGCATGGAATGGTCTTCCATCTTTTTCTGTCTTCTTTGATTTCTTTCATGAGTGTTCTGTAGTTCCTCAAGTACAGATCCTTTAACTCTTTGGTTAGGTTTATTCCCAGGTATCTTATGGTTCTTGGTGCTATAGTAAATGGAATCAATTCCCTAATTTCCCTTTCTGTATTTTCATTGTTAGTGTATAAGAAAGCAACCGATTTCTGTACATTGACTTTGTATCCTGCCACGTTACTGAATTGCTGTATGAGTTCTAGTAGTTTGGGGGTGGAGTCTTTGGGTTTTCCATATAAAGGATCATGTCATCTGCGAAGAGAGAGAGTTTGACTTCTCCATTGCCAGTTTGAATACATTGTATTTCTCTTTGTTGTCTGATTGCTGTTGCTAGGACTTTGAATACTATGTTGAACAAGAGTGGTGAGAGTGGGCATCCTTGTTTGTTCCTGATCTCAAAGGGAAGGCTGTCAACTTTTTCCCATTGAGGATATTTGTTGTGGGTTTTTCATACATAGACTTTATGAAGTTGAGGAATGTTCCCTCTATCCCTATACTTTGAAGGGTTTCAATCAGGAACAATGCTGGATTTTGTCAAATGGTTTTTCTGCATCAATTAAGAGGACTATGTGGTTCTTCTCTCTTCTCTTATTGACTTGTTCTATCACATTGATTGATTTGCGAATGTTGAACCATCCTTGCAACCCAGGGATGAATCCCACCTGGTCATGGTGGATAATCTTTTTCATGTGCTGTTGGATCCTATTAGCTAGGATCTTTTTGAGAATCTTAGCATCCATATTCATCAGGGATATTGGTCTGGAATTCTCCTTTTTGGTGGGGTCTTTGCCTGGTTTGGGGATCAGGGTAATGCTGGCTTCATAAAAAGAGTCTGGAAGTTTTCCTTCTGCTTCAACTTTTTGAAACAGCTTCAGGAGAATAGGTGTTATTTCTTCTTTTAAGAAATTAAAAATAGAGCTTCCCTATGACCCTGCAATTGCACTACTGGGTATTTACCCCAAAGATACAGATGTAGTGAAAAGAAGGACCATCTGTACCCCAATGTTTATAACAGCAATGGCCACGGTCGCCAAACTGTGGAAAGAACCAAGATGCCCTTCAACAGACGAATGGATAAGGAAAATGTGGTCCATATACACTATGGAGTATTATGCCTTCATCAGAAAGGATGAATACCCAACTTTTGTAGCAATATGGACGGGACTGGAAGAGATTATGCTGAGTGAAATGAGTCAAGCAGAGAGAGTCAATTATCATATGGTTTCACTTATTTGTGGAGCATAACAAATAACACGGAGGACATGGGGAGATGGAGAGGAAAAGAGAGTTGGGGGAAATTAGACGAGGAGATGAACCATGAGAGACTGGGGACTCTGAAAAACAATCTGAGGGTTTTGAAGGGGTGGGGGGTGGGAGGTTGGGGGAGCCAGGTGGTGGGTATTATGGAGGGCACGTATTGCATGGAGCACTGGGTGTGGTGCATAAACAATGAATTCTGGTACACTGAAAAGAAATTTTAAAAACTTTAAAAAAAAATTTTTTTAAATCTAATATTCCTCCCTAAAAAGGAAAGAAGCTAGTCTTAGATTCACTCAGATAACTGGTAGCAACAGTTTCATAGCTTCAATCACAGGTCAAGGAAGACAGACCAGACAAAATACTATATATTATATGTCTACAAATAAACTGAAATAGTAGCAGAGGAGTATTGTGTGACATAGGAAAAGTCTATAGTTACCTATAGGTTAACTATAGTTACCCTATAGTTACCTATAGGTTAACTATAGTTACCCTATAGTTACAAACAGGTTACAATCTTTCTAAACCATGTTCGCATGGCCAGCTTGTGAAAAGGTAAGATCCCAAGTCACTGAAGGATTCCCAGAGCCTTGTAGACTGACACTAAACAAGGGAAGATATCAACCTTTCAGCACTTTCAGAATGGTGGAAAAGACTAGGTATCTACAAAAACAGCAATAACAAAGATTTTTAAAACATATATTAATCCAGATCAGCAGTAAGGCAGAAATAAGACAGAAAACCATACTTTCTAAAGTTTGGAGTAAGGACAAGACAGTCAGATGACTAATGAAATGGATTCCCAGTGTTTTTGCCCCTAATGGAAGAAACAGAATTAGACTTGGCCAAGGGTGAGATTCACTGGGAAAGCCAAAGTTCCTTGTCACTGATACCCAGTGAGACTAGTCAATCATCTGATAAGACAAAGGAAACTGAGCCAAGATTTTAGGAACCAGAAATGCTGCCGAATCAAGTTATATCGTGAGATTGGCAAAATGAAAATTCAGAGGGAATACAGACATACTTCCAGGGAATGATCATATTAACTGTCAAAAAAGAATGTATCAAGGTGAGTTAATGCACTGAGAATCTACTCATATTTGTATAATACATGAGGGAGAACAGCTTATCTAAAATTTCTCTCACAAAATGCAAAGACAAACTAATGATGTAGCGTATGGTGACTAACATAACAAAAAAAAAAAAAAAACTTTTTTAAAAGGCAAAAGGAAAAACAGACCCTCAAGTAAAGCCAACTGTTGCTATGTAACAGTTCTTGTTCTACCCATTTAGGATTGGTTGGTTGCAGCACAGCTTATCAAACCGGGAATGCTAACCCTGAAGTCCATTTGTGTTACTTTCTGGAAACCATGTTCACTAGCATAATTCATTAAGTTGGGCTTTTTAAAGAACAATGTCTGTGAGTGCCCTTTCTTTCGATGGCTGACAACAAAAAAGGCAAACCAGAGCAGTGATGCAAATGAAAATGAATTCCAATACCATATGTAAATATCTGTCACATAAGAAAATGTATTACTTATCTAATAATTTAAAATTTTAGAATAGAAATGTAAACAAATAAAAAGCTAAATTTCAACCACCATAAAATATTTTAATCTATTAATTATTTTAGAAATACTTTAAGTTGGATTTAAATGCCTAAAAATGTAAAACAAAATCCAACTATGTATTGTTGACAGGAGATTTTTCTTCAACAGAAATACTTTAGTAACTTAAAAATATAATAGTTAGGGACAACATACCAGATATAGCAGTGTAGCCAAAGTCATTATGGGACTACAGACCTATGCCAAGACCTCACATTTAATACAACAAATGTATTGGTATAGTTAGTATCATAAGGGCATATAATGGGCAGCTTCATTCATGTAGACAGGAGAGCTCTCCTAATAATAAGGATCCCAAAGAGTTTATACATTAAAATAACATAAAAACATAACTTGTTAAGTGCTTAAGAATGAAAGTAACAATAAAGAAATAACCTGATGAAAATTAATGACATTAAAATTATAACAGTGAAACTAATAAAATAATTGTCTATATCATAAACAGTTATTACAATTCCCTTGCAATACCAATTCAGCAAAAAAGAAAGTAAATAAATATGAAAAATATGAACATCAACTATACAAATCAGTAGGTAATTTTAAACATAATACAACATTTTGAACAGCATATTACATGGAAGAAAGGAAGAACTTTCTACAAAAGTACCAAACTTCAGTAAAGAAGAAATTTAAACGTTAAAAAGATTTCACTTTACCTATTATATCTAGAAGATTTTGCAGGACAGCCTAGCATAAAGGCATTTGTAGCTCACAGAAATGTTGCAGAGAGTAGAAAATAAATAAATGATACTTAACTCATTTCATAAATATAATATACCCTAAATAATAAAAAATACAAAAAAATCAACCCCTATTATATCAATAACCTGGAAAGAAAAATTACTAAAGAAATGAGACATTAGGGGGGAGGAGTCAAGATCGCAGAGAAGTAGCAGGCTGAGACGACATCGGGTAGCAGGAGATCAGCTAGATAGCTTATCTAACCATTGTGAACACCTACAAACCCAACAGGAAATCGAAGAGAAGAAGAGCAACAATTCCAGAAACAGAAAATCGATCACTTTCTGAAAGGTAGGACCTGTGGAGAAGTGAATCCAAAGCGACGGGAAGATAGACCCCGGGGGGAGGGGCCGGCACCCGGCAAGCGGCGGAGCGACGGAGCACAAAATCGGGACTTTTAAAAGTCGGCTCCACTGGGAGACATCGCTCCAGAGGCTAAACCGGGGGGAAACCCAGGCGGGGTCAGCATAACCCCAGGTCCCGCGCGGTCACAGAAGGACTGGGGGTGTCTGAGTGCCACAGAGCTCGCAGGTATTAGAGCGGGGAAGCCGGCTACAGCGACAAAGCCAAGGAGTAAGCTCTAAGCCCAGGGTTACCTTGTGCCGGTCGCAGGCTGGGTGGGCTAGGAGCGCGGCCGGAGGCCACGGAGACGAAAGCGACCCAGCGCTTTTCTCCAGCTCCAGCAATTGACTGCTTTCCTCAAGGCGCAACCGCAGGCCAGGGAGGCGGGGCGGTAGGCGCTTTGCTCTGAGAGCGCACTGAGGAGCGGAACCCCAAGCTCTCAGCTCCTCCGGGCTGGAGACTGGGAGGCCGCCATCTTCATTCTCATTCTCCGGAACTCTACGGAAAGCGCTTAGGGAACAAAAGCTCCCGAAAGCAAACCGGAGCGGATTACCTAGCCCGGCCCCTGGCAAGGACGGTGCAATTCCACCTGCGGCAAAGACACTTGAGAATCACTACAACAGGCCCCTCCCCCAGATGATCAACAAGAAACCCATCCAAAAACAACTTCGCTCACCAAGAACAGCGGAATTCCACAGCAGGAGAAAGCAAATCTTATCTGGACAAAATGACAAGGCGGAGAAACTCACCTCAAAAAAAAGAAGAGGCCGTACCGAAGGCTGGAGAACTAATCAATACGGACATAGGTAACATGACAGATCTAGAGTTCAGAATGACGATTCTCAAGGTTCTAGCCGGGCTCGAAAAAGGCATAGAAGATATTAGAGAAACCCTCTCCAGAGAGATAAAAGCCCTTTCTGGAGAAATAAAAGAACTAAAATCTAACCAAGTTGAAATCAAAAAAGCTATTCATGAGGTGCAATCAAAAATGGAAGCTCTCACTGCTAGGATAAATGAGGCAGAAGAAAGAATTAGTGACATAGAAGACCAAATGATAGAGAATAAAGAAGCTGAGCAAAAGAGAGACAAACAAATACTGGACCACGAGGAGAGAATTCGAGAGATAAGTGACACCATAAGACGACACATTAGAATAATGGGGATTCCAGAAGAAGAAGAAAGAGAGAGGGGAGCAGAAGGTATATTGGAGACAATTATTGGAGAGAATTTCCCTAATATGGCAAAGGGAACAAACATCAAAATCCAGGAAATGCTAAGAACGCCCCTCAAAATCAATAAAAATAGGTCCACACCTCGTCACCTGATAGTAAAATTTACAAGTCTGAGAGACAAAGAGAAAATCCTGAAAGCAGCCTGGGAAAAGAAGTCTGTAACATACAAGGGTAAAAACATTAGATTGGCAGCGGACCTATCCACAGAGACCTGGCAGGCCAGAAAGAACTGGCATGATATATTCAGAGCACTAAACAAGAAAAACATGCAGCCAAGAATACTATATCCGGCTAGGCTATCATTGAAAATAGAAGGAGAGATAAACAGCTTCCAGGACAAACAAAAGCTGAAAGAATTTGCAAACACCAAACAAGTTCTACAAGAAATATTGAAAGGGGTCCTCTAAGCAAAGAGAGACCCTAAAAGTAGTAGATCAGAAAGAAACAGAGACAATATACAGTAACAGTCACCTTACAGGCAATACAATGGCAATAAATTCATATCTCTCAATAGTTACCCTGAATGTTAATGGGCTCAATGCCCCAATCAAAAGACACAGGGTACAGAATGGATAAAAAAACAAAACCCATCAATATGCTGCCTACAAGAAACTCATTTTAGACCCGAAGACACCTCCAGATTTCAAGTGAGGGGGTGGAAAACAATGTACCATGCTAATGGACATCAGAAGAAAGCTGGGGTGGCAATCCTTACATCAGATCAATTAGATTTTAAGCCAAAGACTATAATAAGAGATGAGGAAGGACACTATATCATACTCAAAGGGTCTGTCCAACAAGAAGACCTAACAATCTTAAATATCTATGCCCCTAACATGGGAGCAGCCAACTATATAAACCAATTAATAACAAAATCTAAGAAATACATCGACAGTAATACAATAATAGCAGGAGACTTTAACACCCCCCTCACTGAAATGGACAGATCATCTAAGCAAAAGATCAACAAGGAAATAAAGGCCTTAAATGACACACTGGACCAGATGGACATCACAGATATATTCAGAACATTCCATCCCAAAGCAACAGAATATACATTCTTCTCTAGTGCACATGGAACATTCTCCAGAATAGACCACATCCTGGGTCATAAATCAGGTCTCAATCGGTATGAAAAGATCGAGATCATTCCCTGCATATTTTCAGACCACAATGCTCTGAAGCTAGAACTCAATCACAAGAGGAAATTTGGAAAGAACACAAATACATGGAGACTAAACAGCATCCTTCTAAAGAATGAATGGGTCAACCAGGAAATTAAAGAAGAATTGAAAAAAATCATGGAAACAAATGATAATGAAAACACAATGGCTCAAAATCTGTGGGACACAACAAAGGCAGTCCTGAGAGGAAAATATATAGCGGTGCAAGCCTTTCTCAAGAAACAAGAAAGGTCTCAAATACACAACCTAACTCTACACCTAAAGGAGCTGGAGAGAGAACAACAAAGAAAGCCTAAACCCAGCAGGAGAAGAGAAATCATAAAGATCAGAGCAGAAATCAAGTAAATAGAAACTAAAAAAACAGTAGAACAAATCAACAAAACTAGGAGCTGGTTCTTTGAAAGAATTAATAAGATTGATAAGCCCCTGGCCAGACTTATCAAAAAGAAAAGAGAAAGGACCCAAATAAATAAAATCGTGAATGAAAGAGGAGAGATCACAACCAGCACCAAAGAAATACAAACAATTATAAGAACATAGTACGAGCAACTCTACGCCAACAAATTTGACAATCTGGAAGAAATGGATACATTTCTAGAGATGTATAAACTACCACAACTGAACCAGGAAGAAATAGATAACCTGAACAGACCCATAACCAGTAAGGAGATTGAAACAGTCATCAAAAATCTCCAAACAAACAAAAGTCCAGGACCAGACGGCTTCCCAGGGGAATTCTACCGAACATTTAAAGAAGAATTAATTCCTATTCTCCTGAAACTGTTCCAAAAAATAGAAATGGAAGGAAAACTTCCAAACTCATTCTATGCGGCCAGCATCACCTTGATCCCAAAACCAGACAAGGATCCCACCAAAAAAGAGAATTACAGACCAATATCCTTGATGAACACAGATGCGAAAATTCTCACCAAAATACTGGCCAATAGGATCCAACAGTACATTAAAAGGATTATTCACCACGACCAAGTGGGATTTATTCCAGGGGTGCAATGTTGGTTCAACATCCGCAAATCCATCAATGTGATACAATACATTAATAAAAGAAAGAGTAAGAACCATATGATACTCTCAATAGATGCTGAAAAAGCATTTGACAAAGTGCAGCATCCCTTCCTGATTAAAACTCTTCAAAGTGTAGGGATAGAAGGCACATACCTCAATATTATCAAAGCCATCTATGAAAAACCCACCGCAAATATCATTCTCAATGGAGAAAAACTGAAAGCTTTTCCGCTAAGGTCAGGAACACGGCAGGGATGTCCGTTATCACCACTGCTGTTCAATATAGTACTAGAAGTCCTAGCCTCAGCAATCAGACAACAAAAAGAAATTAAAGACATCCAAATTGGCAAAGAAGAAGTCAAACTATCACTCTTTGCAAATGATATGATACTATATGTGGAAAACCCAAAAGGCTCCACTCCAAAACTGCTAGAACTTATACAGGAATTCAGTAAAGTGTCAGGATATAAAGTCAATGCACAGAAATCAGTCGCATTTCTTTACACTAACAACAAGACAGAAGAAAGAGAAATTGAGGAGTCAGTCCCATTTACAATCGTACCCAAAACCATAAGATACCTAGGAATAAATCTAACCAAAGAGGCAAAGAATCTATACTCAGAAAACTATAAAGTACTCATGAAAGAAATTGAGGAAGACACAAAGAAATGGAAAAATATTCCATGCTCATGGATTGGAAGAACAAATATTGTGAAAATGTCTATTCTACCTAAAGCAATCTACGCATTTAATGCAATCCCTATCAAAATCCCACCCATTTTTTTAAAGAAATAGAACAAATAATCCTAAAATTTATATGGAACCAGAAAAGACCTCGAATAGCCAAAGGAATATTGAAAAAGAAAGCCAAAGTCGGTGGCATCACAATTCCAGACTTCAAGCTCTATTACAAAGCTGTCATCATCAAGACAGTATGGTACTGGCACAAAAACAGACATATAGACCAATGGAACAGAATAGAGAGCCCAGAAATAGACCCTCAACTCTATGGTCAACTAATCTTCGACAAAGCAGGAAAGAATATCCAATGGAAAAAAGACAGCCTCTTCAACAAATGGTGCTGGGAAAATTGGACAGCCACATGCAGAAAAATGAAATTGGCCTATTTCCTTACACCACACACGAAAATAGACTCAAAATGGATGAAGGACCTCAATGTGCGAAAGGAATCTATCAAAATCCTGAGGACAATGCAGGCAGCAACCTCTTTGACCTCAACCGCAGCAACTTCTTCCTAGGAACATCGCCAAAGGCAACAGAAGCAAGGGCAAAAATGAACTATTGGGATTTCATCAAGATCAAAAGCTTTTGCACAGCAAAGGAAACAGTTAACAAAACCAAAAGACAACTGACAGAATGGGAGAAGATATTTGCAAACGACATATCAGATAAAGGGCTAGTATCCAAAATCTATAAAGAGCTTATCAAACTCAATACCCAAAGGACAAATAATCCAATCAAGAAATGGGCAGAGGACATGAACAGACATTTCTGCAAAGAAGACATCCAGATGGCCAACAGACACATGAAAAAATGCTCCACATCACTCGGCATCAAGGAAATACAAATCAAAACCACAATGAGATACCACCTCACACCAGTCAGAATGGCTAAAATTAACAAGTCAAGAAATGATAGATGCTGGCGAGGATGCGGAGAGAGGGGAACCCTCCTACACTGCTGGTGGGAATGCAAGCTGGTGCAACCACTCTGGAAAACAGTGTGGAGGTTCCTCAAAAAACTGAAAATAGAGCTACCCTACGACCCAGCAATTACACTCCTGGGTATATATCCTAAAGATACAAACGTGGTGCTCCGAAGGGGCACGTGCACCCGAATGTTTATAGCAGCAATATCCACAATAGCCAAACTGTGGAAAGAGCCTAGATGTCCATCAACAGATGAATGGATAAAGAAGAAGTGGTATATATACACAATGGAATACTATGCAGGCATCAAAAGACATCATATCTTGCCATTTGCGACGACGTGGATGGAACTAGAGGGTATCATGCTTAGCGAAATAAGTCAATCGGAGAAAGACAACTATCATATGATCTCTTTGATATGAGGAAGTGGAGATGCAAGGCAGGGGGGTTGGAGGGAGGTAAGAAAAGAAAAAATGAAAAGATGGGATTGGGAGGGAGACAAACCATAAAAGACTCAATCTCAAGAAACAGACTGAGGGTTGCGGGGGGGGAGGGGGGACGGGAGAGGGTGGTGGGGAAATGGACATTGGGGAGGGTATGGGCTATGATGAGTGCTGTGAAATGTGTAAACCTGACGATTCACAGACCTGTACCCCTGGGGATAAAAATACATTATATGTTTATTAAAATAAAAAAATTTAATAAAAAAAAGAAATGAGACATTAAATTATAAAACTTACTTAGCAAAAGAGATACATCTTTACAAAAGATGTAACAATAATTCAGCATGAGGAAAATCCATGTGATAAAGGACAAGAACATATGATTATCCTCAATGATATAGAAAAATGCTTTTTAGGGACACCGGGGTGGCTCAGTTGGCTAAGTGGCTGCCTTCAGCTCAGATCATGATCCCAGAGTCCTGATATAGAGTTCTGCATTGGGCTCCTTGCTCTACAGGGAGCTTGCTTCTCCCTCTGCCTGCTCTTCCTGCCACTCCCCCTGCTTGGGCTCTCTCTCTCTCTCTCTCTTTCTCTGACAAATACATAAATAAAAACTTAAAAAAAAAAAAAGAAAGAAAAGTGATTTGTTACTACACTGGAATAGAAAGAATGCTCTTTAATTTAATATACATTTCTCTCCAAAGGTATTATACTGAAAATCATAGTAAAAGTTCATAAATATGTCACCTTACACATGACAACTTAAGGTGTCTGTGATCAACACTACCTTTCAACATTTCACTGCAAGTCATAGCTAATGCAATAAGAAAAATAGATATGGATTGGAAAAAGGTTAAAAGCATTAATATAACATATTTTCCCATAATGGCATTCTATAAAATACAAAGAAAACCTACATGAAGTTATGAGGACTAATATATGAGTTCAGTCAGCATGTTCAAAATAATGTTTCTCTACACCAGTAGGGAGCAATTAGATAATGTAATAGAGAAAGAAAATGTCCCTTTTCTAATAAACATGGGTTATACATTGAAATAAACATAAAAATGTGTGCAAGACTTCATAAAGAACATCTTTTAAAGAACACTATAAAAAGTTATTGAAAGATATAAAATTAGATATGAATGAAGTAAAAGTTATACCATGATCAGAGGCAGATTCATTATAAAGTTAAAGAAGCTCAGGTTTAAAGCCTCCACTGTCCTAATTCCCTTTGAAGTCACTAAAAGGTGGGAGGGCCTAGCACAATGTGTTTATCTAGCCATGTGTTCTAATTTTTGAAGAAATATATATTACCTGCAATCAATTAAAAGTGCTGACTCCATTCTCCATCTGATATTTCCTTTCATATCAGGTAACATTGAAGTGGCAATTGTTTTTTGAATCTGGGTAACAGGACTTAGAGTTGAGAATGCATTTTAAAACTTTTAGTGAGATGTATTTTATGTTTCTCAGTCACATGTGTGTATAGTCAGGCCAGCTATCCTAGGTGGAATGATTTCCAGGAATATTTCTATCACTGACAGTGTAGATTCATTGTTCTAAGAATGGGCCTGTTGGATACAATATGGTGAAGTTGGTGCAGCCACAGGAGGAAACAAGGAAGCTTCTAAGAAAGTTTACTTTGCTCACAAGTTCCAGGAAGAGAGGGAGTAAAGGTGAGGATTATACTACATTCCTCTGAGGACCACAGGGGAAGACCAAGATGGAACTCAGGAAATCCCATCAGCTATGGCTCACTGTTGAATAATGTCAATTCAGTGATACTGAATTGATACCTTCTCAAATCAGGTAGGGATGGAGGGCTTAGACTATAGTTTTGATTGGTATTTCCATAGGAAAGGCATGGTGGGCCAGGGTAAATGGCTTAGGATTGGCTAGTTTGAATAATTTTTGCTGGCTCTAAGCTGTAGTGGTCATCTCTACTTGCCTAGTACCTGGCCCTGGAATGATTAAGGCAGAGGAATATTTTCTTTTGGAGGTAAGGGCCTGATAGAGGGTGTATGGCTTGGACTGGTTATTTGCGTAGCAAAGGAATGCTCTGGGCTGGTTATCTCTGACATTGGCCAGCCCTTGGAGGGACAGTCTATCCCCAGCTATCCCTTTTATAAGGGGTAGGGATTTTTAAGATTTCAAAAAATGATAATACAGAAATTTTTTTCATTTAAAAAATATTTATAATATCTGTATCCAGGCATGACACGAGGTGCAGTGCCAAAGGCTGTAATCTTAAAGTGTCAAATGGCACCCAGCATAGAAAGTAAATGAACTAATCAACAAAAGAAACAATAGGTGTTGGCAAAGATGTGGAGAAAGAGGAAAGAGGAAATTTCCTGCACTACTAGGGGGAATGCAAAATAGGGCAGCCACTTGGAAAACAGTAAGGAGTTTCTTCAAAAAGTTAAAAATAGAATCACCTTATGATCCAGCAATAACACTACTGGGTATTTACCCAAAGAATCAAAAGTAATAATTCTAAGGCATACAGATATCCTGATATTTACAGCAGCAATAACAACAATAGCCAAATAATGGAAACAGTCCAAGTGTCCATCAGTTGATGAATATATAAAGGAGATGAGGAGGAGATACACACACACACACACACACACACACACATACATGCACATACATATACCATATACCATTGGTATGTGTGTGTGTGTGTGTGTGTGTATATATATATATGGCATATACCATTATATATATACACACACATATGTATGTACATACAAATATATGTACGCATATATATACATCCAAGTGTCCATCAACTGTTAAAAGATAAAGGAGATGTAGTGTATGTGTACATATATATTATACATATAATATATATAATATATATAGCATATATACGATATATGGTGTGTGTGTGTGTGTGTGTGTGTGATGGGATAGTACTCAGACATCAAAAAGAATGAAATCTTGCCATTTACAGTGACATGAATGGTGATAAATTATTAGGCCAAGTGAAATAAGTCAGAGAAAGACAAATACCATATGATTTCACTCGTGCGTGAAATTTAAGAAACAAAAAAAAATGAACAAATGGAAAAAGAGAGAGAATGACAAGCTGAGAAACAGACTCTTAACTGTAGGGTACAAATGGATGGTTACCAGAGGGGAGGTGGGTAGAGGAATGAGTGAAATAGGTGATGGGGATTAAGGAGGGCACTTACTGTGATGGGCACCACGTGTTCTATGGAAGTGTTGAATCACTGTATTGTACACCTGAAACTAATATTATGCTGTATGTTAACTAAATAAACTAAAACTAAATTTAATTTAAATAAAAACTTTAAAAAATTAAAAACAAAAAACAAAATGCACTATGAAAATAAATCCTTTCTTATCACTGCTGTCTCAGTCACCCTATGCTTAAGTAAGCTATTTGTGTGTCTGTATCTGCAGCAAATAATTTAAACACTACATTGTAATTAGTACTTAGGACAATGTAAATGGGCCATCAGAGGAGTTTAAATTTTCTTCTGTCTAAAATAACTGGAAAATAAATGGTGTTCACAGAAAAAATATTGACTTGAACTATTAAAAAAGATGGACTTTTTCATGTTAGCATAAACAACATTTATGAAAAATGGGCATTTCCAAACAAAATAGGAAGAAGAGTAGCATTGGGACTTTTTTAATTTTTGTAAATTTCTCTATTATTTCACTTAATAGAAAAGAGCTGGATTCTCTGATCTGCTCCTTCATTCAGCCGGTTACAATATCAAACATTACGTTGCCTGAGGAAGGCCTACTATACATTTATACAGGAGTGAAAGTGAAAAGGGCATAATAACTTGTTATTAATATAAAATAGTTTTGATTTTCAGTCCTTCTCTTTTCAGAACTCCCAGGAGTTTCTAGACTATACTTAGAGTATCATGGTTTAAAAGCAAACACACTTTTTCTATTATTAATATAATAAAATATTACATTTTATTATTATTTTTTGCTCAAAAAATATACCAATTAACTTTCTCTACCAAGATTCTCTATCATCTCATTACTCTTCCAAGTTAATATAACATAACAGTTTTAGATTAGGTTTACCTTTCACTCAAATTTAAATTTAAATGAGCATGTGTAATATTTCAAAAAGAATTTTTATGGCGGGGGCAGCTGGGTGGCTCAGTGGGTTAAGCCTCTACCTTCAGTTCAGGTCATGATCTCAGGGTCCTGGCACCAAGCCCTGCATTGGGCTCTCTGCTCAGTGGGGAGCCTGCTGCCCTCTCTCTCTCTCTCTGCCTGCCTCTCTGCCTACTTGTGATCTCTCTCTCTCTCTGTCAAATAAATAAAAGAAATCTTTAAAATATACTTTTATGGCAGAAATATTAAAAGCATATTTCAGGAAATGAATGTGATCCCCAAAACCCTATGTGAAGGCTCAAGAATGATGAATAAAGAGGGAGGAGCAAGATGGCAGACAAGTAGGAGACCTAACTATCATCGGGTCCCAGGAGTTCAGCTAGATAGTTCTCAAACCATCCCGAAGACCAACAAACTAAGCAGGAGATCAAAGAGAACAAGAGCAGAAATTCTAGGAACAGAAAAGCGACTACTTTCTGGAAGGTAGGGCATGCAGAGAAGCGAATCCGAGGTGGTATACAGGAAGATAGACCACAAGGGGAGGGGTCCGCTCCTGGTAAGGGATAGAGCACTGGAGGACAAAATTAGAAGTTTGAAAAGTCTGCTTCACTGAGGGATGTCACTTTAGAGTGTAAGGGGGTGGGGGGTGGAGTCCTCCCTGGGACAGTGTGGTCATAGGACCCTCGGGGTCACAAAAAGACCAGGGGTGTCTGAGTGTGGCAGACACCTAGGTATCTGAGCAGGGAAGCCAGCTGCAAAGACAGAGCCAAGAAGTGGGCTCTCAGCTTAGGATTACCTTAAACCATGATCCATGACACAGTTGGGCCACTGCTCTTCAGGCAAGGACCCAACAAGCAGCAGATCCAGGGAGACTCACCTTCCTCTGCTGGGAGGACCAGTGCAAGAGCATGCTGCAGGAATCTGCTGGGTTTGGAGACTCCAAATGGGGCTATGCATGAAACAGAAATGCACTGTCACAGGCTAGGTGAACACAGAGTGTGGCCAGAGACCAGGGAGATGGGAGTGATTGACTGCTTTTCTCTGAGGATGCACTGAGGAGTGGGGCTCCAAGCCTGGGAGGCCATCATTTTCATTCCCATCCTCCAAAGCTGTACAGAAAGCTTTCACAGAACAAAAGCTACCAAGAGCAAAACCAACCAGTATACTTAGCCTGGCTACTCACAAGGACAGTGCAATTCTGTCCCAACCAAAGACATTTAAGAATCACTGCAGCAGGCCTCTTCCCCAAGAGATTAGCAAGGACATCCAGCCAAGACCAAGTTCCCTTATCAATGAGAACTAAAAAACTTCAGAGCTACAGGAATACAGCATAGAATTCATGGCTTTCCCCCCATGATTATTTAGTCTTTCAAAGTTAAATTTTTTTAATTTAAATTTTTTCTTTTTCTTTTTTTTTTGATTTTTCATATTTCCTATTTTGACATTTTAATATTTTATCTTATCAATTTTTTTAAAAAATACTTTTTAAATATTAATTGTTATATTCTACCCCTTCATTGTATTTAACCCTATTTTTTGTATATATAGGTTTTTCTTTCTTTAAAATTTTGGGAAATAGTTTCTTCTAACAGATCAAAATATACCTTAAATCTAGTGCATGTCTTTGTTCTAGTCTCCAGCCTGATCACATTCTTTAATCCTCTTTTTTCTTTTTTCAACGAACTTCTTATCAGTTCCTTTTTTAGAATCTTTTTTAATTTTATCTTCACATTCATATTCCATCCCTTAATCATGTTTACCCTTATTTTTGTATATATATATAAGTTTTTCTTTCTTTAAAATTTTTGGAGGCAGTTTTTTTCTAACAGACCAAAATACACATGCATCAAGTGTATGGCTCTGTTCTATTCCCCAATCATATATATATATATATATATATATATATATAGATATAGATATAGATATAGATATAGATATATCTATATATTTATATATAGATATATATATATTGCTTTTTTTGTTTCTTTTTCTCCTTTCTTCTCCCCCCAGTTTCGGGTCTCTTCCAATTTAGTTAGTGTTTATTTTTCTGGGGTCATAGCTAACCTTTTATTTTAGTTTAGTTTAGTTTTTTACCCTTTTAGGATTTTGTTCTCTGATCCATCTATTCTTATCTGGATAAAATGACAAGGTAGATAAACTCACCTCAAAAAAAAGAGCAAGAGGCAGTACCAACAGCTAGGGGCCTAATCAATATGGACATTAGTAAGATGTCAGAAATAGAGTTTAGAATGACAATTATCAAGTTCTAGTTGGGATCAAAAAAATCATGGAAGATACTAGAGAATCCCTCTTGGGAGAAATAAAATCCCTTTCTGGAGAAATAAAAGAACTAAAATCTAACCAAGTTGAAAACAAAAAAGCTATTAATGAGGTGCAATAAAAAATGCAGGCTTGTACTGGTAGGATAAATGAGGCAGAAGAGAGAATTATGATAGAGAAGACCAAATGATGGAGAATAAAGAAGCTGAGAAGAAGAGAGATAAACAACTACTGGACCATGAGGGGAGAATTTGAGAGATAAGTGATACGATAAGATGAAACAATACTAGAATAATTCAGATCCCAGAAGAAGAAGAAGAGAGAGAGAGAGTAGCAGAAGGTATATTGGAACAAATTACAGCAGATAATTTCCCTAATTTGGCAAAGGGAACAAGCATCAAAATCCAGAAGATGCAGAGAACACCCCTCAAAATCAATAAAAATAGGTCAACACCCCATCATCTAATAGTAAAACTTACAAGTCTCAGTGACAAAGAGAAAATCCTAAAAGGACCTCGGGACAAGAGTTCTGTAGCACACAATGGTAGAAATATCAAATTGGCAGCAGACCTATTCACAGAGACCTGGCAGGCCAGAAAGGACTGGTATGATATATTCAGAGCACTAAATGAGAAAAATATTCAGCCAAGAATATTATATTCAGCTAGGCTATCATTGAAAATACAAGAGAAAAAAAAGTTTCCAGGACAAACAAAAACTAAAAGAATTTTCAAACACCAAACCAGCCCTACAGGAAATATTGAAAGGGGTCCTCTAAGCAAAGAGAGAGCCTGAAAGTAACAGACTAGAAAGGAACAGAGAAAATATACAGTAGCAGTGAAATTACAGGCAGTACAATTGCACTAAAATCACATCTTTCAATAGTTACCCTGAATGTAAATGGGGTTAATGTCCCAATCAAAAGACACAGGATAGCTTTCCCTCTCTCACAATACCTTGCACTCTTCCTTTCCAACCCAGGCCCAGCAGAATGGCCCCCACGAAGAAGGGTGGTGAGAAGAACGGCCGTTCTGCCATCAATGAGGTAGTGACCAGAGAATAAACAATCAACATTCACAAGTGAATCCATGGAGTGGGTTTCAAGAAACATGCCCCTCAGTCACTCAAAGAGATCCAGAAATTTGCCATGAAGGAGATAGGAACTCCAAATGTGAAATTGACATGAGGCTCAACAAAGCTGTCTGGGTCAAAGGAATAAGGAACATTCCATACCATATCCGTGTGCAGTTGTCCAGAAACCATAATGAGGATGAAGATTCCCCCAACAAGCTCTACACACTGGTCACCTATGTACCTGTCATCTGTTTCAAAAATCTACAGACAGTTAACATAGATGAAAACTAATTGCTGATTTTCAAATAAAGGTATAAAACTACAACAACAACAACAACAACAACAAAAAAAGACACAGGATATCAGAATGGATTTTTTAAAAAGACCCATCAATATGCTGTCTGCAAAAAAACTCATTTTAGACCCAAACACACCTCCAGATTTAAACTGAGGGGGTGGAGAAAAATTAACCATGCTAATGGACATCAAAAGAAAGCTGGGGTGGCAATCCTTATATCAGATCAATTAGATTTTAAGCCAAAGACTATAATAAGAGATCAGAAAGGACATGATATCATACTTAAAGGGTCTGTCCTACAAGAAGATCTAAAAATTTTAAATATCTATCCCCCTAACATGGGAGTAGCCAATTATATAAACCAATTAATAACAAAATCAAAGAAAATATCAACAATAATACAATAATAGTAGGGAACTTTAACACCCCGACACACTGAAATGGACAGATCATCTAAGCAAAAGATCAACAAGGCTTTAAATGACACATTGCACCAGATGGACATCATAGATATATTCAGAACATTCCATCCCAAAGCAACAGAATACACATTCTTCTCTAGTGCACATGGAACATTCCTCAGAATACATCACGTCTTGAGTCACAAATCAGGTCTCAATTGGTACCAAAAGATTAGGATCATTCCCTGCATATTTTCAGACCAAAATTCTCCTAACCTAGAGGTCAATCACAAGAGGAAAGTTGGAAAGAACAAATACATGGAGGCTAAAGAATGAATGGGTCAACCAGGAAATTAAAGAAGAACTTTAAAAATTTATGGAAACAAATGCAAATGAAAACACTACTGTTCAAAATATTTGGGACACAGGGTGGGCATTCCTGAGAGAAAAGTATATAGCAATACAAGCCTTACTCAAGAAACAAGAAAGGCCTCAAGAGCACAACCTAACTCTATAACTAAAGGAGCTGGAGACAGAACGGCAAAGAAAACATAAACCCAGCAGAAGAAGAGAAATAATAAAGATCAGAGCAGAAGTCAATGAAATAGAAACCAACAGAACACTAGAACCATAGGGCGCCTGGGTGGCTCAGTGGGTTAAAGCCTCTGCCTTCGGCTCAGGTCATGATCCCAGGGTCCTGGGCTCGATCCCCGCATCAGGCTCTCTGATCAGCGGTGAGCCTGCTTCCTCCTCTCTCTGCCTGCCTCTCTGCCTACTTGTGATCTCTGTCTGTCAAATAAATAAATAAAATCTTTAAAAAAAAAGAACACTAGAACCAATCAACAAAACTAGGAGCTGGTTCTTTGAAAGAGTTAATAAGAGTGACAAACCCCTGGCCAGATTTATCAAAAAGAAATGAGAAAGGACCCAAATAAATAAAATCATGAATGAAAGAGGAGAGATCACAACCAACACCATAGAAATACAATTATAAGAACATATTAGAGCAACTCTACACCAGCAAATTTGACAGTCAGGAAGAAATGGATGCATTCCTAGAGACATAGAAACTATCAAAACTGAACCACGAAGAAATAGAAAACCTGAACAGAACCGACCCATAACCAGTAAGGAGGTTGAAGTAGTCATCAAAAATCTCCCAACAATCAAGAGCCCAGGGCCAGATGGCTTCCCAGTGGAAGTCAAACATTCAAAGAAAAATTAGTACCTATTCACCTGAAACTGTTCCAAAAAATAGAAATAGAAGGAAAACTTTCAAACTCATTTTATGAGGCCAGCATTACTGTGATTCCAAAACCAGAAAAAGACCCAATCAAAAACAAGAATCATAGACCAATATCCTTGATGAACATGGATGCAAAAATTCTCACCAAAATACTAGCCAATAAGATCCAACAGTACATTAAAAGGATTACTCACCACTATCAAGTGGGATTTATTCCTGGGCTGCAAGGTTGGCTCAACATTCACAAATGAATCAATGTGATACAATACATTAATAAAAGAAATAACAAGAATCATATGATACTCTCAATAGATGCTGAAAAAGCATTTGACAAAGTACAGCATCCTTTCTTGATCAAAACTCTTCAAAGTTTAGACATAGAGGGTATATACCTCAATATCATCAAAGCCATCTATGAAAAACCCACAGCAAATATCATTCTTAATGGAGAAAAACTGAGAGCTTTTCCCCTAAGGTCAGAAACACAGCAAGGATGTCCACTATCTCCACTGCTACTCAACATAGTACTAGAAGTCCTAGCCTCAACAAGCAGACAACAAAAAGAAATAAAAGGCATCCGAATTGGCAAAGAAGAAATCAAACTATCACTCTTTGCAGATGATATGATATTTTCTGTGGAAAATCCAAAATACTCCACTCCCAAACTGCTAGAACTCATATAGGAATTCAGTAAAGTGTCAGGATATAAAATCAATGCACAGAAATCAGTTACATTTCTATACACCAACAGCAAGACAGAAGAAAGAGAAATTATGGAGTTGATCCCATTTACAACCATTTACAGTTGCACCCAAAACCATAAGATACCTAGAATAAACCTAACCAAAGAGGCAAAGAATCTGTACTCACAAAACTATAAGGTACTCATGAAAGAAATGGAGGAAGACACAAAGAAATGGAAAAACATCCCATGTTCATGGATTGGAAGAACAAATATTATGAAAATGTCATGCTACCTAAAGCAATCTACACATTTAATACAATCCCTATCAAAATACCATCTTTTTTTTCAAATAAATGGAACAAATAATCCTAAAATTTATATGGAACTAGAAAAGACACTGAATAGCCAGATGTAGGTTGAAAAAGAAAACCAAATTTGGTGGCATCACAATGCCAGACTTCAAGCTCTATTATAAAGCTGTCATCATCAAGACAGTATGGTACTGGCACAAAAACAGACACATACATCAATGGAACAAAATAAAGATCCCAGAAATAGACGCCCAACTCTATGGTCAACTAAACTTCAACAAAGCAGGAAAGAATGTCCAATGGAAAAAAGACAGTCTCTTCAGCAAATGGTGTTGGAAAAATTGGACAGCCACATGCAGAAGAACAAAATTGGACCATTTCCTTACACTACACACAAAAATAGACTCAAAATGGATGAAAGACCTCCATGTGAGAAAGGAATCCTTCAAAATCCTTGAGGAGAACAGAGGCAACAACCTCTTCGACCTCAGCCACAGCGACTTCTTCCTAGAAACATCACCAAAGGCAAGGGAAACAAGGGCAAAAATGAATTCTTAGGACCTCATCAAGATCAAAATCATTTGCACAGCAAACAGTCAACAAAACCAAAAGATAGTTGACACAATGGGAGAAGATATTTGCAAATGACATATCAGATAAAGGGATAGTATCCAAATCTATAAAGAGCTTATCAAACTCAACACCCAAAGAACAAATAATCCAATCAAAAAATGGACAGAAGACCTGAACAGACATTTTTGCAAAGAAGACATCCAGATTGCCTCAGACACAAGAAAACATGCTCTACATCATTCGGCATCAGGGAAATACAAATCAAAACCACAATGATGTACCATCTCACACCAGTCAGAATGGCTAAAATTAACAAGTCAGGAAATGACGGATGCTGGTGAGGATGCAGAGAAAGGGGAACCCTCCTACACTGTTGTTGGGAATGCAAGCTGGTGCAGCCACTCTGGAAAATAGCATCTAGTTTCCTCAAAAAGTTGAAGATAGAGCTACCCTACAACCCAGCAATCTCACTACTGGGTATTTACCCTAAAGATACAAATGTAGTGATTCAAAGGGGCACATGCACCCAAATGTTTATAGCAACAAAGTCCACAATAGCCAAACTATGGAAAGAACCTAGATGTCCATCAACAGATGAATGGATAAAGAAGATGTGGTGTATATATACACAATAGAATTCTATGCAGCCATCCAAAAAATGAAATCTTGCCATAAGACATGGATGGAACTAGAGGGTATTTTGCTAAGCGAAATAAATCAATCAGAGAAAGACAATTATCATATGATCTCTCTGATATCAGGAATCTGAGAGGTGGGGTGGGGGGTGTGGGGGGCAGGGAGGAAAAAAATGAAACAAGGTGGGACTGGAGAGGGAGACAAACCATAAGAGACCCTTAATCCCAGGAAACAAACTGAGGGTTGCTGGGGGTAGGGATTGGGTGACTGGGTTATGGACATTGGGGAGGGTATGTGCTATGGTGAGTGCTGTGAATTGTGTAAGACTGATGATTCACAGATCTGTACCACTGAAACAAATAAAATATTAATTTTAAAAAAGAATGATAGGGTGCCTGGGTGGCTCAGTTGGTTAAGCAACTGCCTTCAGCTCAGGTCATGATCCTGGAGTCCCAGGATCGAGTCCCACATCGGGTTCCCTGCTCGGCAGGGAGTCTGCTTCTCCAGCTGACGTCTCTCCTCTCATGCTCTATCTCTCATTCTCATTCTCTCTCTCTCTCTCAAATAAATAAATAAAATCTTGTAAAAAATGTACAGAAATCAGTGGCTTTCTTATACATTAACAATGAAAATACAGAAAGGCAAATTAGAGAATCGATTCCATTTACTATAGCACCAAGAACCATAAGATACCTCGGAATAAACCTAACCAAAGAGGTTAAGGATCTGTACTCGAGGAACTACAGAACACTCATAAAAGAAATTGAAGAAGACACAAAAAGATGGAAGACCATTCCATGCTCTTGGATCTGAAGAATAAACATTGTTAAAATGTCTATACTGCCTAGAGCAATCTATACTTTTAACGCCATTCTGATCAAAATTCCACTGGTATTTTTCAAAGTGCTGGAGCAAATAATCCTAAAATTTGTATGGAATTAGAAGAGACCCCAAATTGCTAAGGAAATGTTGAAAAACAAAAATAAAACTGGCGGCATCACGTTACCTGATTTCAAGCTTTACTACAAAGCTGTGATCACCAAGACAACATGGTACTGGCATAAAAACAGACACATAGACCAGTGGAACAGAGTAGAGAGCCCAGATATGGACCCTCAACTCTATGGTCAAATAATCTTCGACAAAACAGGAAAAAATATCTAGTGGAAAAAAGACAGTTTCTTCAAAAAAAAATAAAAATAAAAAACGAATGATGAATAAAGAAAGAGTTAAATAGACTGATAAATGTAAATAAATAGTATTATGTAATGTTATATAAATTTCAAAAATAAGACTAAAATTAAATGAAAGCAACGGAGTAAAATGACAGCATTAAAGAGCTCTAATGTCTTGTATTGTTTAGGAAAATGATAAACATTTAGTAATTGGCCTTTGTTAGGTTAAATGAGCCTGTGGAAATTTCTAGGAATAATACTAAAAATAATCTGTTAAAAATAACCAATTCAAAGGAAAAAGAAAAAGGAAGACACACAGAAACAGAAATTACAAAATTTGGTCAAAAAAACAAGTCCAAAAATCAGTGCTATAATAAATTTAATTGTCTATTATAATCAAATGGCAAATATCTTCCGAATGAGTTTATAAAACAATATATCTATGTCTTATGTCCAAGTTACACATTCAAATATTAGAACAATAAGAGCAAAAATGTTGGAAGTGTCCTAGTGCAATAGTACTGTGGGCAATGCATTCTTCATCCATCTGAATGACAAAATTAAGATTGCTAGCACCCAGTGCTGGTGGTGATATAAGACAAGGAGATGCACGCATTCCATGCAATATGACATATGATACATATTTTTTAAGGAAAACAATTAAGAAACATCTACTAAACATCTACAAAAATGGAAATGCATAAAAGTTTTGATTTAACAATTTTGCTTTTGGGAATGTATTTCATACAGAAAAGCAATCTGGTAGTACATAATTATGTGTGCAGAAAGATGTGTACTAGTAGCAAAAACATAAACAAATGAATACTCAACAATAAAAGAATGGCTAAAGAAGTAGGGAGAACATACTGCATGAGATCTAGCCTCTTACCAAATTTTTCAGTGCACAATACTGAATTGTTAACTATAGGCATTATGCTGTACAGATCTCTAAAACTGACTCATGTTGCATAACTGTTGTTTGACACCTGGGAAACAACTCACTATTTTCTTTTCCCCTAGCCTCTAACAACCACCATTTGGCTCTATTTCTTTTTTTTTTTTTTAAGATTTTTTTTATTTATTTATTTATTTATTTATTTGCCAGATAGAGATCACAAGTTGGCAGAGAGGCAGGCAGAGAGAGAGAGAGAGAGGAGGAAGCAGGCTCCCTGCTGAGCAGAGAGCCCGATGTGGGGCCCGATCCCAGGACCCTGGGATCATGACCTGAGCCGAAGGCAGAGGCTTAACCAACTGAGCCACCCAGGCGCCCCTTGACTCTATTTCTGTAAGCTTAACTATTTTAGATACCTCAGCAAGTGGAATCATGAACTTTTTGTTCTTCTGTGGCTGGCTTATTTTGCTTAGCAAGTGCCTATAGTTTACAATTCATATGGTGCACTTCAGATTTTTTGAAAGGTAGATCCTTAAGTATTATTACCATTCAAACAACCAAGAGGCTCCTGGGTGGCTCAGTTGGTTAAGCATCTGCCTTCAGCTCAGATCTTAGTTAGGGTCCCAGGATCAAGTCAGGCTCCCTGCTCAGGGAGGAATCTGCTTCTCCCTCTTCCCCTCACCTACCCTTTCCTTCTGCTCTTTCTCTCTGTCTCAAATAAATATATAAAATCTTAAAACAACAACAACCAAACAAGTAAAGCAAAACCAAACCAAAGAGGGGCACCTGGGTGGTTCAGTCTGTTTAAGCAGCTGCCTTCTGCTCAAGTCATGATCCCAGGTCTTAAGATTGAGTCCTGTATGGGACTCCCTGCTCAGCAGAGAGCCTGCTTCTCCCTATCCCTCTGCCTGCCTCTCTAATTGTGCTCTCTATATCTCTGTCAAATAAATTTTAAAAATCTTAAAAAAAAAAAAAGTCAAGAAAACAATGTGGCAGGAGGAAACTGTTGGAGGTAATGGTGATAGTGATGGCTTCACTAGTGTATGCATATTTCCAAATTCATTAAATTGTATATATTAGGGGTGCCTGGGTGGCTCAGTGGGTTAAAACCTCTGCCTTCAGCTTAGGTCATGATCCCAGGGTCCTGGAATCAAGCCCCACATCGGGCTCTCCGCTCAGCAGGGAGCCTGCTTCCCTCTCTCTCTCTGCCTGCCTCTATGGCTACTTGTGATCTCTCTCTCTGTCAAATAAATAAATAAAATCTTTTTTAAAAATTAAAAAATAAATTGTATATATTAAATATGTACAGTTTCTATATCAATTAGACCTCAATAAAGTGGTTTAAAAAAAATTAATAATGGGAAACCCACAAAATTCACAGAAAGGTAAAAAACCTGACTCAGAAAGTGAGGAGAAACTAATTTTGAACATGCTTCTCCATATTGGGAACCACGTTTGTGTCACCATCAATAATACAGGACAGTGAAATAGCACCACAAGCAAAAGGGCAAAGATTTTCATTCATTAGATCCTGTCATCACTACCAATGGTGTTCATTTAAAACTGCTAAGTTTTCTTACCATTATTCTCTCAAATTCAAAAGTCCCAGGCAAAAGCATCAAATTATCTGACTCCTGGTCATATACCTATGACCTAGCTTCCAGGAACAGAGAGATAAGCTTTTTAATCTTCAGATTTCCATAAAAGGAATGAGGGTACATCCCCACCAATAATTGCACACAGGCAGTTTCCCAAATAGAGCAAGGTATTTAAATGCTAGGAAGCCCAATAATAATAATTTTCTGACAAAATTATTATTTAAGCATCGCCCAGTTAGAATGTCCTCTAAGAATTGAGAATTAAAACTGTATCATGGCTATGTATTGCTTTTTTTCCTATCTGGTTTCCATTTCCTCTTTCTCAACAATGCCTGATTTATTTTTGAGGCATTAACAGTTTCCAATTTGATAGTCTACTGGACTCAGTCTAGGTATCCCATCTTCCTTTAGTGAATGGATGAGCCCCTAACAGAGGAAGGTCAAGAAAATGCTTCCTCACCAGAATTTGAAGTCAGCAGAGTCAGACTCAGATAATAACACTATTTCTAACTTGTGACATTCTCTTCCAAAGGGTCCCTGCTGTACCATATGTCCTACTTCATTCTCTGCAGTGTGTTTAGTCTTGCCCTATTTTAAATCTTTTTCTTCTGCATATCAATTCTGTATGTCACCAATACTCTTACCGCTCTAATAAATAACTTTCTGTCTAGGTTACTCAGTTTTTATTACTTGTACCCAAAATTCTAAACAAATAGCCAAAATTGATTTCAGAGTACACGGATATAACTGAATCAGGTAAAATTAGCCAAAACTGTAAGAAAAAGAAACTCCATTTTATATTGGGAATAGAACATAGACGTTCACACCATTTGTGGCAAAATTGTCTATTAACTTATGACATTAATTAAATGGTTAAATGGAATCATGTGCCCCTGAAAGCAATAATGTGATAAACCTTATAGTCACCATCATGAGATAAAAGTATGGCATGATTGATTAAAAGACTACAACATAGTATAAGTACTTCTGATAACTTAAAAATTAAGCTCAGATTTTTAAATTCACACTCTTAGGGCGCCTAGGTAGCTCAGCTGGTTGAACGACTGTCTTTGGCTTGGATCATGATCCCGGAGTCTGGAATGGAGTGCCCTGCTCATCAGCATCAGGTGCCCTGCTCGGCAGGCAGTCTGTGTCTCCCTCTGACTTTCTCCCTCTTGGGCGCTCTTTCTCATTCTCTCCCTCATAAATAAATAAATAAAATTTAAAGATAAATAAATAAATAAACAATGAATAAATAAATAAATAAATTCGCACCCTTATATAGGAAATTTTTGTCATGATTCAAGATAATCTCATATTTCAAGATGCAGAGATTAAAATAGCAGAAAACTTAAACCCCAGAGTATGATTTTTTGGTTTTGCTGATTACAAAATATCTCAATTCATACCTCTGACATCTCTTACACAAATAAACTCTGGACATCTGGGTATGTAGATTATTTGCAACAATTTGAATATCCTGATATTTTTGACACTCCACCCCAACCACATTTGCATAGGAAACAAACCCACTCATTTCCCTGATGGAGCTCTTTTCTACCTGCTCTAAGATGCTAGGACTCCTGAGGACATTTCTTGAAAGAAGAAGCTAAATTCCCTTTACATCCATCCTACTCCCAATTTTCATGAGTGCCGTTACTAGAATCAGAACCCAGCATGCTGAGAGAGGAATGGCGCTCCAAAGCAGAGGCAGAATTTGTAGAAGACTGGCTTTAAAATTTGACTTTTTTTTTTCGATACATCCTGGCAAAATGCAAAGTATGTTGATATGAATGAATTTTGAGGGCTCTTTTAGTGGAGTGGTGAGGTAGATAACTGGGTAGAATTTGTACTTACCAGAGATTTTAAAATTAATGTGCTGATTCATGCAAATAGTCTAACGGTTTGCTGGATTGATAAGTACAACCCACGAATTAATAATGGATGGCTCTAAAGAAGTTGGGACACTAATAACACTGAGAAAACTTAAATTCAATCTCTTTAGGAGACAGTGATGCTGAGGAGGATTAACCATTGATGTTCTGGTCTCAGAATCCAGGTTAGGTGCCCCTGAGGTATCAGAAAATCTTCCCTTCCTCAGTGACAAGAGCAACAACCCTCAGCTTCCAAAACATCTTGATACTTCTCTCTAAGGATGTTGGTGTGAGACATTAAAGTTAAATGCCGCTCCATCCACCACTGAACTTTTGTGCAGTAAATATTTCCAATAGCATGGCATTGAACAAATTTAGATCCTATTTAGAAATTCTTTGCTGATTTCTCACTTTCTAATTTCCTGTAACGCTGACTAAACAACTCACCCTTTCCAGCCTTACAATTGTGGATGTGCAGACAGAACCAAACAAAATTTACATGTCTAATTATTTAGGTTTTGCTTAAGTCATCCAAAGTTAATTTATGTAAGTTGCCACAAAAGCAACCTAAGTACAAGACATTCAAGTTGAAGAAACTGATGCCAGTTGTCCCAGTGCCAAACAATGTAAATAAATAGATGATTTTTAAATGTTGGCAAGGGTCAAAGAAACTATTTCAAAACCTAGAAGCCATATTTCATAAAAATGAACAAATAAAAAAATCAGTCTTTGGTTAAAGTTCTTGTTTTCATTTTTTGTTTGTTTACAAAATTGAAATAATTAAGAAATTACTTTGAAGTACATTTGTCCTCACTCAGATCTCTAGAATAATAGCTTACACACATTCAAAATTTTTATTGATTTTATGACCAACATTGCTTTCAGGGGACTGGACAAAATGACATCTCATGATCAATATACGAGAATAAGTATAACAAACAATCCAATGTCAACTCAACATTACCATATTTTACAATATCTAATCAGATCAGCTTCCCCAATCACCATAAAAAAGGTGAAATCTCATAATAAGTTGAAATTATCTTAAGGGAAAAACATTGAAGCAAGCTCTGGGTGCTTATCCACAGATGCTTAATGTAGTCATTTTAACCTATGTTAGTGAAGTTTCAATTCAGTGCTTAATTACCATTTACAACAATCAGAGTCAGAGAATGTTAACATCCTGGCAATAGAAAATATTATAAATGCCTTCACCAAAGTTCTGCATCATTACACTAAATATTAGGTAACCATCAACAATACATAAAGTTTAAAGACGAAATGCAATACATGATGTTATAGGGCAACTAATATACGTGCATATCCAAAAACTTGCTAATCAAGAAAGATGAATCCTCAGTACAAACAAACAAATAATTTAATAGTGTTTGAGAAAGTGAGTTCAATCTTCAGCCTCTCAAGATGGTATCAGTATTAAAAGATTTCTCCATGTGGATTTTTGTGTACAATTTTAAAGTCACCCCTAAATAACAACTTGTGATGTCTATGTTGCAGAATGTAATCCTTAAAGTCTCTTGGATGTAGCGGTGTTTCATAAGCAATCCATGCATCATTTTTTTTTTAAAGACTTTGACAATGAAAGCCAACAGAAGGTTGGTAAGACATTGGGATGTTCCAATGGCATCATGATGGCACAAGTAATAAGAAAGATATAAATTAGGCACTACTTTTCGTAGAAGACCCAGAAAAAAATTACAAAAGAAAATGTTTATGGCAATTGAGAGAAAATATTATAGAGACCTTATTGAGCACCTTTGGAAGTATTCTGTCTTGGTTTTCAACTTTCCCAGATTCCTTCAAACATTTAAAGTGGTTTCAGCAATGCCACTTGTGAGGTTATACACTGGAATACTTTTATCTGTTAAGACTACAAAATAGGAAATATGATTCAGCCAGACAAAAACTAAAGCAAAGGAATCTAGGCTTTATTTTTATCCAATATTCTATTGCCTTTTCCCAACAGTTCTTAGTAACCTGCACTTGTTACATCTACAACAGTGTGACACTCTAACAATAACGGGCATCCAATGGAAATATATAAAACCTAAAAAGGGTATTTTCCAGACTAATAATAATCGAGGACAATGATCACTTTCCCAAGCTGATTTGGATTCCTATTTTGCTCTCAAATAATGTTTTTCTGAAATATCAATTAAATGGTTGCCTCTGAGTACCAAAAATAATGGTAGATCTACAGGTCTAGGGAGGAGGGGATAAATAGAACCTTGATTTTTTAAAATAATTTTGCTGATCTTTCTTATATAATTATTAATCAAATCTCTAACCCTAATAAATGTTAGCCCACAAAATGAATGCCTGCGTATTCATCAAAGAAAGCTTTGCTATCTAAACAAAAACTGGGGAAAAAAAAAAAAAAAGGCCTAATCAGATACCCAGGTTTTAGGCTTTCACAATGCCAAGTACATGGACAAAACTGGTCACCATATCTTATTTCTTAGGTTTAGCTTTTTTCCACATTTGATTTTGTTTGGACTTAAGCATTAACTGTTTTGCTGAAGTATTACTTAGAACACTTGTAAAAATAGTGACCTGTTATGATTTTCTCTAGAACTTGGCTTCCCTTGATACCTGTCAAATCTGTGGGTTGCTGCTGCATTAACCACTCTTCTCTCAATTGACATTTGATGCTTAGCACTAATAACAATTTTATTACTCCTTAACCAAGCTAATAAACACACTCATACATACACAAACATAACACATGCATGTGCACACACATAACCCAGCTACTCATTAAAGTTATTGTAAGGCCTTATGATATTTTTAACTGAGATTCTCAAACTAACTTCATTTCAATATGATGCTTTCACTAACTGCATATTCACTACATAATCTGTATCATCCAAAACATAGAAAGCATGAGTTGTAAAAATATCTTAAACATCCTAAAATGTTTTCATTGTATGATAGCAAAGTAGAGATGACTGTGTCATTCAAAGAAAATCAAATAAAATGTCTTAATTTATAAAATAATGCAATTTTCACATGTTTCTTCTTTGGCCACTTTAATTCAACAAAGATCACTGGTTATTCTACCTTTCCATTTCCTCCTCATTATATCCACATGCTCCCTTATCTTTTGCCTGCCATGGAAAACAAAGCATAACACTAACATTTATACTAACTACCATTTGCATATAAACCATTGGGTGACACAGTTTCTAAGTTAATCATTATATCAGGTATTTTCTGCATTTCTATTTTACTTACACAGGGAAGCAAAACTATAAAATTCTATACTTCCCCATTTGCATAACATATTATTGCCGACAGAGTGAGAAATACATAACCCTTTATAGAAATGCAGCAGATTTCCATGGTGTCCAGAATGTTCAGATTTAACATTGCCTTGAGAAAAAGTGAATATATTATTTGGAGCTTTCTTTACAGGATGTTATTAATGCTGTGGAACAAAACAGTTGAGGTGCATTTTTCTTTGAGGAGGTGGGTTTTTTTTTTATTTTTTAAATAAACCTGAGCTTTAAAATGCCTCAGTCTAGAAGATCAAGGAGACAAAATCAGTTGGTACAAGAAACAGTAGAACAGGTGGAAGCAGATTTAAAGTACAACTTTTTTCTTCCATAGGACTTTTTTCATGGCATCTTTAACATCCTTATTTCTTAGAGAGTAGATTAAAGGGTTCAGCATAGGTGTGAACAAAATGTAACATACTGAAGCCACTTTACGAAGTTCAGGGTTACTTGGAGGTGTGAGATAGACAAAGGAGACAGTCCCATAGAGCAAACTTACAACCCCCAGGTGGGAGCTGCAAGTGGAGAAGGCTTTCTTCCTCCCTTCACTGGAGCGGATTTTTAAGACTGCAGACACAATATACATATAAGATACCACAATAACAACTATTGTGGGCAAAATAATGAGCACAGCCAGACTAAATGACACCATCTTATTCATAAAGATATTGGAACAGGAGATCTTCTCAATTGGGTTGGAATCACAGTAGAAGTGATCGATGACTCGGGAAGCACAGAAAGACATTGAGAAGGTTACACTGATTTGAAGGATGGAACTGACCCAGCCACAGAGATAGGAACCAGCCACCAACTGGATACAGAGGCTTCTTGACATGCGGACAGTGTAGAGGAGTGGGTTGCAGATGGCGATGAAGCGGTCATAGGCCATGGCTGCCAGGACAAAAGCCTCTGTGACCATGAAGAGTGCATAAAGAAATAGCTGAGCCACACAACCTGCAAAAGATATGGTCTTTTTCTGAGACAGGATGTTGACCATGGCTTTGGGTACAATCACAGTGGAGTAGGAGAGGTCAATGATGGAGAGATTTCCTAGGAAGAAATACATTGGTGTGTTCAGCCGGGGGTCAGTCACAATGATGCCAATCATGCTAAGGTTCCCCAGAAGGACCATCCCATAAACAATCAGGAATAGTAGGAAGAGGAGACTGTGGAGCTCTGGGCGGACCCTGATGCCTACAAGAATGAAGTCAGTCACTTCTGAGTGGTTGCCTCCGCCCTTGTCACCCATGGCAAATTTCTGCTTTAAAGTATAATAGAAAGTCAATAGATAAATTTTACACTATTTCTCTACCATCACATATAATACTTTACATTTTAAAAAAAACCTTATAGTTGACAGAATACTTTCAAGTTAAGTCCCATTAAGTTTACAAACATGAGAAAGTTCAAGATGAGAGATATGTGACGTGCCTAAAGTAACACAACTGGTTAAGGTAACACAACTGGTTAGGGTTCAAACTGGAATTTGAACTCAAGGTGAAATATTTTGTATTCAAGTTTACTGTGAATTTCAACACAACAATGTCTGATACATCCTTATGTCTTTCTATCTTGTCATATAGATGGTGTCCAAGATGTCATTTGTGATTTCAAAGTACTAACATTTAACTCTTCATACTAAGAAAAAGACACATCCTTAAATTTGATTTATCGTTTTATATTCATTTTTATAATAATACTTCAAAACAGTAAAAATAATCTAGCAAAAGAAAGATACAAGTTCTTTTCAAGATAATATGAACTTTCTACCAAAAAGAGCTCTTACAACAGCAAGTAAGTTATTAAGGAGTTAACTGTCTTATTTGAGATCTTTAAAAATAAAAGCAGACTTTAACTTCTGGAAAAAGTCTAATTTTATTTAAATGCAAAATAAAATGTGATCAATGCCTTTATAATTTGTAACCTGTAAAGTTTGTTGATATTGTTTTTCTCTGTATAAATCTGTCAAGAAATCCATGTCATCTCCAACTTCTAAACTTGAGAAAAAATTAGAAACTTCAAAGTGAAGAACAAATCAAAATGTAAAAAGAATGTATTGGATTAAAGAACAAGTTTTATTAAACTCTTTTTTTTAAGATTTATTTATTTATTTATTTGACAGAGATCACAAGTAGGCAGAGAGGCAGGCAGAGAGAGAGAGAGGAGGAAGCAGGTTCCCTGCCAAGCAGAGAGCCCGATGGGGGGCTTGATCGCAGGACCCTGGGATCATGACCCAAACCGAAGACAGGGCTTTAACCCACTGAGCCACCCAGGTGCTCCACGTTTTATTAAACTCTTAACCTGATGGTCAAAGCTCAGCAGTTTCAAAAATAAAATTTGATTTTCTAGAAATATCTTAATTAACCTATTTGGTTTGGGGTTACCTGCTAAGCAATCAAGGCAACATTGGTTAATGTGAGATATTTTTGTATTTTCCTATGAACCAACACACTTGGTGTCAATTAAGGATGACCTCACACATCTTTTCTTCTTTGGTAGCATTTAAAGCAAGTGTAATTTATGCTTTCAAGGAGAGGTACAGATAAGAAAAACCAGCAAATGATCCACAAAATATCTTTATTGAACTTGAAATGAGTGATACAGTAGCAGTCAAAATTAGAGAGTATTCAGAGTTTCTCCTTGACTCTCTATCCTCCCTCAATTGTAAGAGGTTTACTTTTTTGTTTTTTGACTGTCTACAAAAATCCCTCAGATTCCAAAGCCTTCATGACTTTCTTTGCTTCTTTCATTTGTTGCCTCTCCCAACCACTCTGTCAAAGAAGGGCATGAAATTAATTCATATAGATTCAAATTAAGAGGAACAAATGATAAATGAAATATAACACCATTCTAAGTCTTTACTCTACTGTCCCACCACTTTTGAAAATCCATTCAAGTAATTGTATAGTAATTTGGTTTTACTAGGAGGCGGGGGGATGAATTAGGTTTACAGTTTAATACACATGAAGATGCTGATATTTTATTCTAGAACTAATAGAACAAGGCTTTTTTTAGGCAAAAAACTGAACAGAGCAGTTTCAAGCACCAATCATCATTTGCTGGTTTGAAATGGGGAAAAAGAGGACAGTTAAAGAAAATAGGAAGCCCTTTTAAAACATGCTAACCTTTTTTCACTCGTAACTCTTCTTTCTGCAAAGAGACACAAGCTTTGTAGGTCTTGTCCTTTGGTCTTATTTACAAAGGAGGAGGAGAAGAAAAAATCTTAAGTTCTTATACCAAATCATGTCATTTTTTGATACTATATCAATGAAAACAACTATCAATATTTCAAGAATATACATTTTCATCTGTCCAATTATCCATTAATATGTTTATTCAATATTTTTGAGTACCTGTTCTGGGCCAAGCATTGTGCCTGGCACTGAATATGAAGAAAAAAAAAGAACTGAAAGCAGTACTAGCTGTGTGGCATGATATGATCCTGGATATGAGGTATTTATTATAATATTACAACTACATTTATTTAATGCATCACTAAATGTCCAGTATTAAGTAAATAAATTCACTGCTAGCCTTCTAAAGAACACTTTTTTTTAAATTGTGGATAATAAAACTTTTAGCTATGAGGTTCTATGACCATAGGAACCTTAGTATAGGCAGGATTTTGAGAGCAATCCTCACATTAAATGTTCCATATTATATTCTGACCATACTGTGTCACAATTTTTGGTTCAGAAAATGTTGTCAGTGTACCTGTAAGGAAAAGGTGATGGATCTAACCTAGAGTAATAAAATACAGTAAAGTAATATTGTTTATCACTTTATACGAAATTATAGACTAAGGCTGATGAAAGATTCCCCTCTATTCATAAATGAATGATAAATAGCCAATACTAGGTATAAAATAATCAAAACAGCAATGATGGAAGATTTTTATGATTGTGAAGTTTTCTAAGCGATGGAAAAGAGAGATAAACAAATAATAGAATATACATCACTAAGACTATCTTTTAAACCTCAGTTATCATATTCCCAGTCTGATTTAGTTATGGTCTTTCTTCAAGCAATAGACTATAAATCATTGAGATTTATTTTTACCTTGATAACTTTTAATTTATGGCATATCACATTCTGATACTCAAAAACTGTCTTTTAACCATATATAAAATGTCCATGGCTATCTTATTGAGTGACTAAAATAGATACAATTGCTTTTTAATTATTCTTACCTGAACTTATATTTCTTTTCTATCTTGTTAACTTGTTCATGTGACACTACAGAAATTCAAATTCTTTTCCTTTCATCTGGAAAAGAAGATGTATTTTAAAAATAAAACTATCAATGACAATGCCAAAATTAAACATCCCAAACAATGTTTAATCCCCAACAAAATAACAACCTCCTTAAGCATGGCATGACCATGTTCTTTGTTAGTGCCATTGCCCATAGGTCCATAACTTTCCATTACCTGTTATTAAAGTTTGCTCTTTCTTTAATATAATTTTGTTCAAAACCTGTTGTATCAATCTTCCTGAACACTGAGTGAGGATGACGGACTAGGAATCTTTCTCTTTAAGAATATTGGTATTTCCCTACTAAATTTGAAATAAGAGCCAATGAAGCTAAGAAATCAACCTGCATGAAAATCTCTGCCTCCATGTTGACATGTTTTGCAGGCTTTAGAATAAAGATGGCCACAAAACAGAAATTTAAGACCAGTGACAAAACTCCCCAGTCCCTGATGTCCTACAAAAATAGCAGCAGCCAGAATTCATGGTCGTCGAAGATTTTTCCAGTTCCATGAAACTATTTCAGAGAATTGCAGCATAAAGTTTTTAGAATAAAGTTTTTGGAGGAAGAAGTCCCTCTGAGAGAGGACTGAAAATAAGTCAATTATAATTTTGTAACAAAGGCAAACTCCAGGGCCATCCCATGAGGACTATGTGAGGAGAACTTGCTGAATACTCTTGGGACAATTACAAAGTTATTTTGGACAAGACTCCTTGTTAGAAAGTTTTTTTTCTTTATATTAGGCTACCTTTTGTTTCTCTGTAACATCTACATGCCTGATTGTTGGCTTCTTTGAAACTTCTACCCGCCTTTCAGAGCCTCTACCCAAAATTCTGCTTTCTGAAGCAGCACTGAACATCTCTATTTGATCCTTAAATGACATCCCTTAAAAATTTTAAAAGACAGATACACCATTGCCCCATAGTCTTCTTATTTCTGGATTCAGTGTCCTTTTTTTTTTTTTTTTTTATTAAGATCTCCCTTCAGGAGCAATTAAACGATTTCTATCTTGCCAGGATCTCTGCCAAACAATCTATTGTCAACTTTTGACATCAGGCTGTATATAATCTATCCCCTTGAAATATCACTCCCTAATTACGTATGACTTATACTTCTTTAAGTCATGTAAGACTGAAAGTTTTTTTTCACATATTGCCTCTTAATAATCTTGCAGTCAAAAGAAACCTTTTGTTTTGCTTTGTTCTGTTTTGACTTTATGTGAATTGTTCCTAAGCTTTTCTCTGTTCTTGTTCTCTGGATTTTTTCTACACCTTCTTCTATATTTTCAACTATTCCTTCCCAGTTTGCAGTATTTTATACTTAGCCTTTTCTTACATTTTAGACTGTTGGCTTTAGCTTATGTTACTATGTTATTAAAATCCCTTCAAATATATTTGGGCATCCTCTGATGTTAGTGGGTTCTTCATGTTTTTGGACATATGGAGGCTATATCCTATAGCCTTCTAAGTTTCCACTGACATAATTTGGGGGCAGAAATAATTCAAAATTGCTTGAGAAAGACTCCCTACAGGTTTATGAAGATCTGTTTATACTTGTTAAATCACTGTAAATCCAGCCTCTTTTTCACAAAGACTCTAAAATGGCTCATTAAAATAAAGACACATTATATGGTAATCTTCTGAATATTACTTTACTCTGAAAAGATTTCAATTCACTTTTCATCTTTCTGGAGTCATCAAATACCTTTAAAAAATCTAAGAAGAGGTGTGCCTGGATGGCTCAGTCGGTTAAGCATTGGACTCTTCATTTCAGCTCAGATCATGATCTCAGGATCTTGGGATCCAGCCCCACACTGGGCTCCATGCTCAGCATGGAGTCTTCTCGTCGTTCTCCCTCTGCTGCTCTCCCTGCCTGCTTGCTCTCGCGTGCTCTCTCTCTCTCTCTCTCTCTCTCAAATAAATAAATAAATAAAATCTTCTTAAAAATCTAAGAAGATATCAGGGGAAACTATCAAATATATTCCAACTCTTATGTATACATAACTACAAAATTAATATGTAAAATAACCTTTTCTGCATTAGTCATTTTGTCTGTAGATAGACTAAATTATCATCTCAGGAACCACTCATATGTGTAAGCCAAATTTTGTGGTCCTAATTCATAAAGCAGAGAATCCAGACAACTCGATGAGATTTTCACAATCTAAGCCACTTATAAACCTCTTATAATCTGCCTCCATAACAGGTATTTCCAACTTCAAGTCTGACCCCTTCATCTCCTTCAATTTGTACCCAACTTGTACTACTCCCACTGCCTGAATAGATCTTGGAGTTTCATGACTCCCTATTGTTATTTATGCCTATTTTATTGACCTGAGTATCTTTCCTACCTATTTATTTTCACTTCTGTACAGGAATTACTTAATAATACCATCATCAATATGCCTAAACTCTTAACTGTTCACTTACCACTATATCAAAATGTAACCTTATATGAATTTCATTCTATAGAATTTAAAACCCAGGGACTTAGCTAGATTTCCTATTAGCATTTCGAACATCATGCCCACCACTCTTGCCCCCACCCCTGTTTAATCCTGATTTCATGGCATTGAAATGCATATGAAAGAGAGGAAGAAAAACAAAGACTAATTGTTTCTCCCAAAGTAATGTATTTTCATCCATCTAAGACTTCGTATTGACATGATGATCACTGAGAAAATCATGAAAAAAAAAATTTAAATTGCATGGAATAAAACCAAGAAGTCATCCTGATGGCAATATCAGTGATGAGATAATAAACCTGTGCAAAAGACGAAAAGATGTTACTCTCATGTGCTCACTCCCATCTATCAAACAATCAGGCATAGCCCCCATTCTCTGCCTCCCTCTCAATACACAGACACGCACATACACACACACACAGTCTGCATTAACTAATGGTGACAGCTTTTAATGAGCTCTTATCCTAATTCTAAAATTACTATAAGTAATAGCACAATATTTTCTATTATACAGGAAAATATTTTTAATCCAGTACTTAAAATCATCATCAAGTTCATCTTTTTAAGAAATGTGATTGTCCAGATTTGGAACCCCTCACCTCAACTTGAATATGACAAAACAAAAACTACATAATTATCTTCTTCTCCTGAATGTTCCTGTTATTTAAGTTTCCATTGTCTTTCTACAATGTTATTTTAATCATTTCATTCCTTTCTTCTTTTGTTTTTGTTTTTGGGTTTTGTAAAAAAAAAACTTTTATTTAAATTCCAGTTAGTTAACATACAGTGCAATACTAGTTTCAGGTATACAGTACAGTGATTCAATACTTCCCTATATCACCCTGTGCTCATCACAACAAGCACACTCCTTAATCCCCATCACCTATTTCACCCAATCCCCCACCCACCTCCTCTTTGGTAGCCATCAGTTTGTTCTCTATAGTTAAGGGTCTGTTTCTTGGGTTGCATCTAGCTCTCTTTTTTCCCCCTTTGCTCATTTGTTCTGTATCTTAAATTCCACATATGAGTGATATCATATGGTATTTGTCCTTCTCTGAGGGACTTATTTCACTTAGCTCCCTGCTCAGTGGGAAGTCTGCTTCTCCCTCTCCCTCTGCTCAGGCCCTCTCTCTCTCCCACTCTCTCTCGAATAAATGAATACAATCTTTAAAAAACGGTGATAGTGGGCATCCCTGTCTTGTTTCTGACTATAGAGGAAAAGCTCTCAGTTGTTCTGCACTAAGGATGATATTAGCTGTGTGTCTTTCATATATGGCCTTTATGATGTAGAGGTATGTTCCCTCCATCCCTACTTTGTTGAGGGTTTTTATCAAGAATGGATGCTGTACTTTGTCAAATACTTTTTCTGCATCTATTGAGAGGATCATATGGTTCTTATCTTTGCTTTATTAATGCATTGTATCACATTTATTGATTTGAAAATACTGAACCACGCTTGAAGCTCAGGAATTAATCCCTTGATCGTGGTGAATAATTCTTTCAATGTACTCCTGGATTTTATTTGCTAGTATCTTGCTGAGAATTTTTGTATCCATCTTCAGCAGGGATGTTGGCCTGGAATTCTCCTTTTTAATGGGATCTTTGTCTGGTTTGGAATCGAGGTAATGCTGGCCTAGTAGAATGAGTTTGGGAGTTTTTCTTCCATTTCTATTTTTTTTTGGGGGGGGTACAATTTGGGAAGAAACTTTTCTTTAAATGTTTGGTAGAATCCCCCTGTGAAGCCATCTGGCCCTGGACTTTTATTTGTTGGGAACTATTTGATTACTGATTCAATTTCTTTGCTGGTTATGGCTCTGTTTAAATTTCCTATTTCTTCCTCTAGTTTCCATATTTCTAGGAATTTACGCATTTCTTCCAGATTGCCCAATTTTTTGGCATGTAAGTGTTCATAATATTCTCATAGTTATTTATATTTTCTGTGGTGTTGGTTGTAATTTCTCCCCTCTCATTCATAATTTATTTATTTGGGTCTTTTCTCTTCTCTTTCCGATAAGTCTGGCTAAGGGTTTATCAATTTTATCAATTCTTTCAAAGAACCATGTCCTAGTTTCTTTGATCTGTTCTACTGCTTTTTGTTTGTTTGTTTCTATATCATTTATTTCTGTTCTAATCTTTATTACTTCTTTTCTGATGGCTTTAGGCTTTATTCGCTTTTCCTTTTCTAGCTCCTTTAGGTGTAAGGTTAGGTTGTGTATTTGAGACTTTTCTTGCTTCTTGAGACAAGCCTGCATCGCTTTATATTTCCCTCGTAAGACTGCCTTTGCTGCATCCCAATGGACTGTTGTGTTTTCATTTTCATTTGTTTCCACGTATTTTTCTATTTCTTCTTTAATTTCCTGGCTAACCCATTAATTCTTTAATAGGATGTTCTGTAACTTCCATGTTTTTAGTGGTCTTTCCATATTTGTGTGTGTGTGTTTGACCTCAAGTTCCATAGTAATACGGCCTGAAAATATGCATAGTATGATCTCAATCTTTTTGTATTTGTTAAAGCCTGAATTGTGACCCAGGATGTGCACTGGGGAATTCTGGGGAATGTTCCATGTGCACTCCAAAAGAATACGTATTCTGCTGTTTTAGGATGAAATGTTCTGAATATATCTGTTAAGTCCATCTGGTCTAGTGTGTCATTCAAAGCCATTATTTCCTTATTGATATTCTGCTTAAATGATCTGTCCATCCATTGATGTAGGTGGGGTGTTAAAGTCTTCTACTATTATTATATTGTTATCAATGAGTTCCTTTATGTTTGTTATGAATTGTTTCATATATTTGGGTGCTCCCAAGTTGGGGGCATAAATATTTACAATTGTTAGATCTTCTTGTTGGATGGACCCCTTAATTATTATATAGTGCCCTTCTTCATCTCTTGTTATAGTCTATGGTTTAAAATCAGACATATTACTTAAACATGATTTGATTAGATCCCATGACCTTTTCTTGTACTTTCTTTTGGGGTAAATTTCTCCATGTTAATGTTTTGCCTAGGTCTTCTTCTCTATGTTAGGAAAGCCTGCTATTTCCTGCTTCTGAGAGTAATGCATTTATGAAGAAGTCATGCAGTGCCCTGGCCCTGGCACGTCAGGAAGTTTTTCTGGTGTGTGCTGTGTGCACTCTGCTGTTGTGTTTTAGCTGCTCTCAGGTCAGTCCCCTACAGGGTTTCTCCTTGCCTGCAGTGGGGAGTTTGGACCTTGTCCACTATATGGCAAGTTTTAATTAGGTATGTTTTGGTCTGCTTGTTAAAAGAAGTTAGATCCTATTTTCCCTAGAGCTGAAGCTTTGCAGCACTCTATGGTCAGTAGACTTTGTGGGTGTGGGGCGTTTGCGCTGGTCTTCTGGAGGAGGACTCACTGCTACTCTGACTCTCAGGCACACCTGCCCTGGTTTAGAAGCACCTGAAGGGTGGGGCTTAGTGAAAGCAACTCTAGCCTGCACTGAGGGTGCTGAGTTCCTCAATGAGGTCTGTCCATGCTGAAGGGGGGTTGGAGGGTGTGGAATAGCATCAGCTGGCTCTCTCTCTCTCGTCCCTGGAAAGGGAAGTTCACATCACCACTGTTCAAAAAGCCCTAACAGAAGAGTGAACAATCTCTGCTCATGTGTCCCAGGCTTCCCTCATATCCTTGCCTTCACCCTATGTCTGAGCCATCTGTTCATCTGCATTGCAGTGCTCCTGTGTTTTATCTCAGGCCCAATGACTGTGTTTCAAAACTCCAAATTTAGGGAGCAAGTGCACCACAGACATGGGCTGATCATCTGAAAGAGCGTCTTACTCTGCTGTGACTGTTGCTGGTTTGTCCCAGAAGGGCAGTCACACAAAGGCACAGGGACTTGGAGTTTGTGGTAAAGTGCAGCAAAAAGCCGGTGTCCAGGTTAGCTGCCTTCAGAGTCTCTCCTCATATGCTAATGAACTGGGCACCTCAATGGTGCCCATGGGCTCTTTTGTCCCCTGAGAGGTGGTGCTACCTCTCCCAAATGCACTCCAAGAAGGGGAACTGCCTGTCCCAGTGTGTCCAAAGGCATCCTCAGACCACATTGTCTGCTCCCAGGCCTCTGCCATCCTTCTCCACAGGAGCATTACAACAACCACCTAGCGATGGTGCAGACTTCTAAAGCTTAAGTCTTTGAGCTCCACTGCTTGTAAAAACTTTCAATAATCAGATTCTCTTGTTTTCCCCGTCACTGTGTTGGGGAAGTGTTTTTCATGTGCAATGCTCTATGTTCTGTTCTCTCTCTCTCTCCCCCCGCCAACTCCACTCTCTCTTCTCTACCTGATCAGGGCTCCTTCCCCCTCAGCAGCACCAGCAATTCTTCTCTCCCCCAAAATCCCATCTCTGCATCTCCTACCTTCTGCAATGTGGCCTCCTTTCTCCCTCAGGTTGTGCAGTTGGTTCTCTCAGTCCTCAGATTGATTTCTTGGGTGTTCAGGATGATTTGATATTTATTTATCATTCTACTCTGTTTCTATGAGTTTGGTTTTTAAATTTCACATGTAAGTAAAATCATACAGTATTTGTCTTCCTCTGTCTGAATTATTTCACTTCACCAAATTCATAGAAACAGTAGAATGATTGTCAGGGGCTGAAAGGTGGGAGAACTGGCTGAGGGTGGTCAAAGGGTCCAAACTTCTAGTTATGAATAAGTTCTGGGGACCTATACAATATAGTATCTGCCTATAATTAATGGTACTGTACTATATACCTGGAAGTTGCTAAACAATAGATCTTAAATGTCCTCACCACCAAATAATAATAATAATAATAATAATAATAATAATAAAGTAACTATGTGAGGTGATGAATTTTTAAACTTTTTATTATGGTAATCATTTCATAATATGTTCATATATCAAATCATCATTTGGTACACCTTAAATATATACAGTGTTATACATCTCCCATCTGAGTATTAACCAGGCCCAACCATGCTCAGCCTCCAAGATCAGACAAGATCTGGAGCATTCAGGGTGGTATGGTAGACCAATGCTATACATTGAACACATCTCTCAACACTAGAAAACGTTGATAACAGCAAAGCCAGTTTTTTTTTTTCAGCGTAACAGTTTTCATTGTTTTTTCACCACACCCAGTGCTCCATGCAATCTGTGCCCTCCCTAATACCCACCACCTGGTTCCCCCAACCTCCCACCCCCCGCCCCTTCAAAACCCTCAGGTTGTTTTTCAGAGTCCGTAGTCTCTCATGGTTCACCTCCCAGTCTTTAGATATTATGATAGAAAGTCAGTACATCTTTTTTCTCAAGAATTTTTAAAATTTTTTTTTAATTTATTTGACAAGAGAGTGATAGCAAGAGCAGGAATACAAGCAGGGGGAATGGGAGAGGGAAAGCAGGCCTCCCGCCAAGCAGGGAGCCCAATGCAGGGCTCAATCCCAGGACCCTAGGATCATGGCCTGAGCCGAAGGCAGATGCTTAACCATGAGAGCCACCCAGGCATCCCTAAAGTCAACACATCTTATATCACATTAGCATAGACACATGTGTTCATAATGAAATGAGGAAAAGCTCATGAACCATTTGCTTGCGTGCTTGTTTGTTTGTTTGTTTCTTTAAATGGAGTTGAATAATGGAGATTTTGTGTCTGGCAAATTTCTGAGATCATTGAAAAATTAACAAAGTATGCCTTGCTTCTGATATATAAAATTTTTCTGAGCAATTTCTCAATCATTAAAATGTACTGCCAGTTGTGACTTTCTAATTAATTTGGCCTTCATTGCACTTCACTCTGCCCATTTTCAGGGGTAGTAAGATTAGTAACATCTGTGGAGACCATACCTGTTTCTCTGAGTGGCTGCTTTGAGGGACTGTTCCTTCAGTGAACATACAGCATGGCCTTGGAGAGAGACTCTGGGCTCTCAGTTCAGATGAATTCATCAAATACTCCTTTCAGAGCTTTTGTGGATGTCAGTAACATGATGAGGTCAAAAATCCACACTGTACAGTTGCATTGTAACAAACATGCAATGTACTATAAAAACTCAAAAATTTAAATAAAATCTCTATTTTAGGGAAAAAAAAAGGTAAAAAACCCTCTTAACAGACTGAAGCTTCCCTCCTAAGAATTGTAGTGTTTGTATGATTGATCAGTATCCAATGTGTTAAAGGGGCCAAAGACTGACCTTGCACTCTACTTTCAGTTATAAGTCATTGGCTTGTTTTCAACTTAGCAAACCTATCTTTCTCTCTGTCACTCTTACTCTCTCTCTCTCTTTCTCTCTCTCCTTTTCTTTTTTTTTTTTTAATTTATTCATTTGACAGACAGAGATCACAAGTAGGCAGAGAAGCAGGCAGAGAGAGAGGAGGAAGCAGGTTCCCCACTGAGCAGAGAGCCCGATGCGGGGCTTGATCCCAGGACCCTGAGATCATGACCTGAGCCGAAGGCAGAGGCTTTAACCCACTGAGCCATCCAGGCACCCCTCTCTCCTTTTCTTATACAACTGTGGAATTGTACTTGATTTTAGAGTCTGCACCATTCCAGCAGAGCAGGAGTCTACATGGAGCAGGTATATAAGGCTACCATTACATTTTCAGCAAAGTTTCCTTGTTTGCACTGAATTACCTATAAGTAAATAAATTCATAAGTAAGCAAGATGCTACCTAGCATTGGGTATCATACTTATGGATAATATTTTTTCAGTTATTTATCAAAGAATGAAGATATTGAGTTTTTTGCTTATACTGTTCCAGTTCTGAGCTACAATATTTTGCTGAATAATTAAAGTTATTCATAAGTAACTTTAAAGAAGAACATTCATCTAATTGAATACAAAAAAAATCTTTCAAGGATTATAACTACAAGGGAGAAAATATATGTTTCAAGATACATGGAGTAACTGACAAGTGAAATTATTTTCTTTGACAAAAGAAAGACAAGAACAACTTTAGGGAGGAGGAGTCAAGATGGCGGAGAAGTAGCAGGCTGAGATGACATCCGGTAGCAGGAGATCAGCTAGATAGCTTATCTAACCATTGTGAACACCTACAAATCCAACGGGAAATCGAAGAGAAGAACAACAACAATTCTAGAAACAGAAAATCGATCACTTTCTGAAAGGTAGGACCTGCGGAGAAGTGAATCCAAAGCGACGGGAAGATAGACCGCAGGGGGAGGGGCCAGCTCCTGGCAAGCAGCAGAGCAACGGAGCACAAAATCGGGACTTTTAAAAGTTTGCTCCACTGGGAGACATCGCTCCAGAGGCTAAACCGGGGGGAAACCCAGGCGAGGTCAGCATAACCCCAGGTCCTGCAGGGTCACAGAAGGACCGGGGGTGTCTGAGTGCCGCAGAGCTCGCAGGTATTAGAGCAGGGAAGCCGGCTACAGCGACAAAGCCGAGGAGTGAGCTCTCAGCCCGGGGTTACCTTGTGCCGGTTGCAGGCTGGGTGAGCTCAGAGCGCGGCCAGAGGCCGCGGAGACGGAAGCGACCGGGCGCTTTTCTCCAGGTTTCAGCAATTGACTGCTTTCCTCAGAGCGCGACTGCAAGCCAGGGAGGTGGGGCTGTTGGGCGCTATTCTCTGAGGGCGCACTGAGGAGCGGAACCCCGGGCTCTTGGCTCCTCCGGGCCTAGAGATTGGGAGGCCGTCATCTTCATTCCCGTCCTCTGGAACTCTATGGAAAGTGCTCAGGGAACAAAAGCTCCCAGAAGCAAACCCGAGCGGATTACTTAGCCCGGCCCCTGGCAAGGGCGGTGCAATTCTGCCTGTGGCAAAGACACTTGAGAATCACTACAACAGGCCCTTCCCCCAGAAGATCAACAAGAAACCCAGCCAAGACCAACTTCACTCACCAAGAACATCAGAATTCTAGAGGAGGAGAAAGCAAATCTTATCTGGACAAAATGACAAGGTGGAAAAACTAACCACAGAAAAAAGAACAAGAGGCAGTACCGAAGGCTGGGGACCTAATCAATATGGACATTGGTAATATGACAGATCTAGAGTTCAGAATGACAATTCTCAAGGTTCTAGCCGGGCTCGAAAAAGGCATAGAAGATATTAGAGAAGCCCTCTCCGGAGAGATAAAAGTCCTTTCTGGAGAAATAAAAGAACTAAAATCTAACCAAGTTGAAATCAAAAAAGCTATTAATGAGGTGCAATAAAAAAATGGAAGCTCTTACTGCTAGGATAAATGAGGCAGAAGAAAGAATTAGTGACATAGAAGACCAAATAACAGAGAATAAAGAAGCTGAGCAAAAGAGAGACAAACAAATACTGGACCACGAGGAGAGAATTTGAGAGATAAGCGACACCATAAGACGACACAACATTAGGATAATTGGGATTCCAGAAGAAGAAGAAAGAGAGAGGGGAGCAGAAGGTATATTGGAGGCAATTATTGGAGAGAATTTCCCTAATATGGCAAAGGGAACAAACATCAAAATCCAGGAAATGCTAAGAACGCCCCTCAAAATCAATAAAAATAGGTCCACACCTCGTCACCTGATAGTAAAATTTACAAGTCTTAGCGACAAAGAGAAAATCCTGAAAGCAGCCCGGGAAAAAAAGTCTGTAACATACAAGGGTAAAAACATTAGATTGGCAGTGGACCTATCCACAGAGACCTGGCAGGCCAGAAAGAACTGACATGATATATTCAGAGCACTAAACAAGAAAAACATTCCGCCAAGAATACTATATCCAGCTAGGCTATCATTGAAAATAGAAGGAGAGATAAAAAGCTTCCAGGACAAACAAAAGCTGAAAGAATTTGCAAACACCAAACGACCCTACAGGAAAAATTGAAAGGGGTTCTCTAAGCAAAGAGAGAGCCTAAAAGTAGTAGGTCAGAAAGAAACAGAAACAATATACAGTAACAGTCACTTTACAGGCAATACAATGGCACTAAATTTATATCTCTCAATAGTTACCCTGAATGTTAATGGGCTAAATGCCCCAATCAAAAGACACATGGTATAGAATGGATAAAAAAACAAAACCCATCAATATGCTGCCTACAAGAAACTCATTTCAAACCCGAAGTCACCTCCAGATTTAAAGTGAGGGGGTGGAAAACAATTTACCATGCTAATGGACATCAGAAGAAAGCTGGGGTGGCAACCCTTATATCAGATCAATTAGATTTTAAGCCAAAGACTATAATAGGAGATGAGGAAGGACACTATATCATACTCAAAGGGTCAGTACAACAAGAAGATCTAACAATTTTAAATATCTATGCCCCTAACATGGGAGCAGCCAACTATATAAACCAATTAATAACAAAATCAAAGAAACACGTCAACAATAATACAATAAAAGTAGGGGACTTTAACACTCCCCTGACTGAAGTGGACAGATCATCCAAGCAAAAGATCAACAAGGAAATAAAGGCCTTTAATGACACAGTGGACCAGATGGACATCACAGATATATTCAGAACATTCCATCCCAAAGCAACAAAATATACATTCTTCTCTAGTGCACATGGAACGTTCTCCAGAATAGATCACATCCTGGGTCATAAATCAGGTCTCAACCAGTATCAAAAGATTGGGATCATTCCCTGCATACTTACAGATCACAATGCTCTGAAGGTAGAACTCAATCACAAGAGGAAATTTGGAAAGAATGCAAATACATGGAAACTAAACAGCATCCTTCTAAAAAATGAATGGGTCAACCAGGAAATTAAAGAAGAATTGAAAAAATTCATGGAAACAAATGATAATGAAAACACAATGGTTCAAAATCTGTGGGACACAACAAAGGCAGTCCTGAGAGGAAAATATATAGCAGTACAAACCTTTCTCAAGAAACAAGAAAGGTCTCAAATACACAACCTATCCCTACACCTAAAAGAGCTGGAGAGAGAACAACAAAGAAAGCCTAAACCCAGCAGGAGAAGAGAAATCATAAAGATCAGAGCCAAAATCAATGAAATAGAAACTAAAAAAAAAAAAAACAAAAAAAAACAATAGAACAAATCAACAAAACTAGGAGCTGGTTCTTTGAAAGAATTAATAAGATTGACAAACCCCTGGCAAGACTTATCAAAAAGAAAAGAGAAAGGACCCAAATAAATAAAATCGTGAATGAAAGAGGAGAGATCACAACCAGCACCAAAGAAATACAAACAATTATAAGAACATAGTACGAGCAACTCTACGCCAACAAATTTGACAATCTGGAAGAAATGGATACATTTCTAGAGACATATAAACTACCACAACTGAACCAGGAAGAAATAGATAACCTGAACAGACCCATAACCAGTAAGGAGATTGAAACAGTCATCAAAAATCTTCAAACAAACAAAAGTCCAGGATCAGGCGGCTTCCCAGGGGAATTTTACCAAACATTTAAAGAAGAATTAATTCCTATTCTCCTGAAACTGTTCCAAAAAATAGAAATGGAAGGAAAACTTCCAAACTCATTTTATGAGGCCAGCATCACCTTGATCCCAAAACCAGACAAGGATCCCACCAAAAAAGGGAATTACAGATCAATATCCTTGATGAACATAGATGCGAAAATTCTCACCAAAATACTGGCCAACAGGATCCAACAGTACATTAAAGGGTTTATTCACCACAACCAAGTGGCATTTATTCCAGGGCTGCAAGGTTGGTTCAACATCTGCAAATCCATCAATGTGATACAAAACATTAATAAAAGAAAGAGTAAGAACCATATGATACTCTCAATAGATGCTGAAAAAGCATTTGACAAAGTGCAGCATCCCTTCCTGATTAAAACTCTTCAAAGTGTAGGGATAGAAGGCACATACCTCAATATTATCAAAGCCATCTATGAAAAACCCACCACAAATATCATTCTCAATGGAGAAAAACTGAAAGCTTTTCTGCTAAGGTCAGGAACACGGCAAGGATGTCCATTATCACCACTGCTGTTCAACATAATACTAGAAGTCCTAGCCTCAGCAATCAGACAACAAAAAGAAATTAAAGGTATCCAAATTGGCAAAGAAAAAGTCAAACTATCACTCTTTGCAAATGATATGATACTATATGTGGAAAACCCAAAAGGCTCCACTCCAAAACTGCTAGAACTTATACAGGAATTCAGTAAAGTGTCAGGATATAAAGTCAATGCACAGAAATCAGTTGCATTTCTTTACACTAACAACAAGACAGAAGAAAGAGAAATTGAGGAGTCAGTCCCATTTACAATTGCACCCAAAACCATAAGATACCTAGGAATAAATCTAACCAAAGAGGCAAAGAATCTATACTCAGAAAACTATAAAGTACTCATGAAAGAAATTGAGGAAGACACAAAGAAATGGAAAAATGTTCCATGCTCCTGGATTGGAAGAACAAATATTGTGAAAATTCTACCTAAAGCAATCTACACATTTAATGCAATCCCTATCAAAATCCCATCCATTTTTTTCAAAGAAATAGAACAAATAATCCTAAAATGTATATGGAACCAGAAAAGACCTCGAATAGTCAAAGGAATATTGAAGAAGAAAGCCAAAGTTGGTGGCATCACAATTCCAGACTTCAAGCTCTATTACAAAGCTGTCATCATCAAGACAGTATGGTACTGGCACAAAAACAGACATATAGATCAATGGAACAGAATAGAGAGCCCAGAAATAGACCCTCAACTTTATGGTCAACTAATCTTCAACAAAGCAGGAAAGAATATCCAATGGAAAAAAGACAGCCTCTTCAACAAATGGTGCTGGGAAAATTGGACAGCCACATGCAGAAAAATGAAATTGGCCTATTTCCTTACACCACACACGAAAATAGACTCAAAATGGATGAAGGACCTCAATGTGAGAAAGGAATCCATCAAAATCCTTGAGGAGAATGCAGGCAGCAACCTCTTTGACCTCAACCACAGCAACTTCTTCCTAGGAACATCGCCAAAGGCAACAGAAGCAAGGGCAAAAAATGAACTATTGGGATTTCATCAAGATCAAAAGCTTTTGTACAGCAAAGGAAACAGTTAACAAAACCAAAAGACAACTGACAGAATGGGAGAAGATATTTGCAAACAACATATCAGATAAAGGGCTAGTATCCAAAATCTATAAAGAGCTTATCAAACTCAATACCCAAAGAACAAATAATCCAATCAAGAAATGGGCAGAGGACATGAACAGACATTTCTGCAAAGAAGACATCCAGATGGCCAACAGACACATGAAAAAATGCTCCACATCACTCGGCATCAGGGAAATACAAATCAAAACCACAATGAGATACCGCCTCACACCAGTCAGAATGGCTAAAATTAACAAGTCAAGAAATGACAGATGCTGGCGAGGATGCAGAGAGAGGGGAACCCTCCTACACTGTTGGTGGGAATGCAAGCTGGTGCAACCACTCTGGAAAACAGTGTGGAGGTTCCTCAAAAAACTGAAAATAGAGCTACCCTACAACCCAGCAATTGCACTACTGGGTATATATCCTAAAGATACAAACGTAGTGCTCTGAAGGGGCACGTGCACCCGAATGTTTATAGCAGCAACGTCCACAATAGCCAAACTGTGGAAAGAACCTAGATGTCCATCAACAGATGAATGGATAAAGAAGAAGTGGTGTATATATACACAATGGAATACTATGCAGCCATCAAAAGACATGAAATCTTGCCATTTGCAATGACATGGATGGAACTAGAGGGTATTATGCTTAGCGAAATAAGTCAATCGGAGAAAGACAACTATCATGTGATCTCTTTGATATGAGGAAGTGGAGATGCAATGTGGGGGTTTTGGGGGGAGGTAGGAAAAGAAAAAATGAAAAGATGGGATTGGGAGGGAGACAAACCATAAAAGACTCAATCTCAAAAAACAGACTGAGGGTTGCCGGGGGGAGGGGGGATGGGAGAAGGTGGTGGGGAAATGGACATTGGGGAGGGTATGTGCTACGATGAGTGCTGTGAAATGTGTAAACCTGGCGATTCGCAGACCTGTACCCCTGGGGATAAAAATACATTATATGTTTATTAAAATAAAAAAAATAAAAATAAAAAAGAACAACTTTAGACTGTATCATTGCTTATGATTATTGAGGTTTGCAGAGAAAAATTCTTCATAGGCCATGTATGTATTTGTAAATCCACAGAAAGAACAAGTGGGGATCTGAAAGTTTTCTGACAGTTCTTCTGAAATTATGCTCTTGTGTACCATTAGATTTATCACATTAATTCCTAGATTAGTGCTTCCATACAGGTAATCAATATTAAAGATCCATCAAGGAGAAAAAATAGAACCACAGGAATAATATTCTGTTTGTTTTTATTTTAGTTTTAGTTTTGGTGGTGCAAAAGGTTGGATGTTGCTATGATGCAAAAATCAAAGTCATCTTAAAATTATTTACATTAATAAAAAAATTTTAAACGTAGAATGGAGGACTCCCACAGGCCAGAGCCAGAAAACAGTCCATGCAGATGGAGCACAGGGTTTCCCAAGAAGACAAACAGGGTGTAGTTGGAGCCCGTAGGATGCACCGGTGTGGCTTCAGGATTTTGGGGCAGAAGCACAGGTCCTGCTGGAGGGTCAGGCAGAGGATGAACTGGGATGCACAGAGCATTAGGAGTGTCTGGGAAAATGGTGGATGTAGGCCTGAGAAACTGGTGCCCAGACCCAGTCTTCCCAGAGGAAGCCCAATCTCTGGCAGGACCTCACAGTTGGTGGTGGGATGGGATGGGATGGGCAGGGGTGCTGGGATGAGAAATACATGGGTGTCCTGGGTGCCAGAGGTCCCTAGTCCCAGATCATCGATAAGGAGTCTGGCTAGGTCATCTACCAAGCAAGACCCAATCCTCATAGATACCTCTCCACAAACTCAGAATCACAGGCATCAGTCCTTCTCTCCCATGGCTCCAGTAGATGTGGGAAAAGGGCTCTGGCCAAAGGCTATGTAGCCAAGGGACCTTGCAGAGACAGAAGGAGGAAATGAACTGTGCATATTTGGACCACAAACCTATAGCATTCCAGAAGGCCCAAAGCACCAGGGCAACAACTAAGTGGCTTCTGGCACAGAATCTGGAGGCCCAATCAGATCTCTGCCAAGTTCCAAGCCATAGGAACCAGAAAGTGCCCAATCATTGGAGACATCTAGGCCAGCAGATCATACAGCTGCAGGCAAAGGAAACAAAAAATTTGCATGTAGGTACCTAGTAGCAGTAATAAGCAATGCCACTCCCATTTCCATACATTGTTTCCTGGACCCATGAATCCTGGCTATGTGGAAAAAAAAAAAAACAGCAGTATTCATTGGATGCTGATTCAGAGCATATACAGCTTTCTGGAGAACCTTGCCCTATTACTGTGAGGTTCACTTAGCTGGTGATGTAATGAGGTTTTCAAAAGGCCATTGCATCATTTTAATAGAACAGCTGCTTTAGGATGGTGAGAAACATAGTAAAACCAGAGAATTCCATGAGTATGGGCATACTGCTGCCTTCTTTTTGCTATGAAGTGAGTTCACTAATAAGAAGCAATGCTGTATGTAATGCCATGATGGTGGACAAAGTGTTTTCTTTCATGAATGGTAGCGTGGGCAGAAGCTTTACGCCAGGGAAGATGAATTCATATCTAGAATGTTTATTCCAGTTGGAACAAAATTCTGCCCTTTCCTTGATAGAAGCAGTCCATTTGTTGCCACCAGCCTGCTTGCTACTAGGTAGCTAGCTGATCACCTCAGGGAAAGGGACCATACTGGGACTCAATCTTAGTTTCTGCTGCTGGCAGATTAAGCATTCAACAGTGGCTTTACCAGATCAAACTTGGTGAGCAGAGGTCAATGTTGCTGAGCCCATGCAAAACCTCCATCCGTGCCACCATGCCCATTTCGTTCTGAGATCATTGGGCAATGACAGAGGTCACTAGGGAAAGATGCTGACTGGTATCCACAGAAAGGGTCATCCTATCCATTTGATTATTAAAATCTCCTCTGCTGAGGTCATCCCTTGGTGAACATTCACATGGGACACAAATATCTTCACATTTTTTGCCCATTCAGAGAGGTCTACCCACATTCCTCTTCCCAAAACTTTGTGTCACAAATCTTCCAATCATGTTCCTTCTAAGTGCTAAACCATTTAGAGAAACCATTGGACACAGCCAATGAATCTGTATATAACTGCATCTCTTGACCATTTCTCCTTCTAAGCAAAATGAGCAAACAAAGGCACTATTTGAAGTTCTACCCACTGGGAAGATTTTTCTTCACCATTGTCCTTCAGGAATGTCCCAGAAAGGATCTATAGAACTACAGCCATCCACTTTCAGGTGGTCCCTGCATATCATGCAGAAACATCTGCAAAGCAGGCCCAAGACTTCTTTCCCTTTGCCAGTTGATCATAGAGAACTCTTCATGAAGACAGAGGTGCAGGTTGGGAGAGGAAGGCAGGGGAGCAGAAGTGGGGAATGTGGGTGTTTGGTTACTTCTTCAGGTTACTTTCTTGTGCCTTCAGGGCCTGCTTGAGGCTGCTCACACATATACCACCTCCTTCTGATGATGGAGTGCTACTGTGCACACCCAAATTTATAGCTTCTTGGGTCAGCCAAACCCCTGGTTCTTGACTGACAGCTAAGGATGCATGGTAACTTGGGGGTTTATTGTCAAATGTTTGGTGTCTACTGAAGTCCAATAACAGAACAGGAGCTATTTCTCAAAAGGAGAACTTCAAAATCCTAAAGACCTATCCTGTGACTCATCTATAGGGGCCTGCCAAAGGCTTCAGATGGAATCTCTATCTGCCATTAACCTTTCAAGCATCAATGGATCTGCTGTATCATGTGGTCCAAGGGGCAAGCAAAGCTGTTTGCACAAGCAGCGTGGACCTATTGCCAAGCTTTCTTGTTCTGTCTCCCAGCCAAACTAGCAGCTTTTCAGGTCACTCCATAAATGGACCAGGGTAAGAAACACAATGAGGAATAAATTGTCTCTAAAATTCCAAAACACTACTAGGTACAGTGCTTCTTTTCTGGTTTTAAGAGGGGCCAAATGCAGCAACTTATCCTTCACCTTAGAAGGGCTCTCTTCATATGCCCCACACCCTAGAAATTTCACTGAGGTAGAATTTTAGTTGAATTTATTTCCTACTCTCTGCCATGCAAATGTTTTACCAAAAAGTTTAAACTGGTTGCTGCTTCTTTCTCACTATATTGAATCAGCATAATGTTATCAATGTAATGGAACAGCGTGATATCTTACAGAAAGGAAAGGTGTTCAAGATCCCTGCAAACTAAATTATGACAAGGGGCTGGAATTGATATACCCTTGAGGTAGGACAGAGTATTGAACCTATACTGCTGGCCTTTCTAGTTGAAAACAACTCTTTCCTGTGATCTTTACTAAGAAGTATCAAGAAAAATCACTTGACATACCTGGATTTTTTAAAATAAACTTATCACATGGTCCAGGCTCTGCTGCTTGCCTCTTCTAGTCTGGTAAGTCCAATAAAGCTACTACTTTTTACAGCAGATCAATATGCCTGGTGGAGCCATGATATGCCCCAAAAAGATTTCAAATAAAATGAACCTTACATTTTGAAGCAAAGCTTTTTCTCCCTCAAAAATCAAGTACTTCTTTAAGAGAAAGTCTGATGGGCTCTCATGGAGTCTGACCACCTCCTCATAATGCACCAGGAAACTGGGAACCTGAGCTCTCGCCTAAACTGGGGATTTTAAACTGAACTATAAAGTGGGCATTTCCAGAAGTACTCCATCATTACACTTTTTTAATTTTAAGTAAAAGTGGAAACTAAGTCTAACATCATAAATAATTTGCTTTAGCAAGTTATTCAGACTCCCAGACTACCTACTTGGCCCAAGTGGTTGGCCCTTCCCTAACACATATCAATGAGCTCGTTGAGAAAAATTGAGGAAAAAAAAAATACCAAACTTGCTTTTCAGATGGCTTTGTCTTCTCAAGTACCTGACTACTCAGAAAAAGAAACAGCTTTATAAAATGCTATTATTTACTGAAAATTCCATTCATCTTCACCTGAAGAGAAATCATTGTAAGATTAGCAAACTATTGGGGCACGTGGGTGGCTCGTGGGTAAAGTCTCTGCCTTCAGCTCAGGTCATGATCTCAGGGTCCTGGGATCGAGCCCCATATGAGGACTCTCTGCTCAGAAGGGGCCCGCTTCCCCCTCTATCTCTGCCTGCCTCTCTGCCTACTTGTGATCTCTCTCTCTGTCAAATAAATAAATAAAATCTTAAAAAAAAAAGATTAGCAAACTATTATCAATAACACTTTCTCTAATAAGACATTCTACATTCTGAGCTTAACACCCTACCAAACTAATTTTTGGCCTACCATCTCAATAGGTCCAGAGAAAATAAATTAAAATTACATCCTCTTTTACCCACTAGCATAAGGTTATACCTACAAAGAGTGAGGAGTGTATTTCTGTTGATAGAATGGCTACAAATGTTACTGATGCTGAAGATTTAACACTGCTCATAAGGAAGAACAAATGATGGATTGCTATTTCTCCTTCCATGAAAGTAATTCACTGTGGGATGGTCAACTTAAAGGATCCTTAAGTGACTCAGGCTTAACCCCATATTAAAAGCAAATCAGACTGAAACAATGAAAGGGTACATTAGTGGGGAAATCACAGGAAAGTAGAATTAGTATAAAGATTTTTTTCTACCAAGGGACTTTCTCAAAGCTTGTTTGACATCCTTGTTTCTTAGAGAGTAGATCAGAGGGTTTAACATGGGTGTGACCAATATGTAAAATCCTGAAGCCACTTTATGAAGTTCAGGATTGCTTGGAAGTGTGAGATACACAAAGGAGACAGTCCCATGGCTCAAACTTACCACTCGCAGATGGGAGCTACAGGTGGAGAAGGCTTTCTTTCTCCCTTCACTGGAGGGAAACTTCAAGACTGTGGTCACAATGCACATGTAATACACTACAATAACAACTATTGTAGGCAAAATAATGAAGGCAGCCAAACTGAGAGATACCATCTTATTGACAGAGAGATTGAAAGAGGAGATCTTCTCAATTTGGTAAGAATCACAGTAGAAGTGATCAATGACTCGGGAAGCACAGAAAGACACTGAGGATGTTATGCTGACTTGGAGGACGGAACTGAGCCAGCCACAGAGATAGGAACCAGTCACCAGCTGAGTGCAAAGGCTTTTTGACATGTGGACACTGTAAAGAAGAGGATTGCAAATGGCGATAAATCAGTCATAGACCATGGCTGCCGGGAGAAAAGCCTCTGTAACCATGAAAAAAATGCATAAAGAAACAGCTGAACCACACAACCTACAAAGGAGATACTCTTTTTCTCAGACAGGAAGTTGACCATGGCTTTCAGGGCAATAACAGTGGAGTAGGAGAGATCAATGAAGGAGAGGTTGCCTGGAAAGAAATACATTGGTGTGTATTTGGTGTATGATTGCCATTTGGTGTATGATTGCCATTGGTGTATGATTGCCATCATACTAATGTTCCTCAAAAGGACTGTGCCATAGACCAGCAGGAAGAGGAGAAAAAGGAGAATATGGAGCTCTGGACGGACCCTGAAGCCTACAAGAATGAAGTCAGTTACATCTGAGTGGTTGCCTGCTCCCTTGTCGCTCATGCCAAGAACCTGCTAAAAGATACAAGACAAGGTTAAAAATTGAAATTTCCATCTAATTCCCACTATCATAAAATATCTTTTTTCTCTTGTGGAAGACATTGAAATTTGTGCTATCATCACCTATTGGCCACCCAATTGTATTAGGTGTCCTTTTCTAGAAACTAAATCTAAGGCATGTTGTGATGCCCATCAGCATCTAATATGTAGGTTACCTAACTCATAGTTTTCTAATGTGACTCTCCAAATCCAGTGCTCTTTCCCTTATAGCACGAGTGACATCTATGCATAAAGTATTATTTCTTTATACCTATTTAGCTTTCACTTGATTTTCATGGTGTTAAATATATCTCAAGGTTTTAGAGACATATAAGTATTCACTCTCATTTTTAATTATCATTTCAAATTCATTTTATTTTTGATAATGCTTCCAATTTAAAATAGAAGGATCTAATTAAAGCCTGATTTAAAATTCCATGAATAGACACTAGACCTGAATAGAGGTTAATATTTAGTCTGTGAGAGTTTAGGTTATCAAGAGATTTAATTTGGTTTCCAAAATAAAAACCTTGAAAAATAGAATGCATCATCACCTTCTTGAAATGGGAAAGCTCAGACACACTACCAGAAGGGGAAATCCATGATTCTACATATCTGCACAAATCTGTCAAGAAGCCAATTTGATCTTAAATATCTGTACAAGTGTTAAAAAAAAAAAAAAAGAAGAAGAAGAAAAGAAACTTTAAAAATTTGTTGATTAAAATTTGGGGTTAGGAAAGAAAAATGTCAATTTTGAAAGTAATTTTATGATGTCTCCAATTAGAGAGAGAACCATATACATATTAAAATTTTCTAAACAATTATTTTGAATCACAAAGGTAACTAGTCTGAATTGTTTGTCCAATAACTTTGGAAACTGTTTTCTTGAATACAGTGACACAATATTTGTTATCCAAATTTTAAAATCAGTTATGATTTAAATCACCCAACACAGGGGAGAGCCTGTGTGGCTTATCAAAAGCACCAAATTATCTAAAAAGTATTTATTTTTGATTTGGCACTTATGGCAGAATCACCATATTCTGCTCTCATCCTCCCTCAGGCAGGTGACTGTCTTCTTCATCCTCTGCCCTCATCCCTCAGCTCCTACTGCTCTCAGCCCATCTTCCTCCTCCTTGCCACATATTAACTTTTCTAAAAATGTTAGCAACTTAGTGCACAAGAGGAGAGAACTGGCAGCAGTTCAGTGGTAGGATCCTTAGATCTCTTCTTTACCCCACTGCTCTCATGGCAAACGGAAATCCGCTGAAATAATCCTAATTAAATTTTTTTTTAAAAAAGCACTAAGTGACCATCTTAACTTCTACAAGGGTGTTTACACTTAAATATTGTAAAACTAGGTTTAAAGGAATAAAGATTTAACAGGGGAATTTCAGGCACCAGACATCAGATATTAAAAGGGTAATAGAACAAGAAAAAGAGAAAGGTAGAAAGCCTTGTCGACACTACAAAATTCACATCATACACCTGGATATCTAGCAGTATTTTAGCAGAAAATTTTCTCTGTTTAATTATGGCTCTTCCTTGTTATTAACCAAATTGTATTATATTGTATGGAACTGTGTCGGCCAGTATGCAGTGACAGGAAATCATTGTTTTGAGATCATTATTTTTTTAAGACTAATGTGTATTAACTCATTCATTCATTAAGTCACTGAACACCATGGGCCACCTAGTGTACACCAGCCAAAATCCAGGAATGCACAAGTGTCAGAAAGGAGGTTTTTCCCAAAGTATGAGTGCATTTCATATTCTTCATTTCCTACTTTTTCATTATGAAATAACCAGTAGGTTGTGATTTGCCCTTCAGGTAAAAGGACATGATTTTGGGGGGAGTGCATACTAATTACTTTTTATAATTTGTAACAAGTAAATTTTGCCAATAATAAGTTTTATTCATGAAGGCACACAGAATGACTAGTTATTTGACTGAAATAGGTATAAATGTATCTCGTCTTTTACCTGAATATTCCTTTCTTTACTTTTATGGAACAATTCTCTAATGGTAGATGCAAGGATACAAAAGCTACTGTGCTTAATTCTAGAAATCCAAAAAAGTTTATGAAACTATGTAATAGAAATGAAAGACAATGTCAAAATTAAACATTTTTTTAATTAAAATTTCACACAAAATGAAAAAGTCATGTTTTGAAATACATAGTTTTATTCTGTTTTAGGCTCTGCTCATAGGTTAATAATACTCCATTCTTCAGTTAAGAGTATTTTCTTATCTCCTTAGTAGTGTTTCTTCCTGATAATCCCCTGTAATTTTGTACCTTTGCAGAGGCAAGAGGAGGAAGTAGGTGATCTAGTGAGGCCCCTTCCAACCTGATGAATGTTTCTTTATAGAAACTGAAGCGAAAATGCAACTAAGCCTATAGAGCCGCCCTGCACGAGCATCTCTTTCCTGCACTGGGGTATCTCACAGGTCTTGGACTGAGGGAGATCATGGCAAATGGGAACTTAAGCAAGGCAAAGACTAAATCACCAGTGAATAGTGGAGTCCCTGATGGCCTGGGGAATGCAGCAGAGGAGTCATGGTGCCCTTAGTTAGCTCTTCTGAAAGCATTTCTCATTATTATAGCATGGATTGGGTAGAAAGTGTTCCTCCAAGAGAGGATAAAATTAAGTCAATTATGGGATGATAACAATGGCAGGCTCCACCTTGATCCCATGAGGACCACATAGAAGAGACAAAGAGAACAAATTATATTTACTCCTATTACTCACCTTGAAGCATCTCTGGGTCTTCAGAAAAACTTGTTTTAAGGTTGAGATAATATATTTTACATAATTTCCATTCTTCATTTAATTTCTGTGTTCTATAGTCACACCAAATTTATCTGCTGATGCTTTTACATGACAGCTCATAGTCTTATATTGTCTAGGTTCATTGTTCCTATTTTCTTACCATATCTTACTCTCTGCTAGGTGATTTTTATTTTGCATATTATACTATAAAATATATTACAGACAATGTTACCAGTGTACTCATAATTAAAATTAATAAGCATAAGTCTACTAATAAGTGTGACTATTTGAATATAAATGACAATTATCTCAAGGCCTTGTTGCCTCTGGTGGAATAAAACTTGGTTCTAGGTAGATTACAAGTTTGTGGATCCAGATATAAGAAAGTACCCTTCTCAATGAAATATAAGAAGTAATGAAAAAGTAATGAGCTTTAAGGAAATAAATACATAGAACTATACCCATTCTTAGTATGCCTTAAAATGAATTTTGGTTATCAAACACAGAATGTAATGCACAAGATAAAATGTTTAAATAAAATTTTCTTTAGCATACTTATCAGCTAGTTATTGCAAAAATAAGGTATAAAAAGGAAACACATAACTTTAGTGTCATATAGCCCTAAGTGACTGGAATCATCAGCTAGGCAATTCAGTTGATCCTGGCTACGCAGTCTGGACGGCTGGTTGGTTGAGGATGACCTTAGCTGGATGACTGGGGCAGCTTGTCTCTTCGCTGTATGTTTCCTGTCTTCCAGCAGGCAACCTTGGGCATGTCTTACAGTAATGGTTGAGAGAAAAATGAAAACAGAAATGCAGCAGCACTTTTCAGTGTAATAATCCCATTGGTGAAAGTGAGTGACATGCATGAATCAAGGCATGGGGCCTGAGTGGAAGAGCACACAACTGCAAAGCATGGAGTATGTCAAAGGGAGGGGTGAAGAATTGGGATCATTTCAACACAGGGCTGTGTCCTGAGATGGAGTCCGATTAGTCCTTTTTGAAAGGCTTTACCACAGGTCCCTGGCATACACTCCCTGTTAGAATGAGGAAATCTTCCAAGCGATTATCTGTTGGCTATTTTGAACTTTTCTTTCTTATAGCTATTAGAAATTCCATTTCTGCATTTGTTTTTTTTCCCACACTGAAGCCAGTAATATTCCTTGAGGTTATTGGTGGTTTTTTCCCACCTTCTTGTATTTAAAGAATGATAGTCATACTTTGTCATCTAAATTTATTGTAAAATTGTCATGAGATTCGGTTTTGCTTACAAGATGCTCTACTTTCATGTGGCTATTTGGGAAGTCAACCATCTTGCTATTTATTTTCTGTTCAACCCATCTGACTTTTGTTCCATATTTGTTTCTGCTTTATTATAGATTGAGTATTTTTATTGTTGAATTTGTCCCCTTTGTTTATTTGTCAGCTATAACTTTTTGTTTTGTTATGTTAGTGGTTGCTTTCAGATTTACAGTATACATTATAAACTTACCAGAGTCTATTTTCAAGTAATACTATACCAATTTGTGCATATTGATTTTATAAAATCTACTTTTATTTCTCTCCTCCTAGTTATACATTTTTCTCATTCATGTTATAAATTTGGCCATACATTATAATCTTTTTATTTAAACGGTTATTTTAAAATATATTTAAACAATAAGAAAATTGTAACATATTTACCCATGTAATTCCTATTTGTTGTGGGCTTTTATCCTTTTGTAAAGATCCATATTTCTCTCTGGTATCATTATCCATCTGTTGAAAAGATTTTCTTTAACACATCTTCTAGTGTGGACCTGTCGGTGATAGTATTTCAGCAGCTGCATGTTTGTAGCTTTCGTTCTTTCACCTTCATTTATTTTCTTCCTTTTTTTTTAAATTTTTTTTATTTTTTTATTAACATATAATGTATTATTAGCCCCAGGGATACAGGTCTGTGAATCGCCAGGTTTACACACTTCACAGCACTCACCATAACACATACCTTCCCCAATGTTCATAACCCTAACCACCCTAACCCTAACCCTCCCCCCAGCAACCATCAGTTTGTTTTGTGAGACTAAGAGTCTCTTATGGTTTGTCTCCCTCCCAATCCCACCTTCTTTTCTTTATTCCTTTCCTACCACCCAAGCCCCCCACATTGCCTCTCAACTTCCTCATATCAGGGAAGTTGATATGATATTTGTCATATGATAATTGTCTTTCTCTGATTGACTTATTTCACTAAGCATAATACCCTCTAGTTCCATCCATGTCATTACAAATGGCAAGATTTCAATTCTTTCGATGGCTGCATAGTATTCCATTGTTTATATATACCACATCTTCTTTATCCATTCATCTATTGATGGACATCTAGGTTCTTTCCGTAGTTTGGCTATTGTGGACATTGTTGCTATAAACATTCAGGTGCATGTGCCCAATTTGCAAGATTAAAGAATCATGGGGAGAAAGCCATGAATTCCATGCTTTGCTTTCTCTTCCTCTGGAATTCCACTGTTCTCCTTGATGTGTGAGCTTGGTCTTGGCTGGATTTCTTGCTGATCTTCTGGGGGAGAGGCCTGTTGTAGTGATTCTCATGTGTCTATGCCCAAGGCAGAATTGCACCGCCCTTGCCAGGGGCCGGGATAAGTAATCTGCTCAGGCTCACTCCCTGGAGCTTTTGTTCCCTGAATGCTTTCCGTAGAGTTCTGGAGGACGGGAATGAAAATGGTGGCCTCCCAATCTCCAGCCCAGAGGAGCCAAGAGCTCGGGTCCCCACTCCTCAGTGAACCATTGGAGAAAAGCGTTCAATCACTCCCATCTCCCTGGCCTCCGGCCACATGCCAAGCTCACCCATCCCGTGACCCAGCGTCTCTGTCTCTGGCACACAGCCCTGTTTGGAGTCTCAAAACCCAGCAGATCCTGCTGCTCTTCCAGGGGGTCTCCCCAGATCTGCCACTCGTGGGGTCCCTGCTCAAAGAGCAGTGGTCTGACTGTGCCACTGATCACAGTTTAAGGTAACCCCGGGTTGAGAGCTCACTCCTCAGTTCCATCTCTTTAGCTGTCTTCCCCACTCTGATACCTGCAATCTCTGTGACACTCAGACACCCCCAATCCTTCTGTGACCCCGTGGGACCTGAGACCATGCTGTCCCCACGAGGGGTCCACCCCCACTTAGTCTCTGGAGCAATGTCCCTCAGTGAAACAGACTTCTAAAAGTTCTGATTTTGTGCTCCATTGTTCCACTGCTTGCCGGGAGCCAGTCCCTCCCCCCATGGTCTATCTTCCTGTCTCTTTGGATTCACTTCTCTGCAGACCTTACCTTTCAGAAAGTGGTTGATTTTCTATTTCTAGAATTGCTGCTCTTCTTCTCTTCAACCTCCTGTTGGATTTGTAGGTGTTTGGAATGGTTTGATAAACTATCTAGCTGATGTCATCTCAGCCTGCTACTCCTCTACCATCTTGACTTGACTTTCACGTTCATTTTTTTTTTAGATTTTACTTATCTATTTAACAGAGAGAGAGATCACAAGTAGGCAGAGAGGAAGGTAGAGAGGGAAGCAGAGAGGGAAGCAGGCTCCCTGCTGAGCAGAGAGCCTGATGCGGGGCTCGATCCCAGGACCCTGGGATCATGACCCAAGCCTAAGGCAGAGGCTTTAACCCACTGAGCCACCCAGGTGCCTCTTCATTTTTTGAAATATATTTTCACTGGACATTGAATTTTAGGTTGACAGTTTTTCCATTTGGCACTTTAAAAGATTTTTCTCCACTGTATTCTCACTTGCATTTCTTCCTGTAAGAAATCCACTGTCATTCTTATGTTTGTGCCTCCATTTGTAATGTAGGGTTTTTTTCTCTCTGTTTTTAAGATATTTCTATTATCAGTGGTGGTGAACAATAATGATCATGATATTTCTCAGTATAAGTTTTTTCATGTTTCTTATGCTTAGAGTTTGTTGGAAATCTTAGAGGTGTGAGTTTCTATTTTCACCAAATTTATATAATTCTAAGATGTTGTTTTTTAAATCTTGTTCTTGCCTGCTTCTCGTTCCTCAGAGACTCAAAGTACATATATCCTAAGCACTTAAAGATGTCCTACATATTACTGATGACCTTTTCATTTTAAAAAATACTTTCTCTTTGTGTATATCTTCTATTGCTATGTTTTTAAATTCCCTAATCTTTCTTTTAACATGTATAATACGCTGTTAATCTCATCCAGTGTATTTCTTATCATAGACATTGTAGTTCTTATCTTTAGAAGTTTGATTTGGGTCTTTTAAAAACCTTCCATGTTCCTCCATAACTTTTAGAACATATAGAATTCAGTTATAATTACAATGTCCTTGTCTACTAATTGCAACATCTATCTTAGTTCTATATAAGTTTCCATTGATTGATTAGTCTCATTATGGGTCATTCTTCCTCCTTCTTTATATATCTCTTAATTTCTTACTTGATGCTGGATATTTTTTTTTTGCAAATATTTTATTTATTTATTTGACACAGAGAAAGAGATCACAAGTAGGCAGAGAGGCAGGCAGAGGGAGAGGGAGAAGCAGGCTCCCTGCTGAGCAGAGAGCCCGATGTGGGGCTCGATCCCAGGCCCCTGAGATCATGATTTGAGCTGAAGGCAGAGGCTTAACCCACTGAGCCACCCAGGAGCCCCAATGCTGGATTTTTTTTTATTACTATAAATATTCTTGAGCTTTTATCTAGGATGTATTTAGTCTTGTTTTTGTGATTTTGCTGGTAAGTTCAAAACTATGTTCAGTCTAGGGCTAATTATTCTCCACTACTATACAAAGACCTTCCTAAGTATTCTAAGCAATGTCCCATTAACTATGAGGCCTGATGTGAACAGGCACTATGCCAGCACTGTTTAATACTGAGTACTATTTCTGTAAATCCTTTTGGATATTTTTTCCATATTCATATGCTAATCAATATTCTGCTGATTACTCTGCAGATATCTGGAGAATCTCTCTTTATGCTCTTCTCATTTCTAGTACTCTGTCCTACAAACTCTGCCCTTGGTTTATCTGAACTCTCAGCTCTATCTTTAACTCATTGAACCTACCAGGTTCTGCCTCAGTTTCTTCTTCCTGCACCATGAGCTTAAAGCTCTCTCAAGCCAGTAAACTGGGGTAATCTTGTAAAATTCACTTTGTCTCAGGGACCACTTTGTTTCCTTACACATTAAAAAGTATTGTTTCAAAGATTTTTTCTGAGTATTTTGGCTGTTTCAGGTGAGAGGCTCTTGTTACTTTCTCTTGACTGGAAGCTGAAGTTAATGGATTTCAAATATTTTTTTTAAAAATCTGTTTTCATTTTTTTTAAGGTTTGGGATTATTATATATATTGAATGGGTCCTAAAGGAATCTTAGTTCAAGAACTCACTACCAAAGGAAAAAAAATTATATATTACAGCCCACAAATCAGAGCATTGCTTAAGAAGTTTAGCAGAACTAATTCACACTGCATTTACAATGAAAGTATCCCTAACAAACAAGCCAAGAGCTTTCCCATTGGGATTTATTACATTCAAGTTATATAGGGTTACTAATTATTTTTAATGAAATTTGAATTAATTAATTCTGAAGTAATTTTTTTAAATCCTTTTGTCTTGGAGTCATGTAAACATATCCAGGTTTGGTGATTTTTTTTTCTTGTCACTACCAATGTTTTTATTTTATATTAACTTTCAGTATAAAACCTGTAACTGAAAAAGAGAACCACTGTTATCCAACCATGAGATATGCAGGGCTTTTGGGTTTGTCAATATGTTGTTCACATAAGCTATTGGAAATAGTTTTTTTTTAATATGTTAGCATTAAATTATTTTTGAGCTGATAAAAAAAGACATAATCAAACACCTTACCATTTCAGCATTTTTAAATATCTAATGTAGGTATGACTAGAATAGGTTCCAAAACAGCTAGAGTGAAGATAAGAAAGAGGAGGAAAAAATAAATTAATTCATCCATATAAAAAATAATGAGCAAAAAAGGGTTATTAAATAATATGTCTGATAGGACTTAATATTTGAGGTCCAATATGTTGTCATTTAGCAATTACTAAATCAAAATTACCTTCTTTAACCTTAACTATTAACCCTAGAAAGTTAACCCCCCTACACAATTATAACTGCATGAGGATTTTATTACACTGTCACTGATTCTGTCATATAAACCTCAAAAATATATATGTTATCATTAACCTCTTTGGTTAGGTTTATTCCGAGGTATCTTATGGTTTTTGGTGCTATAGTAAATGGAATCGATTCTCTAATTTGCCTTTCTGTATTTTCATTGTTAGTGTATAAGAAAGCCACTGATTTCTGGACATTGACTTTGTATCCTGCTACATTACTGAATTGCTGTATGAGTTCTAGTAGTTTGGAGGTGGAGTCTTTCGGGTTTTCCATATAAAGAATCATGTCATCTGCGAAGAGAGAGAGTTTGACTTCTTCCTTGCCAATTTGGATACCTTTTATTTCTCTTTGTTGTCTGATTGCTGTTGCTAGGACTTCTAATACTATGTTGAACAAGAGTGGTGAGAGTGGGCATCCTTGTCGTGTTCCTGATCTCAATGGGAAGGCTGCAAGCTTTTTCCCATTGAGGATGATATTTGCTGTGGGTTTTTCATAGATAGATTTGATGAAGTTCAGGAATGTTCCCTCTATCCCTATACTTTGAAGCGTTTTAATCAGGAACGGATGCTGGATTTTGTCAAAAGCTTTTTCTGCATCAATGGAGAGGATCATGTGGTTCTTCTCTCTTCTCTTATTGATTTGTTCTATCACATTGATTGATTTGCGAATGTTGAACCATCCTTGTAACCCAGGGATGAATCCTACCTGGTCATGGTGGATAATCTTTTTAATGTGCTGTTGCATCCTGTTTGCTAGGATCTTGTTGAGAATCTTAGCATCCATATTCATCAGTGATATCGGTCTGAAATTCTCCTTTTTGGTAGGGTCTTTGCCTGGTTTGGGGATCAGGGTGATGCTGGCTTCATAAAAAGAGTCTGGAAGTTTTCCTTCTGCTTCAATTTTTTGAAACAGCTTCAGGAGAATAGGTATTATTTCTTCTTTGAAAGTTTGATAGAATTCCCCAGGGAATCCGTCAGGTCCTGGGCTCTTGTTTTTTGGGAGGTTTTTGATCACTGCTTCAATCTCGTTACTAGATATCGGTCTATTCAGGTTGTCAATTTCTTCCTGGTTCAATTTTGGGAGTTTATAGTTTTCCAGGAATGCAGCAATGGCCACGGTCGCCAAACTGTGGAAAGAACCAAGATGCCCTTCAACGGATGAATGGATAAGGAAGATGTGGTCCATATACACTATGGAGTATTATGCCTCCATCAGAAAGGACGAATACCCAACTTTTGTAGCAACATGGACAGGACTGGAAGAGATTATGTTGAGTGAAATAAGTCAAACAGAGAAAGTCAAGTATCATATGGTTTCACTTATTGGTGGAGCATAACAAATAATATAGAGGACAAGGGTAGATGGAGAGGAGAAGGGAGTTGAGGGAAATTGGAAGGGGAGGTGAACCATGAGAGACAATGGACTCTGAAAAACAACCTGAGGGTTTTGGAGGGGCGGGGTGGGAGGGTGGGGGAACCAGGTGGTGGGTATTAGGGAGGGCACAGATTGCATGGAGCACTGGGTGTGGTGAAAAAACAATGAATACTGTTACGCTGAAAATAAATAAAAAATTTAAAAAAATATATATATATATATGTTATCAGATCAGAAAATAAACAGAATTCAGAAGGATGTGTTGAAGAAATGAAATCTTGCTATTTACAATGACATGGATGGAACTAGAGGGTATTATGCTGAGTGAAATAAGTCAATCAGAGAAAGACAATTATCAATATGACCTCTCTGATATGAGGAATTTGAGAGGTGGGGGGTGTGGGGGGTAGGGAAGAAAAAAATGAAACAAGATGGGATCAGGAGGGAGACAAACCATAAGAGACTCTTAATCTCACAAAACAAACTGAGGGTTGCTGGGTGGTGGGGGATTAGGGAGAGGATGGTTAGGTTATGGACATTGGGGAGGGTATGTGCTATGGTGAGTGCTGTGAAATGTGTCAGCCTGATTATTCACAGACGTGTACCCTTGGGACAAATAATACATTATATGTTAATAAAAGTAATTTTTAAAAAAAGAAGGATGTTTTGAATGTTAAGAAATATCATAACCATCTTAATAGAAAGTTCTATCAAAATGAGGAAAGGAGATTTTCAACTTTTTAATTTTCTAAGTTCATAAACAATTAGTCTGGGAATTAATTAAAATTAAAATGGTCAGCCCACCCTGCTTCTGCCAAAACTAATTGACACACTACTCTTGGTTGCCCACTTGCCAGCTATTCTTATTTTTCTTCCTTTTTTTTTTTTCAATTATTGAATAACCACCTGTACTTTTGGGGCCCTCCATAGCACAGCTAGCCTTCCAGAGGTGATTTCTTGATGTAAAAATTTCATTATTTCAAGCCAATTGTGATCATTTGTAATTTCGTTTGACAGTGATTGGTTTATTCTTAGCATATGATACAAATCTGTCCAATAAGATTTAAAAAGGAAATTTACACTATTACTGGAAAAGTTTTTCTCAGTTTCATAGAGGGGTGTATGTCATATTATTATGCTGAAAATTAACAATTAAAGGAAAAAGCATTAAACATTTTTTCTGATAATACCTCTATTTCAGAAAAAAAAAAAAAACTATGCTATCAAAAAAATAGCAGCTAATAAATGTAGAGGACCTTAAGGAAATAACAAGAGTCATCAGTGCATGCTAATGCCATTAACTGAAAGAATGAAATAGAACTAGATATTCAAATAGTATCAAAGAATGATACCTAAATTATTTGTGGTTGTAATGAGAAAAAAAAAAAAAACTCCATATAATTTTGCATTGGCAAGATCAGCTGAAATCACTTTTATCCAATGGTAAAATTTTGCATCCCTAGTGGGGTACAACTTAACCTGATACATCTGTAATAGGATGTAACAGGAATATATCTCTAAAGTATTCTTGCCAAAAAAGGATCACAACCAGAGCCAGACACTTAGCCATATGAGCCACCCAGGTTCCCTCAAGCCTGTAACCTAATAAAAATGAGACTGCTTAGAAATAATTGAAAGATTAACAAAGTCAAAATTGGAATCAGTGAGGTTGCCAAATGGGTATACTCTACTCCTAATAAGTAAGAGTAGCATTAAATTGAGGGAAATCCATATAAAACCTGAAATTCACACACACACACACACACACACACACACACACACACTTTAAGACTCAAATCTACTCAAAATGCTATCCTGTTTTTCTAAAAAAAATTAAAAATTAAAATTAAAATTTTAAAAGTATAGGATAGTGTTGATCTGGAATTCCAAACCAGTGGAGCTGCCTGTTGAGGACTCTGTTTTCTAACTTCACCAAACAAAGCCTGCAGACCCCTCCTTTCTCTTTTCTATTGGCTGAGCCATAGCCAAGTTACTCTTAGTTTAAAAACAAAAACAAAAACAAAAACCCACCCTGGAGATATTTGCACATTAAAAAAATCTTCTTAAAGCCCAGCCAGAAAGAAAGAAAAATTTGATTTTTTTTTAAGATTTTATTTATTTATTTGACAGACAGAGATCACCAGTAGGCAGAGAGGCAGACAGAGAGAGGAGGAAGCAGGCTCCCCACCGAGCAGAGAGCCAGATGGGGGGCTCCATCCCAGGATCCTGGGATCATGACCTGAGCTGAAGGCAGAGGCTTTAACCCACTGAGCCACCCAGGTGACCCAGAAAAATTTGATTATTACTTTGGAAATTTCTAGACATGAGTTCCTTTACTTAGTAAATGCACTTTCAAAGTCAGAATAAGGTTTCTATCCTTAAGACTCTACTTAAAAGTGAATGATTTTGACTACAATTAAATCTTTAAAAAATCTACATGACAAAATAAACCATAACAGCATTTAAAAGACAACCAACAAGCTGAGAGAAAATGTGTGCAATGACCACAATCACCAAAGGATTAGTATCCAGAATACATAGTTATTTCAAATAAATTTATAAGAAAAAAACCAACTAAATGGATAGTGGGTTAAGGATAATAACCAATCCACATAAGATGAAACTTAAAAATTTTAAATTGCACTCAGTATCACCAGTAATCAGGTAGGTATTAAAATCCTTACTTTTTCACATCCATCAAACTGGCAGATGAGACCCAAGAAAAAATGAATGTTCTCATACTTGAAGTGTAAACTGGCACAACCTACCTGGAGAACCATTGATGAATACCTAAGAAAATGGAAAATACATACATTGCATCACCCAGCAATTCCACTTCTAGGCATAAAGCACCCCAAATAAGCTCTCAGCCATGGGCACAACAGACATATATGTGAACATATTTCCATTTTTAATAAAAAATGAAAATAAAATTTTAATCAATATGAGGTTGGATAAGTGATGTATTGATCTATATGCTATTGTTTTTTAGTGAATAAATATATGTGTGCATATACATCTATTTATGTATATTAGGATGTGTATATCTTTTTTTTAAGATTTTTTATTTATTTATTTGACAGACAGAGATCACAAGTAGGCAGAGAGGCAGGCAGAGAGAGAGAGGAAGAGAAGCAGGCTTCCCGCTGAGCAGAGAGCCCGATGCGGGGCTTGATTGCAGGACCCTGGGATCATGACCTGAGCTGAAGGCAGAGGCTTTAACCCACTGAGCCACCCAGGCACCCCAGGATGTGTATATCTTGCAAACAATAATGAATGATGAAAAGAAATTAAATAATATATATGGAAGGATATAATTTTCATAAGCTGTTAATTATGCTAAGTATATTATGTATTATCTATGGATCTGAACATAAATAGCAAAAGCAAAAACCTATGCATGGAAGAGAGGATAAATTGATAAAGATATAAGATTTTAGTGATGTAAGTATCAATTTCTTGTTTAATTATTTTTAATTAACATATAATGTATTATTAGCCCCAGGGGTACAGGTCTGTGAATCGTCAGGTTTACACACTTCACAGCACTCACCATAACACATACCTTCCCCAATGTCCATAACCCAACCACCCTAACCCTACCCCCCTCCCCCGGCAACCCTCAGTTTGTTTTGTGAGACTAAGAGTCTCTTATGGTTTGTCTCCCTCTCGATCCCATCTTGTTTCATTTATTCTTTTCCTAACCACCCCATGTTGCCTCTCAACTTCCTCATATCAGGGAGATCATATGATAGTTGTCTTTCTCTGATTGACTTATTTCACTAAGCATAATACCCTCTAGTTCCATCCACGTCATTGCAAATTGCAAGATTTCATTTCTTTTGATGGCTGCATAGTATTTCACTGTATATATATATATATATATATATACACCACATCTTCTTCATCCATTCATCTGTTGATGGACATCTAGGTTCTTTCCATAGTTTGGCTATTGTGGACACTGCTGCTATAACCATTCGGGTGCACGTGCCCCTTTGGATCACTACATTTGTTATCTTTAGGGTAAATACAGAGTAATGCAATTGCTAGGTTGTAGGGTAGCTCTATCTTCAACTTTTTGAGGAAACTCCATGCTGTTTTCCAGAGTGCTTGCACCAGCTTGCATTCCCACCAACAGTGTAGGAGGGTTCCCCTTTCTCCACATCCTCGCCTGCATCTGTCATTTCCTGACTTGTTAATTTTAGCCATTCTGACTGGTATGAGGTAGTATCTCATTGTGGTTTTGATTTGTATTTCCCTGATGCCAAGTGATGTGGAGCACTTTTTCACGTGTCTGTTGGCCATCTGGATGTCTTCTTTGCAGAAATGTCTGTTCATGTCCTCTGCCCATTTCTTGATTGGATTATTTGTTCTTTGGGTGTTGAGTTTGATAAGTTCTTTATAGATTTTGTATACTAGCCCTTTATCTGATATGTCATTTGCAAATATCTTCTCCCATTCTGTCAGTTGTCTTTTGGTTTTGTCAACTGTTTCCTTTGTTGTGCGGAAGTTTTTGATCTTGATGAAGTCCCAGTAGTTCATTTTTGCCAGTGCTTCCCTTGCCTTTGGCAATGTTCCTAGGAAGAAGTTGCTGCGGCTGAGGTCAAAGAGGTCACTGCCTGTGTTCTTCCCAAGGGTTTTTATGGATTCCTTTCTCACATTGAGGTCCTTCATCCATTTTGAGTCTATTTTTGTGTGTGGTGTAAGGAAATAGTCCAGTTTCATTTTTCTGCATGTGGCTGTCCACATTTCCAATTTTCCCAACACCATTTGTTGAAGATACTGTCTTTTTTCCATTGGACATTCTTTCCTACTTTGTCAAAGATTAGTTGACCATAGAGTTGAGGGTCTATTTCTGGGCTTTCTATTCTGTTCCATTAATCTATGTGTCTGTTTTTGTGCCAGTACCATACTGTCTTGATGATGACAGCTTTGTAATAGAGCTTTCTTGTTTATGAAATCTCCTAAATTGAAGTGGTTCATAGGTGCCACATATGACACTATTTTCAGTACTTTCCATAGTGTTGAAGTATTTTAGTTGTTTCAAGAATTAAAAACAAGATGAGAGATTGTTTTAGCAAAAACTAATGAGTACGAGCTTAGTCTCTTGACACCCTGGCCATTGAATGCCATGTGAAACTCACTTTTTGCTCTCTCAGGAACTCCTATTCCATGTGTGATACCACTTAGAATAAAGTGACATCAGCCAATCCTAGACTTTGCTTGTTGACTAATCTCAAAATTTCATTTACCACTTATTTTTCCTTTGTGTTACAGACTGGAGGAGTAATTTCACTACATTCCTGGATGAACCATTAAGTGGACAGCAGCCTTCCAAAGTCAAAAACTTCCTCACACAAATCAACCAACTGTTCTTGACAGAAAACAGCCAATTTTGCTCAAAATGCAGTATTTTTTAAGACATGGTGACTTTATATAGAGCAAAACACCGGCAAGTGTCTTTTCCTCTGAAAGGGGCCACTGGGGCTCCAACGACCAAGACCCAAACATGAAAGGGGCAGCTACACTGTTCTTTCTTTTCCAGAGCCCTACTTCAGCTTTTTGACATTGAAGAAGAAAGATACGAGATAAAACTGATATGCGTAAATATAGTACCTATATTACTAAAGCAATATTTGCACTCTCTAAATAAGTGCTCATTGCATAAAAGGCACTCAATACATGTTAATTCTGTCCATTATTATTTTATTTGAATTCAATTAATTAACATATAGTGTATCATTAGTTTCAGTGGTAGAGTTCAGTGATTCATCACTTGCATATAACACCAGTGCTCAATACATCACGTGCCCTCCTTAATGCCCATCACCCAGTTACCCCATCCCCCCACGCACCTCCCCTCCAGGGTTTATTATTGTTTTTACAGTAGCTATTGATAGACTGCTTCCTAGCAGTAAGGTGTTGTGCTAGAGAAACTCTCTATTAGAATATGCATAAGTGGGAATGAACAATATATTTTCTAAAAAACTAGTCAAGAAAAATGGCTTATGTATGTAATATAAATAGTTTGTGCCCAATGTTTAAGAAGTAACTGGCTCTAAGTCTCATAAGTTCATGAAATGGAATGATCTTTGTTATTTTAAAAAATGTATATAGATGTATATAGATGTGTGTATATAGATGTTTATAGATATGTGTATGCGTGCTTACAGAGTAGATCAGTAGAAACAAGCTCAAGTATAGAGAATTCTAAAGTTTTTAAATGTTAAGCAAATGTCTGTGTTCCATTAAGGGAAAATAGTATTAAAATATTGTATTAAATCAGAAATTTTCCAAACTAATGCATGCAGACAACCGAAAATACCACGAGATGGCAGCACACTCCTGTGATAGCGCCACATAGGTTTTCACTTGTCAGTAGTCAGAGAGAAAACATTAAGTGAGATGTTCTCATTAAATACTAAGTATTTGGTTTAGAAAGAGTTTCAGGATCAATTTGGCACACGTTTCCCTTCATCTTCCAAAGAGGAAAACAAATTTCTGGAAAATTAAGGCATTTATTCAAAGTCCAACAAGTAATTCATTACAGAACTGGGATCACAACCTTGAACTTGCAGCTCCCAGGGCATGCTCCTAAGGACATCAAGCCTTAATCTCGTCCTTTTCTTACCTCACAGCCTTTCAATGACTGTTATGGTTAAGAGAAATCATGCGATGGAATAAAATATGGAAATTGAGCTGCAGGCAAATTTTCTATTGGGTCCTCCTGCTCCTTCTCCAGTCCCAGCCCTCCCCTGACTACCAGCCCATTTCCTAGCCCCTCCCCCAACAAAATGAGAGCGACTCTGGTATCTGTTAAGGCTTCATCATTTGGGGACTGAACCTCATTTGCTTACTTAACTATAAAATAAATGTTTATTGTTCATGTTAAAGTAATATTAAGCTGCAGAAGTAGACAAACCTTGAAATAGACTTTACAATCAGATTCTCCTTCAGGGTAAACATAGTCTGATGACTAACCTTCCTGGTTTGCCTGGGCCTAAGAGTTTCCCAGAATATAGGACTTAACTTCTAAAGCGGTGAAAGTCCTACACTAGGAAAACCAGTAAGACTGGTCACCTTAGCTCCTTAACATGGGACTGGGGCTTTGTGGTGTGATGAATGATGTGATGGACTAGGAAAAAACACAGTGTCTCACCATCCCCTTTTCTCTCTCCTGTCATCTCTCCCTTCACTTCAGTCAGCTGCATAAAACTGCCTTAACGAGAGGCACTAAGCTGAGCCCCAGGAATTCAAGGATGAACCACTAGGAATGGGGTAGCAAATATATGCACAAATAAGATCACTGGGTGACATTTTTACCATACGTGCAATGGGGAAGCTCCCACACCAATCTGGTTTATTTTATCATGCCAGTAAATCAAATATGTATGCACCATCTTTATCCTGTTTTCAAATAAAACAGGCATTTTCTTAAAACTAGAATGTGTATAATAATAACCAACTTTTGCCAAGTGCTTACCAATTTTCTGGAATTCTGTTGTTTGACTCTTACAATAACGCTTTGAGGGAAAATCTTAAATCGTCCTCATGCTTCAAACCAGTGAATTGAGACTTGAGGAAGGTAAATAACTTATTTCAGACCATACAATTAATTATGAGAAAGGTAGGTTTCAAGCCCAAATCTGTTGACTCTAGAGCCCGTGCCCTCCCCCCACTTGGCTACACCATTTCTCATCTAGAGAAGCACTTGTTCTGTCTAGAACTTACCGCATTCGTTGAAGTGTTCTGTATCTGCTTTGTCCCATAGAGGAACCACTCGCCACATGTGACTACTGAACATTTGAAATATGGCCTATGTGACCAAGGAACTAAATTCTAAATTTTACTTCATTTTAATTTATTTAAATTTAAAGCACTGCATGTGGCTAGCGGCTGCCATACTGGACTACAAAGGTTAAGGTATGTATTCTATCATGTGGATACAGTGGAGTAGATTCATGAAGTATAATGAAATGAGAAAGGACGTTGGAATGAGGCTTTCTGTCCTTAAATCCCCACCCATGCCACTGAACCAAAGGAACATTTTTCTGCTTTACATCTCCGTAAGCCTCATTTAGTTGACTCATGTAAAAAAGGGGTTAATCATAATTATGCCAGACAGTTGTGAGTTTTAATAGATATATAAAATATTTGACACTAATTCCCATTCAACGTGTTTTATTTGTCATTTAAAGAACTAAAATGGTTGGGGAAAAAAATTGCATAGGCTCCACTAACCATTTCCTCCAATATTTGAAGGTTCATGTCAGAAAACTCTTCTGTGTCTCTCCCATTGAATAGAATTCAGTTTCTTTCATTAAATTCTCTTAGAATTGTTGTTGGGTTAAAAATCTGATGACAAATGTAAAGTACTCTACAGTTATCTCAATGACCAGAACATGGTAACATGCAGTAAAATCTCTTTCTCCCTCCGCTCCCTCAGGACTTAGCATAGTTTATCTAAAAAACCACAAAACACCCTTGATGGAGGGTATGGAAAAGTCTAGAAAAAATAACCTGTCTAATTCTGTGAGGTCCAAGGATAATTGAATTTTTATTTCAGGTTCAGGCATGGTCAAGAAACAAGTGCTATACTCTTGTTTGATAAGTGAGTATAGGTTAGAATGATTGAAAAATAGTGTGATCCAGTGGAAAGTTCCTGGAGGTTAAAGAAGAAGCCAGAATCTGATTTCATTTTGACCTGGAGTTGTTCTGTGGTCATTTCTCATTCTGTACCTCAGATTTCCCAGCTAGGAAGTAGGTAGAACCACCTTAAATCTCCTTTAGAATTATGTAAGGATTAAGGTCCTTAATTATACAAATCTTCCTATTAATGTAACTTACATTTGCATATTAATAATCTCCCTTAACCATCTATCCTAACACCATATGTGATGTAAGTTGCAATTTTTGTAAAACACTCTCATGAACTATAAAGCACTAAGCACCAATCACAATATTAGGTAAAGCAGAAAATACCATCTTCATTTTACCAATCTAGGAATGGATGTTCAAAAAATCAAGTGACTTCCCCAAGCCACAGTCAAGGTCAAGATCCTTGACCACACATTCCCTGACTTGATTACTCTTTCAGAGAAAAATGGCTAAAACCAATCCCGATTGTGTTGAGTGAAATGAAAAGGTTTAGCCTTTTATGTAAGTGATATGACTGGTCCTTCAAAAGAGGTTGCATGAATGAAACGTGTCATGAGACAGTGGATTGGGTCTGGTAAGGCGATTTGGATGACTTGGTCTCTCGGTACCACTCTTTTCTGTTCTTTCTCCCAAACTCTTTCAAAGAGAAGCTGATGGAGGAAAGGCATCCTTCCCAGCTGCGGTTCAAGCTGCTGCTGTCTCGAGCAACCACTAGGCGGCCACCCAGCCTAGCCCTGATAAGCTGGTATAAAGGGCTTCCAAGGTGGAGGATTTCCAGAGTTCGTAGCCGCAGAGGGAGGGGCTAGCCCCAGGGCTGCACGTGAGTGAACACACGCAACAGCATGATGGTTAAGCCCTGAGACTTCCTCACTTGCCCGGAGGCAGACTTGGGAAAGAAAATCGTAGCAGACCCCTTGTCTGTCCACAGCCTGGTCATTCCTGCCACTTCAGGGCCTTGGACTCCCGTGAGTTCAGATCTCAGGGGTCCTTTGGCCTTCTTCCAGCCGTGAAAGTTGAGCTCCCTGGAATCTTGCTCCAGAGCTCAGGTGTTAGGTTAGGTTCTTAGCCTCAGGGGCTAAGGGAGGCATCGACCCTTTCCCAGCACCTGTTAAATCAGAAAAGAACCCTGTTCCTAAAAAAAAAAAAATTACAAAGGGAGGCTAACCAGAAAGACCCAGTAGGGGCAGAGTAACCTGTGCAGAGATTTGCAGGGATAGCAGGAACAGCCAAGGACAAGTCTTGGCCCAAGGAAGACGCTTATTAGCTTGTACTTGTTTTCTTACTCCAATTTGCAAATGCCTGTCTATAAACAACCCCTGGTATCTATACGCCCCTTGGGTCTGTTCTTCTACCCTTAAGGCCTGCCACACACACACCCTTCTCAGATCCCCTCAGTGACTCCCTCGCACTGTTGCTGCTGCGGAGCCATCTGTCACCGCCCACAGGCTGCAAACCTCTCTGGAAAGCTGAGTCCCAGCACGCTGGGGCCCAGGCCCAGGGATGGGAAGCTGCAGCCACAGCAGGATTTATGCTAACTGGAGAGGGCCATCAGGTTGGGGCGGGGGGGGGGGGGGAACGTGGAGGAGTCGAGGCAAACTTCACAAAGAAAAGAAGATTCTAGATATTTACTTATAACTCCAATAAATATTTATGGGATAAATTTTGTGAGCAAGGCACTCTTTAAAGGCTAGTCCCTGTTTTCCAACAATTATAAATGATGCGCTTAATGAGTTAGAAAGGACTTTAGAATCTGTAACACTAGCAATCAATCAATATATGTTATAGATCATTGAGTCAGACCTCTTTAATGTTACATATGACTAGAGAACTAAGATTGAAAGGTTCAAAAGTACTGAAATTCATACTATATAGATGGGGAATCCCTTATAATTTCTCAAAAAGTAAATGTTCTAATAAGATGTCAAAAAATAAACAGAAGGCAAACTCAAGGAGGGACAGGGTTATTCTTTGCCTAAGAGTCGAGTTCCTCAAATCAAATCAAATCCTCAAATCAAATCAAAACCTCAGCTGTCTGGGTCTGTCCATTCACTCACCCTCTGATCCAACTCTCAACCCCCCTTGTCACCCATATTGCCCTTTGGGGAGAACACCTGGGTCCTGGACCTATCTCGCCCTCAAATTTACACAAATGTCTCAGATTAGCAGGAATGTCCCTGATTCATATCAAATTTTCCCCTAATAAATACATCAATTTGGCTCTTAAAAAAAGTAGTCACCCAGTAATTTGTATTTGCTTTCTTTGCAAAAATTTGGGATGAGGAAGTGAAAAATGAAGGCTAAGGACAAGGTACATCCAGAAAAATTTTGAAAATGTAACAAGATGTCTGGAAGATATAGACAGATACAGATACAGATGACCAACTACAAATTCATTTTAGTTTAGTTTGAAAGTAATAAGGGAATATTGGAAGCAAATAGATGAAGCCTAAAAACAATGATCAAACCTGCAGATGTTTTGCCTTCACAACACAAACATTCTGGTTCTTTGAACATCACTGAGTAACCAATTTAAAAGAAAAAACAAAATTTCATCCAGCTCCATCCAGCAGAACAAAGATTAACAAATGACCTACACATGTATACGATGTTTGGTTTGCTTGTGAGATTCTTGGTATAATAGTAAAACAAATGGGCACATGGGTGGCTCAGTCAGTTAAGCAGCCCACTCTTGGTTTCAGCTCAGGTCATGATCTCAGTGTCCTGGGACTGAGCCCCAAGTCAGCCTCCAGGCTCAGCCAGTAGTCTACTCCAGGATTCTCTCCCTCTTCCTCTGCTTCTCCAACCCCCTCACACCCCACCTCCTGCTTGTGTGCTCTCTCTCAAATAGTTACAGAAATCTTTTTTTAAAAATGAAATGTTTCTTTATTCCACTTTCATCCTAATATCCTCATATAATTAACATACCAATATTTAGCATAGTTGGATATGGAGCTGCCTCTGTCAGTTCCCAGGACTCTAGGAATCCAGTGGTGTCCCCAGACAGAATTGTCTGTGACCTACGAAAGCAGTGGTGTTGCTTCTCCCTCACGTTTTATCACCCAAACCTCTCTCAATCCCTCCTGGTCTCTCTGTTTTCTTGTCCCATTCTCTCTCGGGCATAAGTGAACAGCTAGAACTGTCCTGCCCAATCCCTGTCTTCACTGGAAGAAAATGAATATGGGAGCAAAGCTGTTCCCCCCGGGGCTCCACATGACTGATTTCCATAGGAAACAATCAGTGGGACTCTGGCCCAATTGTGTGTGTGTAGAGGCTGGGTGAGAGGGAGGTGGAGGCAGCCCTGGAGAGGGGCTGCCCACTGCTCTAATGAGAGGCAGGCCTGCGACTGGGATCGTGACAGATGGGCTATGAATACCAGACTGGCACCTTGAAAAAGTTTCTCAGGGCCCTGCAGAGGGGCAAGAGAGGAGTCCAGGTCTGAGGACAGAACATTAACAAGCCATCTCTGCCTCTGACCCACTCCCCACCTACCAAAGAAGCCCAGAGTGATCTGTGCAACCCCAAACCCGTTCAGAGAAAAGACTGCCCTGAAAGAATGAACAAAGACACCTGCGGGATGCCTTGGTTTGCTAAGAGCACCCTTTCCAAAACAAACCATTCCTAGAGCCAGGATACTAGCCACTGGAATCTTGTCACTTGCCTAGGCTAAAATGCCAGGGCTTCTCTGTCACCAGCAGGATCAAGTCCACACCTCAGGCAGGCACCCCTCGGTTGTAGTTTTTCTGAATTCATCCAACCCTTCCAAACACACCACCCCCAGTACTATACACCAATCCCTCAGAACAGGCCTGATTCCCAGGACACCCCCATCACTTTCAAGCTTGGCTATTCCCATTGTGTGGAATGCTTCCTTCAACTTTCACCCCTTAAGGTAGAGCTTAAGTGTCTTTATAACAGACTCTGTCTTCTCTCTATACAAACTTCCTTTCTCTGTGTCATGCAACACTGGGGTGACGCTTTTAAATTAGCAAATATCAACTATTCTGTGACAATGTAATATCTGTCTCTCCCTACACATGAAATGCACAAGATATTACTACTTGAAGGACTGAACAACTTCTTGTGCTTTTTATTCCAAATCTAGATCCTGGTGACCCTTTTAAAAAGTACCCTTGATACTGATCCATGTCTGGTTCTGACGCTTGCTCTGTCTCAGTGTTTTCCAACTGTGATGTTTACGTTTCTGGTATACCTTGGGATTTTTTTCTTGATATCTGGAGCCCTTAGTTCATAGAAACTGGTATAAATAGACCTCTAGTGATGGTAGTGGGGCATGGGGAAGGGGAAGAATTCTATGGTCCCATGATTAGGTTTCTGTCCTTTGGTGAACCTGTGCCCTGCACTGTGAACTTCACAGGAGTTCTCGGGCTTTTTTTTTTTTTTCCTCCCCCTTCAGATGGGACACAACAGCTGGAGCTGGCTGGAGTGGGGCATTTCCCCGCATCTCTAACTAATTTCTCCAGAGGGCAGCCTTCTCTTCCAGAAGAACAGAGCATTCTGAAGTATTTTAGAATTGTTTCTTTCCCCTCCCATTGCTTGAAGCACAAGGGGCTTTTTCTCAGATATTTACTGTGAGAACCTGGTGGAACACCTAGAGGTAAATCTCACAAAATTATTGTTCTTCCCTTGCTCCCTACCAGGACTGGGTCCCCCTGGAGTTTTTAACTCTCGGAGTTGTGCCCACCGGGCCTCCAGGAATTTGTCATTTACTATTCAGGTTTCCCCACCCTGGCACTGGTTCCCATAGTGGTTTTTGCTCACGACTCTCTTCACTGAGAAACACGATGATCTGTATTCTTCTCTCCAGTTTTGGTGACAGTGATTGGCCTTGTGTCCTCCCCTTTCTTACAAATCCAAAAAGAGTTGTGGCTTTTTCAGTCTCTTTAGCTTTTTACGTGTTAGGGTGAGTGGCAACTTTCAAGTTTCTTACATGTGGAACAGGAAACTGGAATTCTGTCTGTGGATTTAAATTTTTGGATCTTGACCATTTCTCAAGATTAGAGAGATGTCTTTGGAACATAAATTTTGTGTTGTGTTCTTTTAAATTCCCTTGACCTCCATACCAGGTCCACATAGGACAAGGAAGCTTAAGAAATATATTTGCTGGGGGCACCTGGGTGGCTCAGTCATTAAATGTCTGCCTTCAGCTCTGGTCATGATCCCAAGGTCCTGGGATCGAGCCCTGGATCAGGGTCGCTGCTCAGTGGGGAGTCTGCTTCTCCCTCTACCTCCACCTGCAGCTTCCCCTGTTATGCTCTCTCTTCCTCTCTCTCTGTCAAATAAATAAATTTTAAAGAAGAAAAAAGAAAGAAATATATTTGCTTACAGACTACCATTTGGTTGTGCCTCCCATGTGCCAGCCATTTTACATATTTCTTTCAAAACCATCCTCTAAAGGGCACAGCTTCTTCCAAAGTACAAGTAAGGAAAACTACACCTCAGGTATGGAGCTCGCCCCCTACCACACAAGCAGTAACACAGCCCAAGAGCTCTTGGAACCCTGGTATCACCCTAAAACTTAGCCTGCAGACTCCTAACCGTCTCATCTACTCACCAGTCTCCTGAGAAATCTGTTCTATGTTTTCTGCTATTGTGTTTTTCCTATGCCTCTGAGAAAAAAGTAGGAAATACAAGTATTTTGCGGAATTTTCTGACCCGCTTGGATAGTGTGTAATATAAATTTGAGAGGGGAAATAAATGGGGACAACATGTCCCACTTTCAGATGAAACTCATTTTCTGCAGATCAGTTGTATTTTACATCTCAATTTTATGAGATGTTAAAAAATAATAAAGGGAAACTGAAAAATGAATTAATGGTACATAGGGAGTACAATGAAAAGAATAATGTGGGAGTGAGTAATCCAGCATTCAGCTTTGTTATCCAATATCTGGATCTGGGATCATGAACACTTTGCTGAATATCTCACAGATTCATTTCACTCACCAGTAAAATGGAAAGAATTGAAGTAGATGAACTTAGAGTCAATCTAGACATAAGATAGCATTAAGTTCCAGCCTATTTTATTCTGGTGTTTCATAATATACAGTATATATACAATATACTGTGATGATTTAGGCAGGGGAGCTTGGAAGTGACTGACCTATATACAGAAAGCACTATATAGAGATCTTGTGAATGACAACATTAACAACTGCTCCAAATACATGGAGGGTGTCAGAATGTAGGACTTAGGTTGCCGTTTCCTTTCAGAACTTAAAAGGTGGAAAGGAACCAGTTCCAATTAAACTATTTCAGGCCTGGCATCTAGGAGGAGGGGACGGATAAGAGGAAACTGGGCAGAAAGAACAAAAGCCCAGAAGGAACAGAGGAAATGTGGACAGAAGGAGAGTAAGTTTTATTTCAGAGTTGCCAAATACCTATAGATCCAACATCCCTGTGCCCACCCCCACTTCTCAGGATGGAAAAAACATGACTTTATGAAAAGAAAAAGAAATCCCCTCACTCTAGAGTTTTTGAAAAGCAAAGATAAATAAAGGAGGTTAGATCCTCATCTGAGCCCGATTTTCTGCAAAGCTGGCTGCATTAGATGCTAATCCCTCAGGCCCTAGGGGACTGCTGCACTCAGTCTATGACCCCTAATCCCCTCTTATAGGTCCCCTAGAGTAAGTGATACTGTGCGAACTGCCTGGATGGGACCCCGGCCACATCTGGTCCCAGGACCCTCTGCTCTGCATTGAAATAGAAAGATGGATAAACAATTTGGACTTTGTCTCATTCTCCCTTCGAAGGGTGCAAACTTATTACCCGAAGTGCTGAGGCCCTGACTCAATTAGTCTGCTAATGTGATTATATGCTAATCTGGGTTTTATTTTGCATCTGATTTTCATGTTATTTGCTTGATTTTAAAATAAGCAGAGGCCCTCCTGTGTATGATCCCCACTTCCTAATAGAGCATGAATTCTTACACCTGACATGATCCAGGTGTTCTTTAATTCCAGTTAGATCAGGCTAATGTGAGAACCTGTGTAAGAACACAGGTCCAGCTCTCCTTTTTGACATTTTATAAATGCTCACAATATTCTTGGGTTAGACCCTGACACAGATGTAGCCACTGAAAGAAGAAAGAAAAGTTTTAGTCACTTAAAAAAATTTTTTTCTGCAGAGAAATCTGGACACATGGTAATGATTTATAAACAACCCTTATATGTTTCATTTTGCTTCTCTGTTTTTAACATTTTCTGACAATAATGGTAATATGCACAGCAAATACTTATATAGCACTTGCTTTACCACACAATATTTTTATAAAAGATCTTTGAAGATAAAATTATTATACCTGTTTTTTTGTAATAAATTTATTTATTTATTTTTAAATAACCTCTATGCTCAATGTGGGGCTTGAACTCATGACTCTGAGAATAAGAGTCACAAGCATTACCGACTAAGCCAGCCAAATGCCCCTATTATCCCTGTTTTAAAGGTAAGGAAACTGAGGCACAGGGAAATCCTGCATGCTCAAAATAATATTACTGGTGGGAGGTGGCGCTGGGATAAAGGATGCTTTTATTACTTGTTTAATGAAAATTAAAAATTAAAAAATATAAAGAACATTACTACATTGCCATATAAATGGATGAATATCAAGACGGTTGTAACTAAGTTTGTACTGAATTCCAAGAACGCCATAAATTGTTGTGGGAATCTCAGACTTATACTTTAAATTATAACATCTCAGATAAGAATAGTTATAGTTGGGTGAGAGGCAAGAAAAGAGCAAAAAAGAAAAAAAAGAACTTCACTTTTTAAAATTTACTTCATTTTTTAATTGGTTTGCTCATTGTTCCCTTTGGAGAGGGAAATTAAGCAAAGAGACATAAAGAAGAGCAACAAAGAAGTAAAAGAGAACAGAGAAGACAATCTTTCTCAAATATGCATTTATTCTTCTGGGTGAGCCTCTATTTAGTGACTATTACGTACTAATTAAACATGGGCTCAGTGCAGAGGATATAGAGATTAGTAAAAATAATAATAAACCCAGAAGTCAAAAGTTTATAGCATAGTAAAAAAGATAAGAAAAATGAGTGAAAAACGTGTGTGCAAATGTCTCTAATAAGGCATAATATGACAGATTTCCTTGGGAGAGTTACAAAGTATAATGGAGGCTTAGGAGAGAAAAACAGATCACATCTCTTTGAGACTTCGGAGGGTGCATTCTTAGGAAGTGTCAGAAAGCTGGACTTCAAAAGACTGGTACAATTTTGGACTACAGGGGTAAAAGAAAAGAGAAAGTCCTGAAGCTCTTCATCAGAATTTGTAGGAGTTCCAACAGAATGCTCTTTCTTGAAATCCAAAGGACAGGCTACTCCATTGACTGAGTCTGTACCCTTTAGAAAGGGAAGGCAGGAGGGTGGAGAGATGAGGATTCTGGAGTCTTGGATAGAGAAGAAAAAGGAGGAGTCATAAAGACTTTGGGAACACCTGAGCTTTACCCAAGAAACGAGGGTAAGAAAACCAAAGAAAAATATCTTCCCTTTGGCCCAGTCCTGAAAAAAAAAGACAAAATTTCAAAAGCAAATACTTTTTTCCTTAAAAAAAAAAAAAAAGATCAGGGTACCTGGGTGGCTCAATTGGTTAAGTGTCTGCCTTCAGCTCAGGTCACGATTCCAGCGTCCTGGGATCAAGCCCTACATTGGGCTCCCTGCTTCAGCAGAGACCCTGCTTCTCTCTCTCCCTCTGCCTGCCATTCTGCTTACTTGTGCTCTCTATCTCTTTGTCAAATAAATAAATAAAATATTTAAAAGAAAAAGAAAATTTTCGTATGAATTAAGAAAAAAAAGAAATCATTGGTATGGGTACTGTTCTTTCCACATTGCGTTCAGTAAGGTTTTGCCGGGCCCCTAACCGCAGACCTTCTAGCACAGATGGGGCCTTTCAGCCTAGCCTGAGATTCTATTCTCTGGCTAGCACCAGACTCCAGCCAACACAAAACTCCCCTCTAATTGTAATTGAATCCACACTTTTATAGTTCATTACCTCTCTGATAGATTAGATTAGATTAGGCTGAAGCTATGGCCAGCCCAGCCATCAGCCCAGGTTGGAGCATAGAGAACAGAAAAGGAGGAGGGCTTGAACAGGAAAAAGGCACCTGACTGAATGACCTGTTTTTCTTCCCAGCTACTAACACATTCCTCTCCCCTCCAACCTTTCCCTAACTCACGCCCCTGCCCAACACAGGCCCATATGCCCTTTAGGGATTAAAGGCTGAGACTCTTTGTAAAATCAGAGATTGAAAGAGATGCACAGAACCTTGAGATAATCTAGCCATAGCCATTTTGTTTTATAAATGAGAAAACTGAAACACAGGATCAAAAAAAAAAAAAAAAGATATTCCCAAAAGGCAAGTAGCAGAGAACCCAGGTATCATGGCCATGGAAATGCACTACTGAGATCCTCCAGAGGAGATCCTACTGCAGAGAACAGAGTTGACTAAGTACCCAGGCTAAGTGCCCACAGTCCACCATTGTGCCTGCCACATTCCCCCGTGCTCCCAGTTAAGCACAGTCTTAGTCAAGCACAGCACAAGTCCTACAATGTGCAGGACTCCTCTAACAGACAATTTTGGCTTAGGGACACACCACTGACATGGCCAAAACTTTTCTAGACTGTGCTGCAGTCTGAATCTCTTCCTGCATGATCCTACTTCTTTCCCCTCTCCTTCCCCGGTCTGAGGAATCTCCCTTCCTGCTCATGTTCCCTCTCCTTTATCCTTCACAGGCATTTCCTCCATTCCAAATCTTTTTCTTACTTAATCATACCTTAGCATCTGCTTCCCAAAGATCCCAGACTAACATACTTGGTCTGTTGCCTTACAGTTGAGTGATACCCTCTTCCCCACACAAACATAATTATGTATTTTTTCAGTGGTTCTATCATAAAAAGTCCTCTCTGTAAACTTGTTTAAAATCATCTTTGCTTCTTTCATACGTTGTTTCTTTATTTTGTTATTTCCCAGGGACACATGTGGGATGACTTCAAATAAGTCTTCCCTAGACACAGTGGGGAAGGACAACTATGAAAGACTTAAACGTTATGCAAGAGTATTGTTCAGAACTCTTGTTGGGTCCTTCCCGGGACGATATCAGTCCTGCTCATTTCATCCCTTTAAACTCCATAATAACACACACTGTCTTCCAAAGAGCACTGCCCTGATTGCAATTATTGGAGGGATTGGGCCAGAATTTAAAGAAAGGATTATTCCTGTACAAATTCTGATTAAAATGAGCTCCCTCAACCTCAGCTGAAAAGATTAACAACTGCCCAATCTCCTACAGCCAGCAAGTCTTCATAAATAACTCCCAATCTCTCTACAGTGAGTTTATCTGCCAAGGATTAAACTGAGAGGCTGCTCCCAAAACCTGTATTAAAATAACCACAAAATATAGCTTCTGGTTCCTGGCAGCTGTTGAGCTCAAAGTGAGGGACCTAGAAATCTCTCTCCAAGCATGTCTAGAGAGATGTCAGTATGGGGCATGGTGGGAGGAGAGTAAAAGGGGGTTGCCTAAATTAGAAGATGCTTGGAGGGACATGAGCTGTATTTAGTTACTGGATATAATCAGAAAGATCAGGAGAGTTCCATCTTCACATTGTTTTAATGGAAAACATCCCAACATAATAGAAAGAATAGGAAACTTGTACTCAAAACTTGTACTGAGTTCAAAGTCAAGGTTGGTCATTTGTGCCTCATAATGCCTAGTTTTCTCATCTGTAAAGGGAACTCATACTGACCATATTACTTGTCTCACACTGAGAATAAGATATGATTCCTGTGTTGGGCTTTAGGAACTAGAACCTGCTTATAGAAAAGACCATTGTGAGTCATCAGTATCTGTTTTTCTTCTCTCACCTAGAATATAAGGTGAAGCTGAGCATATGATTTCTCAACATCCCTCACAGCTATGAATGGCTATGTGACTAAGTTCAGTCATCCCTGTATGGTAATTTATAGATCATATTCTTTAAAAGAAACCCTGTGTCCACTTTTTCCTCTCTTCACCCACAACCACCTCCCCCATCACTACATCACTAGCCTTCCTTCTGGCTGGAATGTGACTGATGGTAGAAGAAAGCAAGAGAACCATCTTATAGATAAATAAAAGCTGCATGTTTAGGACGGGGGGTTGGGGGGGTTGTCCCTGATAACTGTGTAGTCACGCTACTTCTGGTCACACTTTCTAAACTTTTTATAAGAAAGAAATAAATGTTTATCTTATTAAGCCACAACTATTTAGGATTTATTTGCTAGAGTAATTAAACTATTATCCTAACTACTATACTACTCTATAAATATAAATTATTACTATTAATAATGTTATTCTATAGCTGTATATAAATAGGGGTGTCACAAGGTGCTTCAACCTACATGGTCCTCAAGTAGACTTCCACATTTTAGGCTCTAAGTTCAACAACTTCCATAAACCAGATGAGTGTTTTCATTTTGTTTCTAGTTTAATCCAAAAGAAAATTTAATCATATTATTTTGAAGTGAACCTACATCTTAGGTACTATCCCATTAGATGGGGACTGCCAAGTTCTTCTACCTCATCATCTTGAGGTCTCCAGGACTTCTTCTTCTTCTTTTTTTTTTTTTTTTTTTTTTTTTTTTACAAGTAGTTGAGATCTTCAATTCACAAAATCCCTCCTTTCTTCTCTCATTTAACTATATGACTCTTTCCTCCTTCCTCGGTCCTCCATTAAAAGGTTTTCCAAACTTCTGTCCATTTTATTCTCCCCAAAACATATTTTTTAGTCTGCTAAATGAATATCCTCAGTCTGAAACACTAGGTAATATTTTTTGAGTTTACTATCACTGGAGTTCTTACCAAAAACGCATATTCCAGAGTAGCCATGCTTACTAAATGAGAATCTGCTAATATAGCATTAAAATCTGCATCTTAGCAAGCTCTCTCATCCTTCCCCTTGCCCCCAACACAAGCACAAATCAAGCAATTCTGATGCATGCTAAAAATGAAGCATCCCTGAGCTCTTTGAAAGGCATCCATAAAGTATTATCCATTTTCTACTATCTAAAATTTAAAATGCTACAGAACAATCTTAGGAGAAATTATTACAGTATGAGGACAGGAAAAAGACTATTTCAGAAAAGATAAGCATGGTTTCATTATCAACAAATTTCAAATTTTTGAGCTCACTGAATCATATCTACACACCCTTACCATAAAAATTGTTCATCCTCGCATCTAACTTTAGTGACTGCTTTGGAAGTTTTAAAAATAGTGTTCCTTTGCAGTAGTCCTTAGAACTGACTGAGGACAACAGGTTACTCTTTGGGATTTAAAGGAGTAAAGAGTTGCTTTCAGACCAAAGGATGCAATGGAGAAAGTAGCGATGCCTTCTGGACCTGTCCTCAGAGGCAGATGCTATTTCCTCTACAAGTATAACACGTTTGCTGGCAAAGGAAATCTCCCTCCAGGGCAGGCTAGGGAGGACAATAGAGCCACGTCACCACCCACCATCTGTCGTGAAAACAGACACCAGCTGACAGAGAAGGGAGCTCAAAATCCTGCTCCCACCCCCACACCAACGTCAGCAACCTCACTGCCTGACCTCCTGAGAGGGGGGCCGGGAACAAGGTAGGGATTAGCCTGAGGGGCCTATAGGGATCAAGTTAGGGGTCACCCTGCCCAGATTGCTACAGTTCTCTCATCAGGGCCTCTACATCACCGAATCTTCACTCTTATCTGTGAGATGAAGGGAAAAGCCATGGCAGGTAAGCAGAGATCAGTGTCCAAAGAGCCCAGAAAAGCAATCCTATTTCTGTGTGGCCAGTCTGCCCTGTCTCTAGAGGTCCAAGGCCCCCGAGGACACAGAGACGCAGAAAAGGCAACCCTGGATAACTGGAAACAGAAACAATTCAACACTGTTCTGTCGAAGCAGTAATCAGAGGAAGAGTGGAGGGTAATATAAATAGAATTCCCAGAGTAAAGGTGACTCCCTGGACAAGGGGCATTCGGAGCTGCTCCGGAGGGGAAAGACTTGGTTTTTCAGTAAGTATTTTATGCATTATTGTCTAGGGAATAGAGTCAGGAGTCCTAGGCTCTTCCACTGACTTAGGTATGGCCAAGGGCAAGTTCCTTCCTTATTAAAGAACTTGGTCTCCCCATATAAAATTGTGAGGCTGGACAAGGAGAACTCTCTGATTCAAGGTGACTTCTGCGATTCATGAGTGACACAGACAAAGGTTCAGATAGAAGCTCCCAGGATGCAGAAAATGCACTTGAACTGTCTGAAATAGAGCCACAGAGTTCCCAAATATTAAGAAAATAGAATAATTCTCTCAGTATAACAGGGTAACACCTTAATTTACAAAGTATACTCTGATCTGATGAGAATAGATCCTCACAATAGATCTGTTATTCTTTCTGTGCTAAAGGATGCTTAGAAAGAGCAAATGACATGGCCAGAGCCACAAATGACTGCAAAAAGGAGCTGTGTCTAAAAGCCAGCAGGATTGACACTCAAAACAGGGCAAATTCCACTAAGTCATGGGTTATCTGAGACCTTGACCAGGATGGCATTAATGTTCCCTTCCACTTAACTAAAGCTTAGACAGACTTCTTCCTGATGCTAGTTCCCTGATCTCCCTTTATTTAGAACATTTCATTTAGAAAACTTGTAATCCTAAATTGTTCTCTGCCCTTTGAGATGTAAATATATTTGAAGGCCCAGTTTTACAATTTAGGACTATATTTCTTAAGGATGTGGGGACCATCTCTTCGAAATTAGTCACCAAGGAAGACAACACTTCTATTTCCCAGTCTCTGTAGGAAGGTAAGAGCCTAACTTCAATGGGAAACTTGCTTGCTCCAAGTTGCAAAACTACCTTTCTTAGGGATATGAGAAGCTTATTTTTACTATGGATAAAGCTTCCCCTTTATGCCTGCCCATAACTTTCCACTAGATCATTCCAATGTTTAAAAAAAAACCTCCCACTCTTTGTTTTAGCAGAGTTCAGGTGGCAGTCCGGCCTCTCTCCTCTATTGCAATCGCCTTGAATAAAATCTTCCTTGTCTACTTAATTTGGTCTAATGCAGTTTTTGCTTTGACAACCTCCTCAGCACATTTGCTGCAACTCACTTCATTTCCCCTACTTTGGGTTTATAATTTGTCATACAAACCAAATTTGTGATTGATTCAAGTTTTTCATTTATTGAACAAATATTTATTAAATATCTACTCTCCATCAGGCATTAAACTAAGTCCTGGCTTGGCTACTTTCCGTTAAAATATAGTGTTCTATAAGTTATAGTGGGTATAATCTATGACAGAATTTTTAGACGTTAGACCAAGAGTTTCTCCACTCAGCCCACCTGGGCAATGTCTAAGAACCCACTTTACCAATTATCTAGTGAACTCAAAAACTACATATTACTTCTCTGCACCAGACTTTGTGCTAGACCCAGAGAGATACAGAGATAAAAAAAAATAATAACGATAAATTATATCTCAGCCCTCACTTTACTCCAAGGAGAGAGACTAAATGCTAAATGGATCACAACAACCTCTTCATTAATATCTAGCAGAGTGAATTTCATTCTACAAGTGGAGGGCCCTATGTACACAAGCTGTTCCAAAGCCTGATCACTAAGCATTCAAAGAGGACAGAGCATACACACACACAAAATTAAAATATTAAATGCAGTCTTGGATAAACATCAAGTTGTTTACCTCACAGAGAGTTCAAGTGTTAGACTAAGATTTGGAAATAAGCTGAAAGAGTCCTGAGTTTAAAATGAGCACAGTGCACAGGAGTAGGGTATGTCCTCCTTTATCAATGACTTTATAAATGCACCCCTTCCACAGAACCTGCAGAAGATGGAGGCCCTGGGAAGAGCAATGTTGATGTCCATCCTGCTGCCTCCCAGTTGAAGATGTAGGCATCATGTTGGAGCCTAAAGGCAATATGAGTATGCAGCTTTCTGTTCTGTTTTCCCTAATCTAGTTCCTTTGGATGATCCAACTTTTCCTTTCCATTGGGTTCCCAAGTGATTGAGAGGAATTTACTTTTAAGAGAATGTGGGAAGAGAATTTTATAGCTCCATTAGGTATCTATGTGTACAAAGGCTGTGTTCATCTATTAAATTTCAAATAAATAAGAATATTTCCAAATACAAATGTTTCAAAGTACTAAGTATTATAAGAACAGAAAAAAACAAACAAAATGAAACAAAACAAAGAAACAGGGATCAGGAGGTTCTTAAAGAAACACCATTGTTTAACCCATAGTGAGAAGACAAGGTTCCCCAAATTATCCCCAAAACTCACATCAGTGCTGTAGATTTCTCTCTTTTACATATGAGGGTTAGAAAGAACATGAGATTTTGTAACTTGATACAAAAAAAAAAAAAAAATCCAAAGGAAGTATCAGATTAGTGGGAAAAAGTGGCTAAGAATCTAGAAAGACCTGTAAGATTAGGTGAAGGTAAATGTAAGGCCATGGAAGGTATACAGAACTAATTATTTAGGGACCAGTAAGAAGGAATATGAATATGTCCATAGGGTAAACTTCAAAAGATTATTCATTTTAAACAGAAAGAACAAGCATGATGTATATACACATACACACACTAGCTAAGTTCCAAACTGAGTCAAAATAAAGGATTTATAATGACTTTCTAAGATTCCAGTAGAACCAGGAGAAATTCTCCTTTACTTTGCTCATCACCACTGTGAGTCATAGTAATGATAGGTCACCAACTATCTGTTATATATTTAGTCTATTTAAACATCATAACAGCTGTTTAAGGGAGGTACTATTATTGTACCTATTTTATAGATGAGAACACCGAATCCCAGACATATTAAATAAAATGCTTAAGATTAAAAAATAGTAAAGGACAGATTTGGGATTCAAACCCTGGAGTTCTAATGTCAGATCCCATGACAAGGCTCTAAATTAGGTCTTATAGAAATGACCATCACTCCTAGCTAATCTTCTGATTTTACAGAATGGATGGAGTTAATTGGAAGAAAACATTCACAACAACAAGTCTAGGACTGCCTACTTTAACATATGTAGTTTCACAGTAATAGCAATCACACACAGATATCACCTCCTCTTATGACCTGTCATATTTATTTACTTTTTTTTTAAAGATTTTATTTATTTATTTGACAGAGAAAGAGAGACACACAGCAGGAGAGGGAACACAAACAGGAGGAGTGCCAGAGGAAGAAGCAGGCTTCCCACCAAGCAAGGAGCCCAATGCGGGGCTCAATCCCAGGACCCTGGAATCATGACCTGAGCCAAATGCAGATGCTTAACAACTGAGCCACCCAGGTACCCCGATCTGTCAGATTTATGTGTTGTATGGTACTACTTGTTGGAGGACATAGCTTACATGCTTTCTCATTTATCCTACTTTGTACATACACACACACACACACACACACACACACACACACACACACACTTCTTTTAAGGGAAATAAATTTTCTAGGAAAGAAGCAAATTGAAAAAACTAAAATACCGCAGTCAGATTATGAGAACAAAAGACACAGGTAAACGTGAGAGAAGACACCTAGCTTACAGGCTCCCATTCTTAACTATTGCATCCTTCCTGCTGCTATTACTTTCACCGTGCAGCCCACAGATGCTCAAGCTCAGCAGACACTGCATGGGACGAGTCCTGGAACCTTCAGTCTGTACCCAGCTTTCCTACTCATAAGATCTATAACCTTTGACAAATAACCTAAACTTTCTGTATCTGTTTCTTCACTCCTCAAATGTCTCCTGATCCTAAACAGTATGTTCCTCCATGGGAAAACTCATGATTATGGGAGATGGGATATTAATAACTAGGGGAAATTACTGTCATAGCAAACTATGAGTAGTTTATCCATAACTTTGATTGTGATTCTGACAGATGTAGTTGGATGCCTACCCAATTGTCATTCCCATTTCCCTTGTTCCTGATCATGTGAAGCTGCCTCAGGGGACACAGTAGAAATACAAGGAATGAGTCTGTCTTCCAGCCAGAGACCAGCAGATTATCCGATTCTAGCGAGTAAAACATAAAAGGAATTCTGCTAGGTCAATTCCTACAATTAGAATTTTTTTCTAATGACAAGAAGAAAGGAAAATAAAGAAAAATGCTGTTCCCCACCCACACCCCCTTTCTTTCCAGCTTTTGGGGGGGATCGTGGAGCACATAGTGCTTAGACTTGGGCCAGCCATCTCATGATCATCCTAGCAACAGAGATTTGATGAAGACCTACCATGTGTAAAACATTTGGATTACTGGGGATTAGAAAAAAAGTAGGTCAGAGAGGGGATTATGGTTCATTAGTACCATGAAACTGATCATTATTTATGCATACTTAAAGCCTGCAGAATTCAGTCGGTGGCTGAATATAAAAATAAAGAACAGAACCACTATATTGTATACCTGAAACTAATATAACACTGTATGTTAAATATGCTGGAATTAAAATTAAAAAATAAAAATAAAGAGCAAGTTTTGATATATACTTCAAGGGGGAAAAAATCACACTGGCAGAGTCAGGAGTTTTAGGATCAGTCTGAAGAACAGAATCTATCCTTGTCAAAAAAAGAAAGAAAAGAAAAAAAAGAATATAAAAGTCCCATTTGTCCACAACTGCCTACAAGAACTAACTAGTCCTTCCTCACATGGTCTTAACTGAGGGAAAAGAAGAGAAGAGAATGGGGAGAAAGCAAACAGGGGAAACATTTTCTATGCCCACAAAACATGTTAATCCAAACACATTATCATTTTTAATTTTCATAAAGTTCTGAAAGATTGTTGTTATCCTTATCCTATCATTAAGAAGCTAACACCCAAAGATATTAAATCAATTTCCCAAGATCACATAGCAACAAAATTAGAAACTAAATCCAAAGGCACACCGCAGGATTTTTCTTACCCATCATGTTCAGCTAGGAGAATGATGCTCCAAACCCTATTCCTCATTCCACCAACTCCCAGCCCTCCAAGTTGAAGGAGGATGACTCATAGCTTACTGAGCCATTATAAGCTGTAAAAATCTTTTATTCTAGCTACAGTAAGACCATTAATAGGTATGTGATCCAGAATTGGGCCTGCCTCTTAGTCCTGGTACACCTTAAAGAGTATACTTTGAAAATGTCTTATGTTTGTTGAGAAGATAAAACAAGATATACTAATGATAATCTAAATAGCAAAGTGCAATCCAAAACAGAAAACATATGAATTCTCTTCTTTATGATATTGGCCTCTACTCTTTCTGAAAATTCTTGTTTGTCTTAGGAAATGTGTGTGTGTGTGTGTGTCTGTGTGTGTGTGTATGTGTACATTTGCATACATATGCAACTTATATGGTACTTATCCAACAGCTAATTGCTGATAATTTGAATAATTAAAATGTGTATCATAATAATACTCCTGGAAAAACAAAAGATTTTTTCTCTGGAGTGCTGTGCTACCCTGAATACTATCAAAGATGTCCACAAATTCACTTACTGGAAAACTTAAGGATAATGGTTTGGTAAAATAAAATTGGAAAGTTATACTTGTAGGTGAAGGAAATAAGTCCTTACTGAGACCAGCCCTTACTGATAGGAAGAGGACTAGCAAGAAAGTAAGAAAATAATGGACTCTCATAGACAGAAGCAAAGTGAGGAAAAAGTTTAGGAACTAGGGACATTGAGAAGGGGCATTTGTTGAAGTGCTTTGGAGTATTTTCTCCGTGGTCTCTAAGAGCATGCATTTATAGTGGATAATTTCTTTTCCCCCCTTTAATATTATAGTTATCTTAATTTATCTAAATCTCTAAGGGGTGGTTTTAAAAGAAATGTGTTTAGGAGTAGCAGAAGGTGTAGTCTGTGACACTTTTGTGTACTTTCTGATATCAGTCTGGAGGAATAGCATCAGGTAATCTCCATGAGTCCCAAGCCATGAAATGAGAGATGCCCACTGAAAAACTGGGATGACCTGGAGAGAGAACAAAATCTTAAGGAGTAACTGCCAGAAGGATGATTATATAAGAACATGAAGTAATCCCTTCTACCTTCATTTTCTGTATGTCCTAGAAAAAGAAGGTCTTTTAAAGGGAAGAAAAAACTGGCACTTGAGTGATTTTATTGGTTTGATCAGTACATACACTAAACTCTGCTTTCCAGGGCAGAAAAGAGTTAGACATGCGCCAAAGAGATCAGGTGCCAGGGAGAGATCAGAGATGATAGATAGTGGTCTCAATTGTTCGTCTCCACGGTGTATCTTTCAGAGTTGTTGCAAAGATAAAATAAATAGAAAGAGAGGATGATTCCATCAAATAAATGAAAAGAGAATGGACTGCATCAGTAAAAAAATATATTCAAATGGAACTAAAAATTAACCCTACAGTCTATCATTTACTCAACAAGTATTCATTGCACACCTACTAAATGCCAAATACTATGCAGAAGCCTGGTAGTACCAAACACTGTTATTAGTTTTTGCTACATAATAATTAATATGGATAATTACAAGCAATCTCTTGCATGCTAGAAATCAAACTGTAATACAAATATTATTGATACAGGAAACTAGGTTACTTAGAAGCAAAGAGGCAGCTGGAAACTGCATTACAATCTTTTCTTTGAACCTTGGATTTTTACCCCAGTATAACTAGCTTCCCATTCCTGGAATACTGATCATCCCTGACTACCTAAAAGAGCAGTTTTTTCCCATCCTTCCCTCTGATCTCATCCATATGGAGATAGTGATCCCTCCTCTGGGGCCTTCAGATGAAGATAGTCAGCTAGGAAGTTATTCCTTGACTCTGACTTCAATCCTCCTCCTATAATGGAAAGACATCCCCCCTCAAATTTTCCCCGACGGAGGTGCTGCACAATGAGTTAGCCTTCTGTAATAAACATTCAGTGATGAAAAGAACTAGTATTGGGCTCCTTGCCCTGAGCAGATAATTTTCTGGGTTTCCATAATCTTTATTATTCACCACTCTCCTTTTAATATTTTAAAATAAACTTTTAATTTCAAAAGTTTAAACCCACAGGGGCGCCTGGGTGGCTCAGTGGGTTAAAGCCTCTGCCTTGGCTCAGGTCATGGTCTCAGGGTCCTGGAATTGAGCCCCACATTGGGCTCTCTGCTCAGCGGGGAGCCTGCTTCCCCCTCTCTCTGCCTGCCTTTCTGCCTACTTGTGATTTCTATCTGTCAAATAAATAAAATCTTTAAAAAAAAAAAAAAAGTTTAAACCCACAGATAAACTGTGAAGATAGTATAAAAAGTTTCCACATATAACACACCCAGTCCCCCCCCCTTTTTTTTTAAGATTTTATTTATTTGACAGACAGATCACAAGTAGGCAGAGAGGCAGGCAGGGGGCGGGGCGGGGGAGGGGGGAGTAGGCTCCCCGCTGAGCAGAGAGCCCAATGCGGGGCTGGATCCCAGGACCCTGGGATTATGACCTGAGCCGAAGGCAGAGGCTTTAACCCACTGAGCCACCCAGATGCCCCCCAGTTTCCCCTTTTATTAACATCTTACAACATGTACATTTGTTATGATTATATGGCACAATTGTCACAACTAACCTATATTCAAACACTATTTTTTTAGATTTTATTTTATTTTATTTATGTATTTGAGAGAGAGAGGGAGTGAGCGCACAAGCACAGAGAGCAGCAGGCAGAAGGAGAAGCAGACTCCCTGCTGAGCAAGGAACCAGATGCTGAACTCCATTCCAGGACTCTGTGATCATGATCTGAGCTAAAGGCAGACACTTAACCAACTGAGCCACCCAGGTATCCCTATTAATACACTGATATTAACTACAGTCCGTACCTTATTTGGATGTCCTCAGTTCTCACATACTGCCTTTTTTCTGTTCTAAGATCCCATCTAGAGTCCACATTATACTTAGTCATCATAACTCTGTAAGCTCCTCTTGGTTGTGACAATTTCTCAAGTGTTCCTCATTCTTTCCTTTTTTTTTCTTTAAGATTTTGTTCACTTGTTTGACAGAGAGAGAGATAGTGGGAGAGAGAGAGCACAAGCAGGGGAGCTGAAGGCAGAGGGAGAGATAGAAGCAGACTCCACACTGAGCAAGGAACCCTACATGGGACTTGATCCCAGGACCCTGGGGTCATGTCCTGAGTAGAAGGCAGATGCTTAACCAGCTGAGCCACCCAGGCACCCCTGGTGATCCTCGTTCTTGATCACTTTGACTGTTCTGCACAGTCTTATCCAGGTTTGTTTGTTTTTTTTAAGATTTTATTTGTCTATTTGACAGAGACAGTGTGAGAGTGAGAGAGAGAGAGACGGGGGCGGGGGGGGGTGGAATGGGGGAGGGGCAGAAGGAGAGGGAGAAGCCGACTCCCCACTGAGCAAAGATTCTGGACTGACTCTGGGCTCCATCCCAGGACTCTGGGATCATGACCTGACATGCAGAAGCAGATGCTTAACAGACTGAGCCCCCCAGGCACTGCTTTGCCAGGTATTTTGTAGAACACCCCTCAACTGGGATTTGTCTTATGTTTATCTCATTATTTTTTTGGCGATTTTTTTGTAGGAAGATCACAATGATAATGTGCCATTTTCACCACATCACATCAAGGGGAGGTTGATAGAATGACTTATTTTTTCACTCTTTCCACAACGTACTCTTTGAAAGCAAGTCACTATGTAGAGGCCACACTTAAGGAGTAGGGAGTATGTGCCACCTCATTGAGAGCAAGGTATCCACGTGAATTATTTGGAATTATTCTGCATAGGATACTTGTCTATCTGTAAGTGTGCATATATTCTTTTTTGAAGTTTTTATTTAAATTCCAGTTAGTGAACATACAGTACTATATTAGTTTCAGGTGTACAATATAGTGACTTAACACTTCCATAAAACGCTCAGTGCTCATCACAAGTGTACTCTTTAATCCCCATCATCTATTTCCCCCATCCCCCTACCCACCTCCCCTCTGCTAACCATCAGTTTGTTCTCTATAGTTAAGAGTCTGTTTCTTGGTTTGTCTATCTCTCTCTCTCTCTCTCTCTCTCTCTCTGTTTTTGGTCCCTTTTTATCTATTCAATCATTTGCTTGTATCAATATGGAATCATGGATTTTTATTTTATACCTTGCACAATTCTCCCTTCTTAGTCATTTCCTTAAAACCAAAAGCATTGATCTAAGGCCTTTGGAGTCTACAATAACAGTTTTCAAAATGTTCTGTAGGAATACCCTCAGCAAAAGAGGCTATGGATGGACAAGAGAAGGTAAAGGCCAGTAGAAGGGATGGTAAGTTAGTTAAAACTGCTTACTTATATATGAACATTTAACAAGAATGTACCCTTTTGTCTTTTTCCTCAACTTTCTTTTAGTAAGAGCAACAACAACAACAAAGCTACAACAAAAATGTAAATATCACTGGTTAGGATTTCTCTTCAATGGATGTCATCTAATGAAATGCTTTTGTTTTCTAAATGAATCAGGAAATGACTTGCCCAAACTAGTTAGGTAGTAGAGCTGGAAGTTGGTGATCTTCGTTCTAGTCCCCATGGCAAGATGTCAATTTGCTGTTTCTTTCATTGAAACAGCTCAGAAAGAAAATTCCAACCCAGATCATGTTGGTGGACTCCTACAGATTTGTGCTACAAATTAGTTTTAATACCACCTTGAATTTCTCTAGAAATATGCACAATTATTATTGGACTCATCTTCTTTGTCATTGAAGAAGAGAAATTCATGTTTCCCTCCTCTGTTTTCCAGGAACGGAAATTGAGGTATAAGAAAATGATCTCAAACAATTAATACCAGTACTTATTGATAACAGAATTTTTAAAAATTGGAAAGCCATTCAAGGTAATTACAGATATACAGGTCTGACTCATTTGAAGAAAGTCCCAAGGTATAATCCCTCTTTTTAAAAAGGAAAATAAGGGGGCACCTGGGTGGCTCAGTGGGTTAAAGCTGCTGCCTTCAGCTCAGGTCATGATCCCAGGGTCCTGGGATCGAGCCCCGCATCGGGCTCTCTGCTCAGCAGGGAGCCTGCTTCCTCCCTTCTCTCTCTGCCTGCCTCTCTGCCTGCTTGTGATCTGTCTGTCAAATAAATAAATAAAATCTTTAAAAAAAAAAAAAAAATAAAAAATAAAAAAAAAAAATAAAAAGGAAAATAAGGAGAGTTTGTTTTGGAAGAATCTGCATTTAAAAATTTTTCAGTACAGCAGTTATTCCTGGCTGGGGAAGCAAAGAATAGGAATATTTTTCCTTCTGCCCAGAATGACTAGCTTGACTAGCAAAATATATTCTCTTGCCCCAGGGACTCACAAGTTGTCTATTTCTCAGCTGTGGGTACAATTCAAATCCGAGAGTAGAATCTGAACAGTTGATTGTATAAATCCTGAGTGAGGCAGCAGTCTTCCCCAGAGAAAAATTATTGAGGAATTACTAATTAGTTGCTTGGCTGTCTCCTTGAGCCAACATGAATATGCAGGTGGGACAAAGACCCCACAGTCCTCTGATGGGAACTGGAAAAGAGTTCCAAGAGATCATCATGCTCAATGTCCTATTTTCTTGGTTTCCAGCAGGAAAAGTAATGTGCTCACTGTACCTTCTTTTCCACATCCCTCACACCCCCCAAAATTGCCCATGACCCTGTGGTGACAAACAGGAGTGAGGAAAAAGTTACTAAGTCTCCAGTCAAGACTGAAAGTTCAAGGTTGAGTCCTGACTAACAATCTTAATCACATACATCAGTACTTTGAAGGAGTTCAGAATTAATAGCTTATAAACCAGACCTATTTCAGGGATTGAACCCATTTTTGTGTCAGCTTTGCCAAGTAAAAGGACCAATGGGCTTCATAGTGCAAGATTAAGGGGTAAGATGAAGCTAGGACAAAATGAAGTGGATAAACTTTCCATTTAATGGAAAAGTTCTTTCTCTAAGGATGAGGAGGATAATTTGCTACTTGACATTAGTATTGGTGTCATTGGTGTCATGAAACATGATTATGAAGAATTAGAATGAGGAAGTGAGAGAATATAAAAATTGATCTTTTTTTAATAACATTGTTATTTTTTAAAGATTTTATTTATTTATTTACTTATTTATTTGACAGAGAGAGAGAGACAGCAAGAGGGGAAACACAAGCAGGGGAGTGGGAGAGGAAGAAGCAGGCCCCCTGCGGAGCAAGGAGTGTGATGGAGGTGCTGGATCCTAGGACCCTGGGATCATGACCTGAGTCGAAGGCAGATGCTTAACAACCGAGCCACCTAGGAACCCCAAAATTGATCTTTCTTTTTTTTTTAAGATTTTGTTTATTTATTTGACAGAGATCACAAGTAGGCAGAGGCAGGCAGAGAGAGGGGGGGAAGCAGGCTCCCTGCCGAGCAGAGAGCTGGATGTGGGGCTTGATCCCAGGACCCTGAGATCATGACCTGAGCCGAAGGCAGAGGCTTAACCCACTGAGCCACCCAGGTGCCCAAAATTGATCTTTCTGTACCTCCCTGTCCCTAGTTAGATCTCCACTTAACCCAACCCCATATAAATAAGTGTTTCCTTGTTCTGGCTCAGAATTCGATTAAGTAGATAAAGTTTCCCCTCTTATAATTGGGAAAATTCTTCCTAAAATCTAAACCTCTCTATTCTCCAATTCAGTCTGTGTCCCTGACATCTGTGTTATCATATGACTTAAACTATTCCATTTTAAATTCAATAAAATTTAATCAAATATTTAATGAACTTTATTAGAAAAAATCATGTAACATAAAATCATAAAAATCAAGCCTCAGCTCTGTCACCTATTGAATAAATAATAAACACAGAGTCTCAGTTTCCGAATCTGTAAAGTGAGCATAATACCTACCCCTGCAATAGGTTATTGTGAGGCTCAAATGAAATGAAATCATGAAAGTCAACTTCCTGAACTGTAAGCAGCACATAGGTGGTGTACAGTATTTAATTCTTATTTGTTAAACACGTTACTAGGTTTGTTGGATACTCCCATATACCACCATCTACAGCAAGGGAAGAGTGGGATCCACGCTATGGCAGAGGAACATCAAGGAATTCCAAGGGGCCATAGAAGGGAAAAGAGATGCTGGAATTGAGCGTCGCTGTCTTGTAGAGGTAGCATTGAGCGTAGCTTTGAATGATTGGATCAACATCTGAAGGTCTCAGATGACGTGTTAGTGACAGTTTTGCAGAGACAAGTGACAAGAAAGGTTCAGAGTTAGAATTTGGTATTTAGAGATGCTTTCAGATAATAGTTCATAGGCTAATAGCACATAGGAGGCCTGACTGAGAAGAGATTTGCACAAGAGTGCAAATAGCCAGGAGGAGAGACCTGAACTTTTTCAGAGGAAAGATCAAACTGTTTTCTCTAGTTAAGCCTATACCAGCCATGCTGATCATTCAGTCCCTAATAGCCCCCTGAGAAAGGGATTGGAGCCTGTGGGAGGGGGAAGGGGACGTACAGAAGGGGTTAGGTGTACAATATCAGGCCTGGCTGTTGAGTATTCCAGCACCTGCCAAGGATGCCCTGGGGACGCCAGGTCCGCCCTGCTGGGGCCCAGCTGCCACCCAGGCCCTCCTGACATCTAACAATGGGCGGTTGAGAGGTCAGGAGGGAATAGGGCAGGCATGACAATGAGATTCCGATGCTATAGAAAGAGAAACAATTGGGACAGAGGGAGAGAGAAGCCAAGTGTGTTGGAACTGTGCAAGAAAGGGGTGGGGGGAGGCAAATGTGAGGATAAAATCAGAATGACTGGAATTTTATGGGGGTATCAGGGAATAAGGAGGAGAGAGTCTGTCCTTGATTATTCTGTTCAGAAGAGAAAAAGGTCAGCTTGGCCAGGGAACAGGCTCTCTTGTTCCTGACCTTGGGTCTGTCAGTAACACTGATATACTCTGCCACACGAGTGTCTTCTTGCCTCTAGCTCGGTCATTTATTCTTCAGTCTATTCAATGAATATTTATTAAACTCTTGCCATATATCAAGCTCTTTGCAAAGTACTGGGGACAGAGATCTGTAATTTATCTCTCTACTATTGATGAACTAACAGTCTTCAGGAGAGACAGATTTAGGAATATAGCAGTATAGCAGAATGAAGTGGGGGGAATATGTTTTGTGGGCCTGAGCAAAGGAGCCATTAGCTCACTGAGTAAGGGAACTTCACCCAGACTGGGAGATGTGTGCATTGGGAGAAGAATCAAAAAATCTTTCCAGGACACATGATTTTTGAGCTAAATCTTGAAATTCAGGTAGGAGTTTGGCAGGCAAAAAGCAGGGGAAGGCAAGGGAACTGGAAGGTCGGTCATTCTACAGAGAGAGAATAGGTTAGGTAAGAACCAACCAGGAAAACATTTTTCAAATAAGGCCTTGGAGTTTCCAGAGGCTTAGGCTGATGCCAAGGGTCTGTTATTCAAGTGTTGGAAGGCTCAAATAAAAATTCTGGTTCAAGAATTATCTGGGGAGGTGTTACTCTTCTTGTGTTTGTGGAAAATCATGTTTTGCCCATCTCTGAACTGCTTGTGTGCAAAGATGTACCATGGATCCTGATAGAGGGCTTCTTCAGTGATATATTTAGAATGAAAAAAACAAAATTTTCCTTTGTTTCCAGTCATATTTGCTTATAAGGAGATAGACAGCAAAAGTGAGTTGGATCGGACCTTTAGAGAAAACCACTTAAAATCTTAAGTACACTGCAGGTGACCTCCACTAATTTTAACTTAGGGGGTGGGGGAGATGTTCTGTGGGTAAAGAGAAACTAGGTGGGGGTACAACTGCACAGAAAGAAAAGCAGTGTTGTTGAAGAGCTTTCTTCTATAACGATCCTTTTCTCTTTGGTACCCAAGCCTGGCACCTTTCCTAGATAGAGTCTAGAGTCCTCCTCAGTTGAAGAGTCTAAGTTCTTGACAGTGACTGCCTACCATCTTCTCTCATAATGGATTCTGAAGAACATCTTATAGAAAGAGTCATGATTGTTTAATGACATATGTAGGGGCAGGCATTTGGAAATGGTGGAAATTTTTTCCATCCTTGTGCACAAACCCACAATTTTGAGATGGAAAATAAGTTAATCCATAGAGATCTGTCTCTAGAGAGATGGTATCAAGCTATGCTATCCAGTGTGTCATAACTATTTAAATCTAACTTATTTTTAGTTAAATAAAAGATCTAGTTCCTCAGTTGTCCTGTCCATATTTCAAGTGCTACCCATTATAGAACACTTCTGTGATTACAGATGGTTCTATTGGACAGAACTGCTAGAGAGTGACGGGTAAAAATTCAGGCTGGGGTGCCAAACTTCTCAGGTTAAATTTCAGATTTGTCACTTTCTTGTTAGGTGACCTGGTAGAGCAGGTTTCCTCTTCTGTGCCTCCAACTTCTATCTGTAAAGTACAGACAACACTAGCACTGGATTTCATTTCATAGTGTTTTAGTAAGAATTTAGTAAGAATTACATTAATTTCATATATGTGAAAAATGAAGACCATTGCCTGGCATCTGATTGGCAGTCAATTAATATTAGCTATTATGATGATTATCTGCTCATGTTTATGCAGCAACCTGAGGGCAGAAAGGGCTAAGAATGTCTTGACCCCTGAGCTCGCCCCTTGACTGATCCGTCAGCCTGCTGTCACTACTGAGCATCATTTCACATACACAATACCCTCTCTTTGCCACCATACACATCTCCCTCCTTGCCCAGGCACTTATTTCTGTGCAGTGGAATCTGCCATCCTGGGAACCCAGGGCATTGCTCCTTGCTTGTCTCTCCCTCCCTTTTGCTTTGCCTGATGCCCACTTTCCCTGGGAATCCAGGCTTCTGCGAACAGCTGCAGCTGCTGTCCCTACTTGCAGCTGCTGCTCGAAAACAGGGCAGCATGGTTCAGCAGTGCTCCCTCTCAGGACTGATTTTTTTTTCATTTATCCTTGAAAATCTTGTTGGATTGTGCCAACTGTGGGCACAGTGTCAGCTGCCCCTTGTCTGTCCCTGGTGCTTCTGCTTAGGGACCCTTTGTACTCACGCTCCAGCTGAGTCACACACTCCAGACTGCAACCCAGTAATTCCATTTGATGGCTTTAGCCATTATCCAGTACTACTTGTACCCTCATGGGTCACCTTTTCTCATTTTTCTGCCTCTCTATTAATCTGTCTTTCCTCTTGCCCAGTGTGATAGAGCTCTCACCTGCATAAAGGGAATGATGTTGATGATGATGATGATGATGATGATGACAAGAACTACGAATTACTGAACTCTAATAATGCACCAGGTCTTGTGATACATGGATTGCAACAATTATATTTAATGTTACAAAAATCCTGCAAGATATTACTGTCATTTTGCAGATAAATATTTTCAAGTTCTAAGAGTTTGTGAAATTTGCCCAAAGTCAATGATAGTATGTGTCAAACCTGGAAATCACAGAGAGTTTTTCAGACTCGCAGACCCAAAGCATCATTAGACCTTAATGGCCATGTTAGCTGGGGAAATTTATTCATCACTAAATTCTTCATCATTAAAGAATTTTTTGTTTGCTGTACCTTGTCATTAGAGAAGATATATCTGTGACTCCGTGACACAAATGAAAACTTTCATATTGTAGCATACGTCTTCCAGTAAATGGAAAGACTTGGAAACCTATAGTCTTTGATCTTCTCCCAGATGAGTTATGGTGGTGATATTTCTGTTCCTCTGAAGACAGATAATCAAGGACTATTCTTTAGGAGGCTTGGTGGAAAATATGATGACACCCAGCATTTTGTGCAACAGGAATCAAGACACAGGGCTCCTGCCTGAGACTCAGTAGAGGTAGCCACTGCCCATTTCCTGATGTGGACCTCACCCTCACCCACTCCCATGGAACCCCAGGCCCTTGCACAGTATCTAAAAATACTGAGTTGTCCCAATTGAAGAAGGTGCACCCACACTCCTATCTTGCCTTTGTTCTTCTTTCAGACTTCCTACTCGCTCCCTCCCTTGTCTCCCAGTCTTACTCAGCCTTTATCTTGGCTTATTTCTGTCTCTCTGGTTCTGTTTATTTCTTTTTTTTTTTTTTAAGATTTTATTTGTTTAATTAGAGAGAGAGAGAGAGTGAGAGAGAGAGCACTTGCAAGCAGGGGAAGGGGCACAGGGAGATAGAGAGAGAATCTTAAAGAGACTCCACGTTGAGCATGGAGCCTGATGCTGGGCTCAATCTCACTAGTCTCAAAATCAAGAGTCAGATGCCTACCCGGCTGAGCCACCCAGGCACCCCCGGTTTTCTTTATTTCCAAAACCCTACTTCTTCAACGCTTTTTAATTTGTCTCTGTATTTTATTCCATATTATTTCAACTGGATTCTCTGACTTTGTCTAAATAAATATTTTTATGGTCATATTCATTCAATATAACCATTTTTATGGTTATATTCAATGACATGGTAGACACTGGGCAGATAAAACTCATGAAATGTTTACAGCCTTTTTCATTCACAGAAAATCACCCTGCAGAAAGTCACTACTCCCTTCTTATGAATTGAGTAGATTTGGACATTATCTGAAACTCCTTATGATCGTCTATAAAATTGATGGAAAAAGAACACTCCCAAAGATATGCAAGTTTGTAGGGTTCTGACTTAACATCACAATCCCCAGTACATGTTTAGGTGATCCTCAAAAATTTTGCTTTATCTCCTCCTTACTATATGGGAAGGACTGCACTGGGAGCTGTTAACATAACAAGAGGGTAAAATAGCCTCTCATCTCAAGAGCTTATAATCTAGCAGAGGAAACCTAGATGGAACTAGAACTTTATTTCTAAGGTCAACTTCCATGATTCCTTAAACTGCAAAAGAAGAAGGAAATAATTAAATAAATATACAGAAAGAAGGAGGCAATAATATAAGTAAAATAACATAAAATAAATAAATAATAAAGAAGGAGGCAATAATTATTACAGGGATGTTTTTTCAGCTAGAATTTGCTGGATAAGTACAATTTTGGTAAGTGAGGATGGAAGAGAGGGCACTCCAGGGAAAGGCATTGCCAGGAGCAAAGGAAAGGGAGCTATGTCACTTCAGGTTGGTTAGAGGCACAATATCCCAGAGAGGTGACACATATATAAAGACGTGGCAACGTCTTTAATATATAGATATTAAGGGGTGGCAACGAAGGGTCGGGGATTGGGATGGGTGGCGTCTGACAACAGCGAGGGGAGAATTAGTGTATTTAGATCTGAAAACTTAGACCAAGACCTGTTGTGGTAGACAGAGATTAAACAAGCCTGGAAGTTTGGACTTCATTCTGCAGTGCTTGGAGAATGCATGCAGGTCTTCGACAAAAGAAATGACATGGTTCTGGCTTTTCTTTAAGACAGTGAATCAGGATGAATTGGGGCAAGGAGGAGACATGGGATGCAAAAAGATTGGAGATTTGAAAAAACACTGGTACATGAATCCAGACACAGAGATCCTGAGGGCCTGAACCAAGGCAGCGGCACGAGAGTGAGATTGCATGAGTGAAGAGTGAGAAATAAAGAAAGGTAACACGGCAAGTGTGAGCCTGTGCTCTTTAGATCTCTGTGTTTCTGACTCTCTGTCACGCTCTCTGTAGGGGCCCTCCTGGCTCTCTGACTGACGTCTGTTTCTCTCACTTCGCGTCTGTGACTTTCTCTTCCTTGTGGAAACCCAGACTCTGTGGGCCAGTAAATGCTCTTTCTGAGGTTATTTGGCAGCAGCCAGGGGGAGGTCTGCAGTCTTTCTTCCAGAGCTTCTGTTCAGGTGAGAAAAACAGCTTGCCTGAGAGCTGCTTGGAGAAAAGGAGACTTTAGAACCTCCTTTGAAACCTGGCCCATTAACCAAACCTCTCCCAGGCTTGTCTCCTTTGCTCCTACAATACTGAACAGTTCTGAATCCCCCTGGTCCTCCATCTGTCCGCATGTGTCCTAGATCTCCCTGGGCAGGGATTAGGTAATTGTGCCATTCCCATCAGCATGCCCAAGGGTCTGGCAGGAGGGAAGCTGCCGGCTGGCAACAGTGGGCTGAGCAGGAGCCAGGGGAGCGTCTGCTCTAGGAGTCCCTGAGCAGCTTGCGGCTGTGCCTGGCCCTTGGCGAGGCAGCCACGTGCTTGCCTGCCCTGGATCTGCCTCAGCTCAGAGGACAGCTCTCAGAGGAGGAGACTGCACAGGCTCAGACCAAGAAAGAGCACTTACAGTTATCTGACTGCCTCTCCAGGTCCAGCCCCATGGGAAATGCTAGATGTTCCTCCACTTCCTTCCAGCCTTCACCTCCCTTTGCCAGTGCTTAGCTTTCTAGCTCAGTTTTATCCTGGAGTTAGTGAAGGAAAGAACCCAGCATACAGACTTGCCAAAAATTAAATGATCCAAAAGTGTTTCCATTTGACTTTAGACCGTATCCAAATATATACATATACATATATATGTGTGTGTGTGTGTGTAGAGTGGATGTGTATGTTCAGCATGTACCAACACATACTTTCAAATACACACATGTGCACACATAAACACACACATAAACATATATAACCTGATGTATGTTTTTAAAATGTAGATACATTCATATGTGTGTACACACACACAACAAAAACATATCGGCTGGCATAGAGAAGCAAGTTTCATGTGAAATATTTCCCATCAATCATCCCAGCATGGATTATTCATATGGATAACTGAAAAAATGCTGTATTTATAACCAAGTAAATAACATAGTCAGCATCTTCCTATCCTTTCTCTTTTAAGGGAGTGAAAGGGGCACAATTCTAGTAATAAGGCAATTTCTTAATTTAATTTTTGATTATTTTAGCTTTATTTATTTTAGCTCACTATAGCTTATAGGTCGTTCTGGTGACAAATATTCTGTTGTCTTCATCTGTGGAGAGTAGGTTCATTGCTAGGAAACTGCCCTCTCAGTTGATAATGAACTGAAACACCCCAGTTCCTTAAAATAATTGCCTGGTAAAGATAAAACCACATAAGAACCCCAACCTTCATTTTAATGTTTTGTAGTCCATTTTTGCTTTACTTATTAGCTTTGACTTAATCATTTTTTTTTTTCCAAAATGTGTGTATCTGTCAGAGAAAATGGACACTGGCTCCTTGGGAACTATGAGCATATGAAGCTGGGAGAAACTTCAGGTGTCTAATGACACAATCATTTTATAAATGAGAAAATAGAAGCCCAGACAGCTTCCATGCCTTGCCATGACCTCATATTTGCTTTCACATGTCTGTATAGGTTTCTACAATATCTAGAAGACTTTCAGTGGCTTATTTTGAAGACTGATTCAGTATTGAGAACTGAACTTTATGACTTTATACCTGGTGTGGGTGCTTAATAAAGAGCAATTTCTTCTGCTTTTCCTTGAGTCTTTAGCTATTGTTTTCTAATATTTTTCTCCATTGCTTCTTGGCATCTTGGCTAAGGTCAAGTGTCTAATATTTTCTCCAATTCACATTTAGGAAGTTCACTTACTTACACATATATGAGACACTGATCTAACACTATATTTTCACGTGTGTTAGGACAGCCCTGACGGGATTCCTTTAATTTTTATGATCAACTACCTCTCCGGTTACTAAGTATCTGCCCCTAGCCTGGGCCACAATTTTCTCTGCTTTATGTAATATTCATAGTGATTAACCTTAGCAAGTTTAGCAAAGCAACCGAGGCTTTGAGGGGTTAGTTAATTTAACCAGTAAATTATCCAAAATTTTCATAATCATCCATTAACCTTATTTCAGAATATGTGTTTTACTTAACCCCAAATAAAGCAGACCTTCACTTATCCAAAACAAATAAACAAAGAACATTATAATCAGATCATCTCTGACTTAACTTCTAGCTGATTCACCTAGCTAATCGGTAATATCTCTGAGTTTCTTCCTTTATCAAGCAGTATCTATAATACTTGAACTACTGGCCTCACATTGCTCTTAATATTGAATAACTATGTAAAAATGCTCTATTATTTTATATTCTGTCATATTATAAACCTACAAAGCATGGTCATATATTTATTTCTGTATTCCCAACACTTGGCTTAGTGCCTGGCCCTCAGGAAATGTTCAGTAACTGTCTGTAAAATTAAATTGAAATGAAGTATATAGTACTACGTATTTGTGAGGTAATAGTATTCTTTTTCTACATGGTTTTGGGCCAGATGACAGCAAAAAGCTATCACAAGACTCCTTTCACTCTATACTAATTTCTTTTTTTTTTTTAAGATTTTATTTATTTATTTGATAGACAGCGATCACAAGCAGGCAGAAAGGCAGGCAGAGAGAGAGGAGGAAGCAGGCTCCCTGCCGAGCAGAGAGCCCAATGCAGGGCTCAATCCCAGGACCCTGAGATCATGACCTGAGCTGAAGGCAGAGGCTTTAACCCACTGAGCCACCCAGGCGCACCTCTATACTAATTTCTAGAAGAGAAAGAAAAACACTGTTTCCTATTTCCCAAATTCAGGAAATTTGCTTCTGGGGATTTCTGTTTAAGATGTCCCTGTGATGAGTTAGAAAATGGTATGTTCCAATGTATGGACTCTAGGTCAAAAGGCCTGGATTTTTATGTTGGCTACAGTGATTTATTATATAAATGCAAAGGATCTGCTCTGTCCTCTTGTTCTCAATTCTTGTTCTCAATTCTCTCATCTTCTCCCTGATAATAATAATAACAATAGTAATGGTCGATTGCTTCCTTTGTGCCAGAAGCTGAGACAATCCCTTCACTGGCATTATCATTAATTCTCACATCAACTCCATGGATTTGGTGGAATTGTTATGTCCTTTTTATACAGAAGGAAACTGAGGCATAGAGATGTTCAATAAATTGCCTAGGACTACTCAACCAATAAGCTTCAAGCCCAAGTCTACCTGATCCAACCCTCTCAACTAAGAATTCCATGGGTGCCCTAGGCCTGCTGCAGTCACCATTGACACTCCCCCAATCATACATTGGAGGCAAAGAGAAAAGTTAACATAAATATAATGAAAGAATAATGAATGGTAACATGGGTTGTAGTAATTACCACTTATTAGATACTTGTTTGTCCTCTGGGTGTATAATAACAATTGGTCCATCATAATAACCTTGTGACATAACCATTATTATTATTGTCATTTTAAACTTGAAGCATCTGAGGATTTGCAGGATTAATCAATTTAACAGAGGTTATTCAGTCAGGAAGTTGCATAAATAAAATATCCTGTATTTAATCCTAAAGCCAGTGTTTGCGATCAAAGTGACAAACTGTACTTCAAAGTTATATACCCAGACAAAAATAATCTTGACGCTAGACTGCTCCTCTGTCAATAGAAGATTTTGCAATTTTTATTTCTGTAATTCCCCCTTAAAACTTTTTTCTAAAGCTCTAAAGATCTATGACATGACAGCAGGGAAATAGACTTAAGCCCTCTGAAAGATGGACACTTTCAAGCAACAAAGCATCACTCTGTGAGCTAGCCTATACCAACATAGTCTGCATAGGCAACATACAATACAAAGGTGAGCTTTTGTCAAAGGAAGGAGAGTCTTCTCAGATTGCAGACCTTGGGTATGGGCCAGCCTGGATCATTGATACAACAGGATGTTGTATGTAAAGGACAGCTGGAGGGGTGTCAGAAAGTTCCATCATCTCTGGCTTCTTACAGATATGACATCTTTGTGTGCCTACCAGGTAAATAATCACAAAGAATCATTTCAAATCTTTTGGATAAACCAGATAGTTCCAATCCTGGCTCCACCATTAACTAGCAGTGTGAGCTTGAACAGATTACTCTATGCCTTAGCTTCCCAGTTTGTAAAATGAAAATAACAGTAGCGTCTCCCTTATAGGAATGGTTTTAAGATTGAATGAATTAATACATGTAAATAACTTAGAAAAGCAACAGTACATAGTAAGCATCCAATAATGCTAGATGTAATTGTTGTTATCTGTTGGTTTATCTTTATTCCTCCAGAATATTATTTGTAAAGGTTCTCTTAATAAGTGTCAAATGACATGAGTACATTATGATTCACTCAATATCGTGAAAGACTGGATAATAATAAATTATGTAATTTAATTTCTTAAATTATGGTATTTTAACATGGAATGCTTGCCAGCTATAAGAAAGAATTTAGAAACTTTTTATGACATAAGAAAATGCTCCATGGTATTTGTTGAAAAATAAAAAGTAATATGCAGAACTGTTACATTATACCACCAATGAGAAAAGGGGAAAATAATGTAACTTCATATTTGTTCTTAATGTACCTAATATTTTCTTACATGCATAATAGATCTTTTGTACCTAGTAAACCAAAGCTTAAAAAAATGTTTTCAAGTTGGAAAGTGGGTCCTGGGCAGATGAAGGGAGCAGTGGAAGGATGACTCTCTTTCCCTATTTTAAACCAACCCTCTCCCTTGACTAACCAACTGTGTTTTATTATCATCATCATTATTATTTCTTTTATCATCAGCATTTTAGTCACATAAGAAGGAACCCTAAAAGAAAAAAGTCAAGAGAAGAGATGTGAAGAAGCTGTTGCCAAAAAACATACTTCATGAATTTTTGAAAAGTTGGTAGGCCCAATTCTGGATAATAGTGCATCTTCCTATGGTCCACCTCTCTGTGGTCTGATGGTTTAGGAGCTTTGCCTTAGATTCCTGTAAATGTGAAGATCCTTTTTCTCAACTGCTGATTACATAGTTGAATATGTGCATGGAAGAGATCAGTGCTTCTAGACTTCTGACTACTTAGTTTAGACCTTTCAAATTTTCTGGCAAGATGAGTTGAAATATGGGATGTAAATCCTCCTGACAGACTGGCCCATGCTCTTGCTGACTACTCACAGGACAGAGAGTCCAAGAAAAATGATAGACAAGAGTGAAGATAAACTTTGAAGACAGACAATGCAACACAATTTCTAGTAAAATTTACAGCTTTATTTCTGCTAGAAAAAAAGAGAGGAGAAACAGTCTGGGTTTTGTGTTTTGTTTTGTTTTGTTTTGTTTACAAAAATTTTAAACAACTGGATTTTTTTTATTTGATAAAGTCCACAGAAGAATGAAACCATCTTGGGTAAGAGAGTAGGCTCTTTTGAATCACCCAGCACTCCCAAATTTTAATTCAATTAGAAAGTCTCTCTGAAAATTTCAGGGGCCTGGTGAATGGGTACAATATTCCTTAAAAACACAAACAACAGATTCCCAAAAAATAACTGGCTCATCTCAGAATAAAGGGGTGGGGAAATATAAGATTAACTTGCATAGCCATTCAAATTATTGCTGCTTTTATAAAATCGTTATGGGTAATTCTACACTAACTTCCTCCTTTCGCCTCACCCCAAAGTCAGGGAATTCCTAGAAAAATTATGAGCTATTCTCCAAACAAAGTTTTAGGGAGGGTTTGCAAGCACATGTACAGAGCCCAAGAAATTTGCATAAAAGGAGGGGAGAAATAAATTAAATAAATAATATCTAATAAATAACTCCAACAACATTCATTATCTATAAACTTAAATGCCAGAAAATGTTAGATCCCCCACAGCATCTCACAAAAGTAAGTGCCAGTATAGCCTCAGAAAGGATGGCTTTGTAAACAGTTTACTTGCCTTTTCCCTCCAGAATGGTGTGGTGAGGGGAACCACTTTGGTGGCTGTGGGATAAGATCTCTCTGCAAGGATATTTTCAAGGGGGTTCACAAACCAAGGGTGCAAAATACAGCAGAGCTAGCGCTGCAAGCAAAATGGAAAGAAGGTACCTTAGACCGTAAGGAGATAATAAATAAGAGGGCAAAAAAAGTCAAGATACACAGGTAGTTTGGCAGGTTTTAGGGGATAGCTGAGCTGTAGAAAACAGCATACTAATCTGCCTTATCAATTTTATTCATTGGCCCTATTTGTGTACCTTACATCCTAAACTTATCCTCTCTGGCAGGAGCAGGATGAGATCCACTATCATGTAAACCATTTAGGCTTTTAGTTTGTTTTAAATAATTGTCCTGGCAGATTGAACAGACCAGTGAAATTTCTCAGATCACATTTCTCTGGGAAAAAAAAAATGACAAATTTAGTGTTGATATAAAGGAAAGAAGAGTTACATGAAGAAAAACAAACATCCTGCAAATCAGGATAAACCTGTGATGAAAACATAAATTGGTAAAAGCATTCACTGGCCTTGGATTTGATTTCTGAATCCCTAAGTCTGCTCACTTGGGATGTTATCCACAGTATGTAACAACATATTATGTTTTAAAAGTGAGGAAGAGGTAACAATTAGGGGAGGAGATAAAGAATACATGCATTGGAAAAATTCAAGTTTGGTCAATAAATTCACTGGTGTTTATCCTTCTAGAAAATATAATAATAATTGGTGTGGGCAGAAGTCAGCAGTTTTAACCATGTTTTCTGTAACCAAATGAAATTTATCTTGTCAGAGAAAATTCAGTTTTCCTATGGGCAGGTGTGAGATAGGAGGAGTCTCCCAACTATGGTTAGTTATTATAGCCAATAGCCATTTTATTGCTTTTGAATATGACCTGGGTTTTTTGCTGATTTCAATAGCAACACCTGAGCTTCTTGAGAATTTCCATAGCCTCTGGGTTATTGAGGCTATGAAATGGTCTAGATGACTTCTCTAAGTCCCATTGATCATCAAATTCTGGGGTTACAGTGACTTCCTTGCCCCGCCTCTAGTGCTGAGGAAATGCTTTTGAAATATTATCAAGAATCAAGTTGGTATGAGATCTCTATTATGGTTCTTAAATTACTAATGAAGGGATGTTCAGCTTTCAACCAACAAGAAATAGAGCTAATCTCTTAAAAGAACATGCTCTGTTATTCACAGTGAAAGCCAAGTTAGGTTTTAGCTTGGAGGCTATTTTTAGATAGATGCAAAGAAGTCCTATCAAGTCCCAGAGAAAAATGCATCTTGTGCTCCTTTGGCAACTCCATCTAATCATTCCACACATCCTGTCCATTTCCTAATATTCTTCAATCCTTCCAGTTTCAAAAAGTTTATAGGTGTGGTCACCAAAGTTATTGAATTTCAGAGCTGTGAAGGACTTTAGAAATCACCTAGACTTAAAACAATTGTCCGATTTTACCAGTAAGTAAACAGAGGTCAGCAATGAAAAATTAATTGGCATAGATCATTCAGTGAGTTTTTGGTATCATTAGAATAGGGCCCAGGGCTTTTTTATTTCCACATGATTGTAACAATCCAATAATTTCACTTGAGGACCCTAACTAAAGGAATCAATGCAATATGAGAAGCTGATAAGAAAAGAGAGCGGCTGGTGCAGGAGGGCCCAAATGGACTGGGGATACCGTGTCCAATATATATCTATAGGGTTCCTTTAAGGTCATTGATTTTTCAGCTCAACCACTTGAATTGTGGAAAACATTTCCATATTATCCTCTGCAATGTTTGTCTTACTGCCCTAATCAGTAAAGATTGTATTAAGTTGGGCCCCAATGCCATGGTGGGGGTAGGAATCATAGGACATATCTATGGGAACGTCATAGCGAGGCGTAGCAGCCTGAAATGGAGTTGAATGCACATGCCCTGAGCTTAGACTTGCAGAGGGGTAATGTGGCATGAAGCTGTAGGATTTATCCAGGTCAGGAGAGCCATCCTGCTTCAAGGAGAAGTTCCCACTGATGCTCAAAGGTGGAGTGAGTGGGCCCTCATAAGGTGGTGTACTGCAGTCAGGTGGATGGCTCCCAAAGGATGATTCTCCCAAACTCTTGAATACTGGGGGTTTGAGATTAATAAGATGTGTTTCCATATGGCCATAAGGAGGACTGGGGAGCCCAGGAGACTGATAGTTGAAGTTATGGACAGAAATGGCAGAGTCACAAATAGGAGATTTCTCCTCATGCTTCTCCAGGAGGACAGACTGAGGGCCTAGCTGGAGGCATCCAGCCACCAGGTTGCTTGTGGGCTGAGACAGCCCTTTGCAGAGCATCTCCACAAAGCCCTTCCCTTCAGGTGTCTGTCCAGTTTCCAGGACCTCAGACAAAGCCCAAATATAGTTCCTGGCCAGTCTTAGAGTCTCTATCTTGGAGAGCTTTTGGGTCTTTGAGTAACATGGCATGACTCTCCTCAGGTTGTCCAGGGCATCATTCAAGCCATGCATCCGGGTCCGCTCTCTAGCATTGGCCTTGACTCTTCGGGCCCTGAATCTCTCAAGGCGAGCTTTTGTCATCTTCTTTTTCTTGGGACCCCTTCTCTTAGGCTTCTCCCCATCCTCTTCCTCCTCTTCTTCCTCCTCAATACTGTCATGCTCTTCAGCTAAGCTTCCAAGCATCCCATAAGCAGCTGGTCTTCTCTCCTCCTCCTTCATCTCATTCTGAGAGCCCAGACCTTTGTCCATCCAGGATGGTGTGTTGACCAACTCTGTCATCTCCTTGGATTTCACATAAGGTTTTGCCATTCCTAGATTCTGGAAAAGGAAATGGCAATGATTAATGTCTTTGAATATCTGCTTTTATTTAAATCTAAACTTTCTTTTTATATCTTAGATAAAAAGCACAGAATTGGGGCACCTGGGTGGCTCAGTGGGTTAAGCCTCTGCCTTCAGCTCAGGTCATGATCTCAGGGTCCTGGGATCGAGCCCCGCATCAGGCTCTCTGCTCAGCGGGTAGCCTGCTTCCCCCCTCTCTGTCTGCCTCTCTGCCTACTTGTGATCTCTCTGTCTGTCAAATAAATAAATAAAATATTTTTTTAAAGCACAGAATTGTATTGGGATTCAACTTATGATTATCTAGTCCAAGTCCACCATTCTGAATAAGTTATCTAAGGCTCAAATAAATGCCCAGAATACTAAAATAGCTATGGCATATTACAAGAAAACCAACCAAAGAAAATGGAAGTTGACTTGATTCTTCATTATAGTGCCAGTGCCTTACTATTTTTATTCTCTGGTACTTTGTCTCATAGATACTTTATGCAAAAATAACTGATATAATGGTCAAACATATTTTTTCTTCTTCCCAAAATGCATATCATAAAGGGAAGTAGATAAGGTGGGCATATAAATTATTGTCCAAATAGAGAAATTCCTGAAAGTAAGAGGATACTAAAGTAATTTTAAATATATGATATATATACAATAATTACAATTAGTACAAAATTTGATGAAAAGAATATTAGTAAGTAAACTGTTATATTTTATACTATAAAATAAATGAAACACTGTGGTGGGATCATTCAGACTACTTTGTTTTCCAGAGGACTGCCCAGCCTCTATTTAGAGATATATCACATATATTTAACCTATAACATTCCATGTTTCCCACTGACTCTACCAACTGTTAGGTCCAACCATCCTAGGAAAGAACCGTGCCACAACTAGTTGCTACGTGACATGAAATATTTCCTCACCAGCACCTGAAGAGCATTTGCTTTTCACCAAGCACCTTGTGGCCTGTCTAGTATAGTGGTGTTAGAGGTGTTAGTGATATGGTGTCTAAAAGGATCAGGAAAAGAGAGCAGGGTTACCACTGACCTTTTTTTTCAAATTGGCCCATATGTTACAGTGATAACTCTTCCATTGCACATGCATCTCACATCATCAGACAAGACTATGGCAGAGCAACTAGATTTATAAGCCAGAGGTCTAAAAAGCTCACTGAAGATTATTTTAGTGCAACTATTATAAAAATACTTCATTAAAAATGAAAAATCTGGAACAAATGCCAGACTTAAAATGGTAGCTGCAAACATTGAAATAGCCTGGCTACTTTAATTTACTTGCCTATCAGATACAGTTTAATATGAATTTTCTTTGACAATATTGCAGTATGAAAACCAGAAGACATCAGTAGTTAATAAACATTTCATGTTCAATTCTGGAAGAATGAATTGTTTTGAGATTTGCTGATCAATTTGTAGGTATATAATTTACCAAATAAAAGTATCTGAGAAGCTCCATTTGGGCATCCCAATTTACCAGCTTAGTCTTTGAAACGTTAAACCTTCCATCACTTTTGTTTTTCTTCCATCACTTTTGTATATCAGAAAGAAGAGCCCATGATAAATGTTTTTTGATCCTTAAAGCTTGGGCCTCAAACCAATGAATGCAGGAATTAGCACATAGGTTTTAAAAATATAAATATATGATTTGATTTCTGGTAATTTGAACTTGTTTTCCTTGTAACCTCATTTACCTCCTATAAATAATTAATGTTACCACATTGCAAAAACAGCCTAGGTTTCATGTTAATCAGCACAGAAATCATGTCAGCTTGACTTACTCACTTAATAAGGTTTCCTGGGTAAGCAGCTTTATTGAAAACACACGTTGGAACCTATTGGTCAATTGGCTGCCCAGGCCAAGTTAGAAAATCCCACTTTTAATATGGATGATGGAGCTTGTGTGCTGAGCTGCACTTCTAACTCAGCCAGCTATCCAGAGGGAGGGTGAAGGATCTAATTAACTTTCTGTTAAAGTAACACAGACCTTTCTGAGGCAGGTGCACTCTGAGGCCAAAGAGGATGGAGTAGGCTTGGGAAACGTAATGTTCCACACGTAATTATAAAAACAGTTGTGTGGCCTTATAGTCAACCTCGGAGGGAAATAGGGATTTATGCCTGTTTTGTAGTTGAGGTCACTGTGGGTCAGAGATTAAGTGACAGAAATGCAAAAATGTAAAGCTGATAGAGCAGGACATAATACCAGGTCTTCTGATTCCAAATCCTAGGTTTTATGGGGGGTTTCTCCTTTCTTTTTCCATCACAACTACAGGAAGAAAGAAAGCCACTTTGACTTCAGGAGATGTGAATCAGTAGAACTAAGTCACCAGGAAATGACCATGATCCAAAGAGAGGCTAGTTTAGGTGTTCTTTGCAGTGTTAACTCTCATATTCCAGGATTCCTTCCTCTTCCAAATTTTTTCTTATTCCTTCCACCCTTTTATTCTCCCACCTTCTCTTACTCTCCACTTTCTCCTTTTTTTCCCCTCTTTCTTCTATTTCTCTCATCTTCTCTTCACCATCATATCACTGAGTCGTACTTACAAGCATGGAGAGTTGAGAAGGAAGATGCAAGAGAGGAAATCAGAGTCTCCTGAATTACCCCTGAAACTGAATACCACCCTAGCCTCTGTAATTGACCTTTTCATTATTTTATTTTTATTTTTATCCCCACCTCCGTACCTCTGGAAATTAGCCAAGCTCTGTCAATCCTCATCCTCATCAAGAAGTGGGATTAGGAGAATAGAGTAGACTATGCCTTTACATAACTTAATGGTTCCTGTAAGAGTCAAAGAGCTGTTTTCAAATTAGATTATCAGCAGGTATGAAGGAAAACAACCAACTGTCTTTAGCTAAAATGATGAAAAGGACAATCATGGAAAGGATGGATGGCTCCAGTTTAACTCTCTCTTTTCCCCTAGATTCTGGTCCCTTAGCCCTAAGAGAATCCCATGGGTATTTGATGTGGCTTTGAAATCTTGGAAGGTGTAATAACACACATTCTAGGCCCAACTCTTCTGATTCCTGGTTGCTGATCTCAAACATATTACATGACTCTCTGATCTTCCATTTCCTCTTTGATAAAATAGGAATAAGGTATATTCAACATGGTTCTTGAATGGTAAATAAAATTAAGAAAAGGTTTTGTACACTTTAAATGTTATAAAACATTATCCATATATTAATCTTGTGTTTTTTCTTTAATTCTCTTACCTAATCTATTTACACACTTGCATATTCAAAAATAGAAATTTCATCTCACAGATGAATGGTAAAAGTAGGTTGTACTATCTACTGTACCCCTTATTATCTTGAGGGAAACTCCTCTGATTGGCTCAGAAGATAATCTGACAATTGCCCAATGCAGCTGGACAGCAGACTCTGGAGTCAGATTACCTGAGTTTAAATTTCAGTTCTATTAACTTACTAGATGTGTGACTTTGGCCAAGTTTCATAACTTTTCTGGGCCTTATCCCCTCTCTTTAAAATGGGAATAATAGGGGCACCTGGGTGGCTCAGTGGGTTGAAGCCTCTGTCATCATCTCAGGTCATGATCTCAGGGTCCTGGGATCGAGCCCCACATCTGGATCTCTGCTCAGCAGGGATCCTGCCTTCCCCCTCTCTCTCTCTGACTGCCTCTCTGCTTACTTGTGATTTCTGTCTGTCAAATAAATGGATAAAATCTTTTAAAAAATAAAATAAAATGGGAATAATATAGTCCTACCTCATAGGATTATTGTGAGCATAATGAGCTAATATATTTAAAGATTTTGAATAGTGCCAGACTTCATAAATGCCATGTAAGTGTTAGGTACTATTGTTCCTAAAGTTCATCATGAATTCTTCCAGTCACATGGACAAAAATAAGCATAATAGCAATCTGTGGTTAATATTGATTTTATGTCAACAAAAGCCAATAGCTCTATCTCAACAACCATTTTCAAAAATGTTTGCCAAACCCACTCCTCTAACTTCCTATTGAAATTAAATATCAAAGCTTCTATCCTGTTGCAAGAGATGAGGAAAAGAAGTTCTATCAGCTGCCTCTACCAGATTGACTAAAACTCTTGCACCATTCAAGAAGGAAGTTACCCTCTTTCATTCTGTTTTTAAATCAGGAGACAACAATTTAATGAACACTCCTACTCAGTTACATGAATTTTTAGGTTCATAAAATTTCTGGTGGAATATAGAAAATTCTTGGCCCCTGGACATTTTTCCTTTTGTCTGATTAAACACTATTGGGGATAAGACTTTCCTACCAGAATAAAGTACCAGAGCTCGGAAGAAAAAACTAAAGTGTCTCTCAAATAGAAGTAAAAGCCAGGACTCCCCAAAGATTACCAGAATAAAGTACCAGAGCTCGGAAGAAAAAACTAAAGTGTCTCTCAAATAGAAGTAAAAGCCAGGACTCCCCAAAGATTACCAGAATAAAGTACCAGAGCTCAGAAGAAAAAACTAAAGTGTCTCTCAAATAGAAGTAAAAGCCAGGACTCCCCAAAGATTTTTAAAAATTTTTTTTGCCTTTGACTTTTTCCACCTACCTATCTCCAATGCATCAAAAAGTTAGCAGAAGGTAACAGATGATGAACATCCAGTTTTAGACTTGAGAGTTGAAAATGTGTGTGATACAGTTCAAGGAGACTAACTTGGTTCTCTCCAGAACAAGTATCTAAATCTACCATGGCTTTTAGCCTGTTAATGAATCAGCTCAGGGATGTATTGAAAGAATCATGAAACTGAGACCCTCTTCACTCATTTATTACTTACCTATTAAATGAGCACAGAAAAATTATTTTCATTTTTTTACCCTTAGGGCAAAGTGGAAATGATATTTCTGTCTTTCATATCTCATTTAGAAGCTTTAATGAAAAGCAAGGAAACCAAGCACAAGTACTTATACTTTGTAAAGTTATTATGCAAATGTAATGGTTGGCCATTGTTTGATAAGTGCAGAATGGGAAAGTCTATAGCACTACACAGAGTATTGTGATAAACGATTTTAAGTTTCCCCAAATTTTACAAAAGAAATTAGCTCTCAAAATATACCTGAAGCTGACTCCAGTGTGGCAAAATCAATGAATACTGGCTCTGGAGGAAGAATAGAGCCTTCCCTGACTCCACCCTCAAATGCATTCTAATTCTCTAAAGCCCCGTTTTATTCTTTGATCTTGGAATTGGGACATCCTTATGCATCTACACATTATAACAAAATTTTGGCTTATCTTTAGGGTCTTCTTAAATTTCACATTTACCCAATTCTTTCAAATTTGAAATTGTCTCTCATTTTTTTTAAACCTGTTCTTGCAAAATGTTTGCTTAGGCAATGATTGTGACTACCCAATACTTTAATTACTGAGACTGAGGTCATTGAGCATGACTATTATGTGGAGCTGTACTGAATTCATCTGACACTTTTACTAATTTTTTTTATTTGTTGTGGAGAAGTTTCAACTGATGAATAAGTGAGCAAGGCATACTTGCATGTATGTGTGGTGATTAGACAGTGTCTTTCTTCTTGGAAGCTGCTTGTACTCCCTTCACTTCCTTATCCTATGACTAAATCCTAAATGCAACAGAAAGGGAACTATCCAGCTCTGTTTCTAGGGAATCTAAGCACCAGACAGGCTAAATGCCTTACTCAGAGTTGCAGAGTCTTCCCACTGAAGAGACAGAATGCAGACCAGAGTGCTCACAAGCTGTACTACCTAGAAACATCCTGTGGGGCTGTTTCGTGCTCTTCCAATACAACTTTTTATACTCTACCACTTGTTTAATATCTACACACACACACACACACACACACACACACATCTTATTCAACATAGCCATGTCATACTTCAGTCTTCAAAGCCTCGGATTCAAATGGTGAACTTTGCTTTTTTTTTATTTTTTTTTTAAGATTTATTTCTTGGACAGAGAGAGATAGATCACAAGTAGGCAGAGAGGCAGTCAGAGAGAGAGAAGGAAGCAGGCTCCTGGCTGAGCGGAGACCCCCCCCCCAATGTGGGGCTCGATCCCAGGACCCCGAGACCATAACCAGAGCCAAAGGCAGAGGCTTAACCCACTGAGCCACCCAGGCGCCCCGGTGAACTTTGCAAACAGAAATTACTCAATCTTTCAGTTTGACCCCTTGTTCTCAAACACTTCACCTCTGGTCTTTCTGTCAAAAAACAAGGGAAGTATTTTACACTTATCAGTATTGTTCTGAATACATTTTGGGGGTGGTGAATGATGAGTGAGAGGCAGAGGAGATGAAAATATACATGGACAATATTTCTTTTCTGATTTCTTAGCTGAAGAACTAAGGAAAAGGAAAGTTTCCCCACTTTGTTACAACTACCTAAGAATTTTTAGCAGACAAAATGGAGGCAATGGTAAGAATATACCCCATGGCTTTCCAACATCTTCTCTCATTCCTTGTTCTATTGCCATCCCCCTTTCCCCCATCCACTTTCTGCACAGGCCTAAAATACTGTGAGCAGAGCAGAGGATTGAGTCAATTTTTGCAACCTACTTGCTGAGCCACCTCAGAAAAGCAGTTAAACTTTCTAGACACTTTCCTCCTGCATTAATAAAATGGAAGGGTGGGTTTGACAGAAAAGGGGGAAGATAATTTGTAATTATCAGCTTTATAAAAATGATTTGGAGTATGAGTTTCACTTTGGGTAGTAAGTGCTATGGGAATTAGTGAAATTATTAAAACTTTAATATCTGCCCCTAAGTGTTCTCTCTCTGCTTCTCTGTTCGTTTCCTAAAACCTACTCCCTCCTCTCCTAGCCCAGAAGAACCTTACCTCAACCCAGCTGCTCCTCTAGGTCTGTGGGAACTTCCCACAGAAACTTTAACAGTCCCATACCAACCCATCCAAAGGCTCACCTCTGTCAGTTGCAGTCCCTGGTATGAACTCTGTGAATCTGTGTCCTGGAGGAGACTCAGAGAACCCAACTCTCCCTGACCATCCAGATCATAGGAGGTGCTTTTAGCGATCCATGTTAAACCGGCCACTGCCTCTTAGAAATGCTACTGAATCTGCTTTTTCTGTGTCTTGTTCTCCTCCTTCCTTGAGTTCTGTATCCTCCTCCAGGACGCTTTCAGGCTGATGTCCCCGTTGCAGTTGGTCTTCAGTACCTCCTCTGCGTGGTTAGTTCCCCGGAGTGGAGTTTTCAGAACCACAGCCTCTGGGCAGCTCCTGAGCTCTGACTGGAGCCTCTGAGTTGCAGCAGTTTTGATTGCTTTCCCAGCTGACCAGGGCGGGGTGATGCCGCCCCAGATCTAACTCCTCCCCTTCCCCAGCCGAAAGACACACCTACTTCAGAGGGCCCCTCTGGCCAAGTCCAGTTTACCATTCAGTTGTTTTGTTTATTTCCTTGTTTGTTTGAATAGGGATAGAAGTTAGTAGAAAGAGAATATGGGGGGGAGTTGCTGAAGTTGAGAGGCAAAGAAAAAGAGGACTGCAAATCTTTGTGATTAAAAAAGTAAGAAATGGAGTAAGAGAAAATTGAGGTAGACTTGGAGAGAGAACTAAGAAGGGTGAATGGAAAGTGGCCCACGTCTGAAGAGTCAAAAAATAAGAAAAAACAATGAATACTGTTATGCTGAAAATAAATTTTAAAAAAACCTAAAAAAAAAAAAAAAACAAGAAAGACACAGGCCCAGAACACAGCATCACTGACTGTTACCTTATGCATGTAGATTGGTGTCTTTCGTTTTAAAACTTCAGAATTCTAAAAGTAGATGGAAAAAAATATCCTCCTCTCGCTTCTTTTTCCACATGTCAAACTTATTTCCATTTAAAAACCTTTTTACTGTAATTAATGAATATAGACAAAGCCACATCTCTATTTGTTGTACCATTCTTTCAACTTTTCTGTTTGCTTGAAATTTATAAAAATATAAAGTAAATGAGTGAAATATTTCATTGTAAGGACTCTTAGCTCCTCAAATCACAAACTGGTATCCATGATTGTTTTTCAAAAATATATCAAAATATATTGTTAAGCATTCAGTTAGAAAAGGTTCATCTGAGTAGCAGTGTACTTGGAAGAAAAGAAAGGTCCTATAAGTTTTTAAATCCCTGTGATATTTTGAAGTAATATTAATTGGCTAGAACAGAAAAAGAAAACTACAGCTGGAAAGATTTAAAGAAAATATACGGATATGTGTTATTACAGAGAGCTACCTAGGCAAAGCATAGAATCTTCATTTTAAGATGTAAAGGATTTTGTAAACTTCTGGTGGCTCTGGGGAGGAAAGGGAAGGGTGCTTGGATCAAGCAACTGACTGAATGATAGTCAGTAATTCAACTTCACTTCCATATCAGTTTTCACATCTGTAAAAGGATCTGATCAGTTTTTCCCATCAGTAGCAAGATAGAATTCTGAGCCCAAGTTCTACTTCTTTTGGAAATTGCCTTAAAAGGAATCCTCCAGGTTTTTGGAAATCATTTTCTCTACCAATGCAATGGGCACATGTCTCCTAGAGATGAAGAGCTATGAGAATGCCTTATGTGCAAGGAAATGTGCAGAAGGTTAAAACAAAAGATGGATTTACTGTCAATAAGGCTGAAAAACATCTCTTAGGTTTGAAATAGTTCATTTTTGAAAAACTCTGATATAGGTGTCATATGACTCTTTGTCCTTTACACACGCACATACAAACAGAATAAAAATTAACTTTTTTTCAATTTTTATAGGAAGTTGTTCATCTTCAGCAAATCTTAAAGCTCTTAATAATTTCTCCTGTGTTTCTTTTCAGGAAATATCCGCTTAGCAAAATAAACTTCATTTTCAGAGGAATTAAATAATGCATGCCAGGCAAGGTGGATTTCTGAAAACCAGATCAGATTCTCCTCTTCATCCAGAGGAAATTTATCTATGGAGTAATTTGTGCTTAGGAGAGAGTTGCAATGAGCATGTATAGAATGGATTGATCCCCTATTTTGTGTCTTCACAGCCATGTCCATGGATATTTGATAGTTCAGGATATTGGTGATGTTAGTATTCTGCCTATGCAATGCTCAAAGGGCAGGTGAGAGTAGTGGATTGTGGATTAGCAGAAAGGTGAACATATTGAGACAAAGATGAGGGTGGGGACAGAACATTCTGTGGGGCTCTTTGCTGTCTCTGACAGATGTAAGAAACTAAACACAATAGGATTAGCTCTCAAAACACATTCAATTGTGTGTATGTGTGTGCCGCCTGGAGAGGGCATTGAGGAGGACGCTGAATTTTCTTTAAGAGTTGTCTTTTGCAGAGGGAGGGATGGAATTTATTTCATCGGGTCACCCTCATCACAACTCCTGGAAGGTTATACAGACGGTTGGCTATTGAACTCAGGGAGCAGGAAGGGGGCCAGGCGGAGGGGTGCGTGCAGTCAGCAGAGGAAAGGGGCGGTGACTGCTTGCAGAACATTTACATTCATTCTCCTCCCCCACATGGTTTCTGGGCCAGAGGGCCAATCCCCAGGCCTTCCTTCTTTCTCTATGCTTTTTGTAAAGCTCTGAGCTAACCTGTTAGAACCATCTGCTGGGTGGGGAAAATGCAGCCAGTGCTCAGTTGCCGGCCCACAAGCCCAGAGCCATTGAAGCAGAGAGGAGGGAGGCAACAGGCAGATTTATGGGCAGCAATCTGTTCCCCCCACCCCAGGCCCCTCTGCCAGGAGACAGCTTGATAATCCATCAACCCCACTAATGAATTAATTAGTATTCCCAGTAATCCTGACCCCCAAAGGAGACTGGCCCACGGGCCCCTGAGGGGGCTAGAAACTGCCTTCTTCAACCAGACACACTGAAGTCCCGGGACCAATGCCTGACATTAGGCCCCAGGGTGCTCAGCTACATGCCACAGACCCTGTTGTTAAGATCCCCAGATGTCCCTCCTTCTCACCTTCCCGCGGGAGACAGCTAGCTTTTGCTGAATTGAAACCAATACTACCAACAAATGCAGTCCAGAGCCATAAATCAGGGATGGTAGAAAGCGAAGATTCAGGCTGCCCATATTTAGGATAAAACTTGAACCAAACCTGAAGCTGCTCTCCAAGGATTAGTACAGGGTTCGAGTAGTGTAAGGATGGGGGCAGAAGGTAAAGGAAGCACAGTCCCTGCCCTCACTAAGCTCCAGTAGGGCAATGACATGGGGCCAAAAATAATCGTGAAACAGGTTGAAACAAAGTGAGTTGTGAACACGACTTTCTCCGAACAAAGACTGCAGTGGAACAGAGGTGTCAGCTGAGTTTCTGACGGGTCTGGAGACAGGCATCTGGGCATTTAACAACCCTCCCTTACAACTGTAAACTCTTTCATTCTTTTACAAAACCCTGAGATGTAGTGGGGTGAAAAAAGCTTGGGAGTAAGGAAAGTGTTCTAAATCTTGGTCTGCCTCAAACTGTGTGACCATGATGAGTGATATGAGCTGTCTGTGCCTCACATCATCAGTCAATGATTGGGTTGGATCATGACCTCTTTGGTTCCTTCCAGCTCTAATATTTAGTGATGATAACACAGTTCAATGTTACAGTTCCCCTTTTGAGAATGAATAACACTAGACCTTCAAAAGTATACAGTCTGAGTCCCCAGGTTTGAGTAAGATAACAAGCCAGGTTAATGACAAAAGTGGGTTTAGAAAACAGGTAGTAGACATGGGAGTCCTCTCTCCACCCAAACTCCTGGTCTCTTTGGGAAGGACACTTTTTTTTTAATATTTTTATTTATTTATTTGACATAGAGAGAGCGAGAGATCACAAGTAGGCAGAGAGGCAGACAGAGAGAGGGGGGAAGCAGGCTACCCGCTGAGCAGAGAGCCCAATGTGGGGCTCTGTCGCAGGACCCTGAGATCATCACCTGAGCCAAAGGCAGTGGCTTAGCCCACTGAGCCACCCAGGCACCCCAGAAGGACACTTTTGACTAAACCTTCTCCCACCCCATTCATTCAAGATCTATTCTTTTGGGCATTCACAGGGCACACAGAGTGACTCATTCCAGCAACAAAATAACAACCTGCATTTGTTAAAAATCTATTGGGAAGGAAAGCCTGGGTGGCTCTGTGGGTTAAGCCTCTGCCTTCGGCTCAAGTCATGATCTCAGGGTCCTGGGATCGAGCCCCACATCGGGCTCTCTGCTCAGCAGGGAGCCTACTTCCCCCTCTCTCTCTGCCTGCCTCCCTGCCTGCTTGTGATCTCTGCCTCTCAAATAAATAAATAAAAAATCTTTAAAAAAAATAAAAAATCTGTTGGGAAATTTCTGAGCCTTGGGGAGCCCTACAACCTGCCTCAGCGACCTTCTCTGTACTTGCAATAACCCAACTTCTACGAGCAAAGTCATCTTGCACTCATTTGAAACGTAGCATTGCCTTTTACTAACCATGTCCCTTCAGAGAAGTTATTTATCTCTCTGGGCCTTAATTTCTTCATCTGCCAATTGAAGGTAATAAAGTTTATCCAATAAACCTGCCCTGAGGAGTATGTATCTCATTAAATATGAGATAATGTATGCAAAGTACCTAGTATAGAGGCAGGCTTTTTGCAAGTACTCAATAAATTGCAGTTGTTATTGGTATTTTGTCTTAAACATTTAAATCTGATTTTTCATCTCTTAGAAATCGAGGAAAAACTGATGTCAAGTCTTCATATAGAGTTCATACTTCTGTGCTCCTACCTCCATATAACTATTCCTCCTTTATAAGAATGACCATACTATATTCCTTTATCCAAGAAATGAGTTTTATGTGTATATAAAACCCTAGGTACTGTGTAAGATTCTGGGAATACAGAGCTGAATACGATTCCTCATTCCTAACCAACTTTCAGCACACTGGCAGAGGCAGAGAATCAAATTATGTAAGTATATAAATCAAAAACTCCACTTTTCAATGTCCTTCTAACACAATTACATAGGTGCCCCAGGAGCCACGTATAGGACAGAGATGTTAACTGCAGTGTTGTTTTTAATAGTGAGAAAGTATGTTATCAACACTTTAAGTAACCAATGGTTTAGCCAACCCATAGAATATTACTTAATTTGCATGATCTGGCCTATATATGCTAACAAGAAGTGTACTGTATGTATTAACATGCTGTGGGAGGAAATGTAAAGCAATGGGTAGAAATATAGGTTCCATATGATACGTTTAATTTTTTTTTAATACTTTTTTTTTTTTGACAGACAGAGATCACAAGTAGGCAGAGAGGCAGGCAGAGAGAGAGAGAGGGAGAAGCAGGCTCCCTGCTGAGCAGAGAGCCCAATGTGGGGCTCGATCCCAGGACCCTGAGATCATGACCTGAGCCGAAGGCAAAGGCTTAACCCACTGAGCCACCCAGGTGCCCTGATACATTTAATTTTTTGAATGTAGATGTTAAATAATAGATATTGTACACATACATCTACAAACTGATAACAGTGAGTTTTTCCTCAGGATATCTCCTTACTGAGATTAAGTAGATTGAGATTAGGTAGTTATCAAAAGAAATTGATTTCTTTTTGTCCAAGAATAATGTATTCTTATATAATCTCTGAATGCAATATTGATATTAATATATAATTAATATATGCTATTTCAAAAATGTTGTTTCCAGGCACCTGGGTGGCTCAGTCATTAGGCATCTGCCTTAAGCTCAGTTCATGATCCTGGGGTCCTGGAATAGAGGCTCAGCGGGAAACCTGTTTCTCCCTCTCCCACTCCCCTGCTTGTGTTCCCTCTCTCTCTGTCAAATAAATAATTTTTTTAAAAAAAATTTTTAAAAATCTGATTCCCCACTCATAGCCAACCTTATTTTCAGGGAGATCTAACAATCCCCTCCACCCCAGCCCCAAACACTTGGGTATATGGCCACATGCCTCCTCCATGACAAGACCATCACACTAGCTCCCACTGACTCTGCCCTCATACCCTCAGTCCCAAGAGCATTTGCCAAATCTTAGGAGCAAATTTTATGTAGAATTTAAGGGGCTTCAATCATGTGATTGTTAAGCCCCAAGAAATGTCTGGTAGAGGGCAATAGGGATTGTCTAAGAATCCAGCCTTAATTTATGCCACCGGCAGAAGATTAGAATAAAAATGAATAAAACCAAGTCTTCTGAGAAGACTAAGCAGAGCACTCCCATTGGCACTCTCCCATCACAGCCAAAGCTCCACTCCTCCAAGTGGACACAACGCCATCATGGAGACTGTCCCCTGGATCTGTGGTAGCTTTCAGCGGTCTGCTTTGTTTGGCCGGTGCCCTAGTCCCATCACTTCTAAACATTCATGAACTGAGTGAGGTAGAAGCCAATGAGAAGAAACTGATTACTAACAGTAATAATTCATAGCTAATCTTTATAGGACATATACCATATTTTAGATGCTATTTTAAGGGCTTTTCATGTATTAATCTATTTTGTCATCACAAAAGCCTTATGAAGTAGGTAGGTAATAATAGTAGAATCATCTCTGTTTTAGAGGCAGATTGATCCAATACAGAGAGGGTGAATCACTTGCCCAAGGCCACACAGGAAGTGATGGTGTCTTAAATGATGGTGTTGGAATTTGGATACAAATAGTCTACCTTTACTACATGATATTACCTTCTTAAAGCAGGTAACTGAAGTTAACTCTACATCTAAAATCTATTCCCTGAATGCCCCACCAGGGATACTAAAAGTAAAATGATTAATAGTGTTTTCCAGGAACAGCTGACAGGATGGCATCCTTATCTGGTTCCTTGCTGTCCAGGGTATATTTAGAAGAATCATGGTTTGCTCATAATATACTAGGCTGAGATTCAATTTCAGGAGACTTTTTACCTCTACAATGGATACTGCAATATGGAGAGATGGTAGCATCTTTGTACCTAGAAGCTTCTATAGTAGAAGAACTACTCTCCACTCATCTGGCCTTCCTGAGCCCCAATCTAGCCCAGATCTCATGCTCTGAGACAGTATTTTATGAATCCGGGGCAGAGAGAATGACCTCTCTTATGAAAATAAAATGTAAAACCTGTTAGGATTTGAGCCAAGTAGAGTATTGAAAGACCATTGTGGGAGCTAGTTGTAGAAGCAGACCATATACTGTTGACCAGCCTGAGACTCATCTTCCAAGGTGGAGTTTTTCCTTTCTCCCACTAATTTTAGGAGAACAAAAGTACCAGAAGAATACATGAAATATCTACATAATGCCATTCCCAAATTCTGGTGTTCTGCTTCTGCAACAAGTGATTTTTCAACCAGAGAAGTCTGGTTGAATTTCTCAAACATTTTTCCCTTCTCCCTGCTCACCCATTCTCTCAGCCAGAACTGCATTTCTTTCCAGACATTTTAATTCCTGGTATGAGTTAAGAAGTCAGGGGATCAGGCAACACAGAGAATATAAAGTTCTGCTGGCCCTTTGGGGTTCAAAGGTGATTATTTTAAGATCCCAGAATTCTAGTGTGCAGAAAGGGTAGGGATAAAGCAGGAAACTGACATTTACAATGTGTCTACACCATACAGTTGCTGCATCAGTAATCTGCATATATCATCTCTTTCAGAAATACAACCAGCATTTTGGGAATTTTTACATTTTTCCAAGAGCTTTACCAACATGACTTCATTTAATTGTGGCAACAACTCTTTGGGTTGGGGGCTAGTATTATCACCTTTTTTTTAATAGATAAGGAGCATGAGGTCCATTAATCCATGCATTCAGTAAATATTTGACTGCTTCTTATGTCCAATGAGCACTGGGGATATATCAGCAAACAAAACAGAAAAGACAAGTGACTTGCCCAAGATCACACAGCCAAGAAATGAAGGCTATGCTTTGAAAGCCTAGGTATGTCCCTTTTATTTATTCTGATTATTATTCTGTTCTTTTAACCCTTAAGCACTGGGAGGATAGATTTGAATGAAAACGAAGTAAATACTCCCACCTCCTCCAAAAAGTCACATTGATCAAATAAAGGCAAATAATGCTTCCAGATAGTTCCACAAAAAGGGATTCTCTATGACAGGTTCAACAGTCTCCACATCCCCACCCATCCTCCCAAACACAGTTGTGCACATACACACACACACACTCACACAGAGACAACACACAACTGTTGTGTTACATGCCGTTTCTTCATATCCAGGGTGACCGTAAGTTCTGGTTTGCTTAGTATAGTCAGTTTGTGCCCGTTGTAGATCAATTAATGTCCATTAATTACTTTAGAGTCCCTTTCACTTTAAAAAAAAAAAAATCCCTGGGATGTCTGGGTGGCTCAGTCAGTTAAGCAGTTAAGCTGTTGCCTTTGGCTCAGGTCATGATCCCAGAGACCTGGGATCAAGTCCTGCATCTGGCTCCTTGTTAGGCAGGGAGCCTGCTTCTGTCTCTGCCTCTGTCTGCTTGTGTTCCCTCTCTCTCTGACAAATAAGTAAATAAAATCTTAAAAAAAAAAAAAATCCCAGCCTTCATGTACACTGATCACCCTACTCACACTCTGCCCTGAAATTCCAGACTTGCCTGTTCCTGGACTTTAGGACCTTAGCCCTCCCTTGTTCACACTAGTTTACTCCACATTAAAGGGGAAAAGGCTGCCACTCCTCCCCCAGGCTCAAAATAGTCATGATCACGGTAGTTGGAGGGCTGTGAAGATATTGCAGGGTGAGGCTTTATGAGCAAAAGATGATTAAAATGAGAATTGGGGAAGGTAAGGTATGGGAGAAGAGGTTAAAAAGCAGACACAAAGACAAAACCCCCTCTAACCCATCCAGTGACCCCCATGAAAAAACACCCCCAGGCCAGCTCTTGATATCCGACCCCCCTCCCTTCTGCAGGCACCCAGCTGAAACCAGGAGTTAGAAGCCCAGATCCAGCTTTAAGGGTGGGAGCTGTTTATTCCCCCAGGCTAGAAGGGATTTAACATCTTTAAAGGCTAAATCAAGGCTCTGAATATTTTCCCTGGGTACCAGCTGAGGCCAAGCTAAAACCGCAGCACTATCTTCCAGAAAACTCCTGTAGTAATTCGTGAGGAGATTTGCCGCCTATTATTCGGGGTGCTGGTGAGGTCTTTCCCTAGATATTGCTTTTCTCTCCTAGAATGTTATTTATCAGCAGTATTGAGAATTCAGTCTTGCCTAGATTTGAGAGTCATTGAAATGCTTCTCCAGGTTCCCTGAGGCCTTGGGAATTATGACTCTCCAACCCTCCCTGTCCTATCTTTCTTCTTACTTCCTAACTGTTTGGGGAAAATGCCAGCATCCCAAGACAAGGCTTCCTTTTCTCTCCCCAATTTCCTCTGCTCTCTCCTCCTACAGTTCCGAGGGGGGCTCCATCCCACTGTCTCTAACCCCACCCCACTCTGTGTCCTCTTCCCCCTCCCATCCTTCCCCTTCCTTAGTGCACATGTTCCTCAATTTGATTTACTTCTGTACATTGTGTGGCTTTGCAATGGTCGGTCCTTAGAGAGACCTCAGAGGGAGCACTCCATCTGTCAGCCTTTCCCCATCCACCCCCCCCAGCCCCCAACCATCGCCCCTCCCTCCCCTTCCCTTCCTGTGGGCAGTTTCTAAGAGAGCTGGGGAAGATTAAGGCAAACTTCCCTTACCCCACTTCTTCCTACTTCAGCCCTCACTTGTTGATTTCCTTCCCCCTGCCATCCCCCATCCTCACTCAGCTTGATTGTTGCCATCCCTGCAAGGGAAGCCTTTGAAGCCACAGAAGTCAGTGACAAAGTGCAGTCCATGAAGTCAATGAAGTCGCTTTGCACCCTCTCCCCTACTGGGATGACTGATGCCATATAATTAAGACTTGCTGATCTAATAGTACATTGGGTTCTCAGTAAGTTCAGGATTAGGCACACTGACGATAGGGGGCAATGATGCAGAAAATCCCAAACTGCCGATAATCCAAAATTATATCCCACTTAGCAAATATCTATTTGTTCAAATCCTGGGAGGTGCTGGAGACACAAACATGAATAAAATATGAAACACCCCAAGGAAGCCAAGGATTCATAGTCTGATGGAGGCTATTCACATATACAAATAACATTAATCAAGGAAAATAGTGATGAGTGGAGAAAATGCGCTCCAGCCTCTTGGAAAAGATACCTCAAGTCTCAGGGAATGGTTCCAGCAGGAGGCAAAACCTGAGCTGTGCCTTGAACGGACATACTCCCACTAACTCAGCACCAAGTGGGAACCGGGCATTTACAGGCATTTTTCTTTAAAGCACCGCAGTAATCTATTTTATGTACTGTGTATAAGCAAACTTGTGGAGTTTATTTGTTTAAGGTGAAAAGACTAGAGTGTTCTGTCTCTGTGTTTTGTTTTGCTTGTGAGTGCTAAGGAAAATCCACAGATTTTTGGCTGGGGTTAATCATTCAGTAACTTGTTTTCTGGGAGATGTGCTGCACGATAGTGCTAGCTTTTAAGATTCCAATGGCTTGGAGCCGTTGAGAATACAAGCAAGCTCCTATTTGCAGAGAGCTCTAAGTATCTGCTAAGCTAAAGTTAGTTTTAACTCCCTTGGGCAGAAAGTGCGAATTATTGTGTGAGTGGGAAAAAAAGAAAAAGTAAAATTTCCACAAGGAGAGTGGCTTGAATGAGGTTATCCAGGGAGAGGGCTTGTCTTGGTGACTGAAACTTGTCTGGAAACAACCAAAATGACTTATCACCACTGTAGTATTAAGATGTGACTAAATCCTTTGATTTTATAATTTTGCCTCAAGTGACCTAGCTAGAGGAAACAATCCCAATTAAGAAATAGCCTCATGGGTAAGTAAATTCTTCCCTGCATTATTTAGGTGTTAACATAAGAGATAACTGAAATGGGCTCAATAGGATAGTTAATTTAAGTTATGTGAATTCATGAGACAAAACTTTGCTGCTTTTCCTGGGTGTTTAGAGCAGATGTCTAAGATATAGAAAATGGCATAAAGTAAATAAGAAGAACATGTTAGGAGGAGGAGTCAAGATGGCAGAGAAGTAGCAGGCTCAGATGACATTGGGTAGCAGGAGATCAGCTAGATAGCTTATCTAACCATTGTGAACACCTACAAATCCAATGGGAAATCAAAGAGAAGAAGAGAAACAATTCTAGAAACAGAAAATCGATCACTTTCTGAAAGGTAGGACCTGCGGAGAAGTGAATCCAAAGCAATGGGAAGACAGACCGCAGGGGGAGGGGCCAGCGCCCCGCAAGCGGCGGAGCAATGGAGAACAACATCAGGACTTCTAAAAGTCTGGTCTGCAGAGGTACATTGCTCCAGAGGCTAAAAGGGGGGGAAGCCCAGACGGGGTCAGTGTAACCCCAGGTCCTGCGGGGTCACAGAAGGACCGGGGGTGTCTGAGTGCTGCAGAGCTCGCAGGTATTAGAGCGGGGAAGCCAGCTACAGCGACTAAGCTGAGGAGTAAGCTGTCAGCCCAGGGTTACCTTGTGCCGGTCGCAGGCTGGGTGGGCTCGGTGCGCGGCCAGAGGCCACGGAGACGGAAGCAACTGGGTGCTTCTCTCCAAGTGCCAGCAATTGACTGCTTTCCTCCAGGTGTGACCGCAGGCCATGGAGGCGGGGCAGTTGGGCGCTTTTCTCTGAGGGCGCACTGAGGTGCGGGACCCCAAGCTCTCGGCTGCTCTGGGCCAGAGATTGGGAGGCCGCCATCTTCATTCCCATCCTCCAGAACTCTGTGGAAAGCGCTCAGGGAACAAAAGCTCCTGAAAGTGAACTCGAGCAGATTACTTAGCCCGGCCCCTGGCAAGGGCGGTGCAATTCCGCCTGCGGCAAAGACACTTGAGAATCACTACAACAGGCCCCTCCCCCAGAAGACCGACAAGAAACCCAGCCAAGACCAACTTCACTCACCAAGAACAGCGGAATTCCACAGGAGAAGAAAACAAATCTTATCTGGACAAAATGACAAGGCGGAAAACTCACCACAAAAAAAAGAACAAGAGGCAGTACTGACGGCTGGGGATGTAATCAATATAGACATTGGTAATATGACAGATCTAGAGTTCAGAATGACGATTCTCAAGGTTCTAGCCGGGCTCGAAAAAGGCATAGAAGATATTAGAGAAGCCTTCTCCGGAGAGATAAAAGCCCTTTCTGGAGAAATAAAAGAACTAAAATCTAACCAAGTTGAAATCAAAAAAGCTATTAATGAGGTGCAATCAAAAATGGAAGCTCTTACTGCTAGGATAAATGAGGCAGAAGAAAGAATTAGTGACATAGAAGACCAAATGACAGAGAATAAAGAAGCTGAGCAAAAGAGAGACAAACAAATACTGGACCACAAGGAGAGAATTTGAGAGATAAGTGACACCATAAGATGACACAACATTAGAATAGTTGGGATTCCAGAAGAAGAAGAAAGAGAGAGAGGAGCAGAAGGTATATTGGAGAGAATTATTGGAGAGAATTTCCCTAATATGGCAAAGGGAACAAACATCAAAATCCAGGAGATGCTAAGAACGCCCCTCAAAATCAGTAAAAATAGGTCCATACCTCGTCACCTGATAGTAAAATTTACAAGTCTTAGCAACAAAGAGAAAATCCTGAAAGCAGCCCAGGAAAAGAAGTCTGTAACATACAAGGGTAAAAACATTAGATTGGCAGCAGACCTATCCACAGAGACCTGGCAGGCCAGAAAGAACTGGCATGATATACTCAGAGCACTAAACGAGAAAAACATGCAGCCAAGAATACAATATCCGGCTAGGCTATCGTTGAAAATAGAAGGAGAGATAAAGAGCTTCCAGGACAAACAAAAACTGAAAGAATTTGCAAACACCAAACCAGCTCTACAGGAAATATTGAAAGGGGTCCTCTAAGCAAAGAGAGACCCTAAAAGTAGTAGATCAGAAAGAAACAGAGACAATATACAGTAACAGTCACCTTACAGGCAATACAATGGCACTAAATTCATATCTCTCAATAGTTACCCTGAATGTTAATGGGCTCAATGCCCCAATCAAAAGACACAGGGTATCAGAATGGATAAAAAAACAAAACCCATCAATATGCTGCCTACAAGAAACTCATTTTAGACCCAAAGACACCTCTAGATTTCAAGTGAGGGGGTGGAAAACAATGTACCATGCTAATGGACATCAGAAGAAAGCTAGGGTGGCAACCCTTATATCAGATCAATTAGATTTTAAGCCAAAGACTATAATAAGGGATGAGGAAGGACACTATATCATACTCAAAGGGTCTGTCCAACAAGAAGACCTAACAATCTTAAATATCTATGCCCCTAACATGGGAGCAGCCAACTATATAAACCAATTAATAACAAAATCAAAGAAATACATCGACAGTAATACAATAATATCAGGGGACTTTAACACTCCCTTCACTGAAATGGACAGATCATCTAAGCAAAAGATCAAAAAGGAAATAAAGGCCTTAAATGACACACTGGACCAGATGGACATCACAGATATCTTCAGAACATTCCATCCCAAAGCAACAGAATATACATTCTTCTCTAGTGCATATGGAACATTCTCCAGAATAGACCACATCCTGGGTCATAAATCAGGTCTCAACTGGTATCAAAAGATTGGGATCATTCCCTGCATATTTACAGACCACAATGCTCTGAAGTTAGAACTCAATCACAAGAGGAAATTTGGAAAGAATGCAAATACATGGAGACTAAACAGCATCCTTCTAAAAAATGAATGGGTCAACCAGGAAATTAAAGAAGAATTGAAAAAATTCATGGAAACAAATGATAATGAAAACACAATGGCTCAAAATCTGTGGGACACAACAAAGGCATTCCTGAGAGGAAAATATATAGCGGTGCAAGCCTTTCTCAAGAAACAAGAAAGGTCTCAAATACACAACCTAACCCTACACCTAAAGGAGCTGGAGAAAGAACAACAAAGAAAGCCTAAACCCAGCAGGAGAAGAGAAATCATAAAGATCAGAGCAGAAATCAATGAAATAGAAACTAAAAAAACAGTAGAACAAATCAATGAAACTAGGAGCTGGTTCTTTGAAAGAATTAATAAGATTGACAAACCCCTGGCCAGACTTATCAAAAAGAAAAGAGAAAGAACGCAAATAAATAAAATCATGAATGAAAGAGGAGAGATCACAACCAACACCAAAGAAATACAAACAATTATAAGAACATACTAAGAGCAACTCTATGGCAACAAATTTGACAATCTGGAAGAAATGGATACATTTCTAGAGACATATAAACTACCACAACTGAACCAGGAAGAAATAGATAACCTGAACAGACCCATAACCAGTAAGGAGATTGAAACAGTCATCAAAAATCTCCAAACAAACAAAAGTCCAGGACCAGACGGCTTCCCAGGGGAATTCTACCAAACATTTAAAGAAGAATTAATTCCTATTCTCCTGAAACTGTTCCAAAAAATAGAAATGGAAGGAAAACTTCCAAACTCATTCTAGGAGGCCAGCATCACCTTGATCCCAAAACCAGACAAGGATCCCACCAAAAAAGAGAATTACAGACCAATATCCTTGATGAACACAGATGTGAAAATTCTCACCAAAATACTGGCCAATAGGATCCAACAGTACATTATAAGGATTATTCACCACGACCAAGTGGGATTTATTCCAGGGCTGCAAGGTTGGTTCAACATCCGCAAATCCATCAATGGGATACAATACATTAATAAAAGAAAGAATGAGAACCATGTGATACTCTCAATAGATGCTGAAAAAGCATTTGACAAAGTGCAGCATCCCTTCCTGATTAAAACTCTTCAAAGTGTAGGGATAGAGGGCACATACCTCAATATTATCAAAGCCATCTATGAAAACCCCACCACAAATATCATTCTCAATGGAGAAAAACTGAAAGCTTTTCTGCTAAGGTCAGGAACACGGCAAGGATGTCCGTTATCACCACTGCTGTTCAACATAGTACTAGAAGTCCTAGCCTCAGCAATCAGACAACAAAAAGATATTAAAGACATCCAAATTGGCAAAGAAGAAGTCAAACTATCACTCTTTGCAGATGATATGATACTATATGTGGAAAACCCAAAAGGCTCCACTCCAAAACTGCTAGAACTTATACAAGAATTCAGTAAAGTGTCAGGATATAAAGTCAATGCACAGAAATCAGTCGCATTTCTTTACACTAACAACAAGACAGAAGAAAGAGAAATTGAGGAGTCAGTCCCATTTACAATTGCACCCAAAACCATAAGATACCTAGGAATAAATCTAACCAAAGAGGCAAAGAAGCTATACTCAGAAAACTATAAAGTACTCATGAAAGAAATTGAGGAAGACACAAAGAAATGGAAAAATATTCCATGCTCATGGATTGGAAGAACAAATATTGTAAAAATGTCTATTCTACCTAAAGCAATCTACACATTTAATGCAATCCCTATCAAAATCCCATCCATTTTTTTAAAGAAATAGAACAAATAATCCTAAAATTTATATGGAACCAGAAAAGACCTCGAATAGCCAAAGGAATATTGAAAAAGAAAGCCAAAGTCGGTGGCATCACAATTCCAGACTTCAAGCTCTATTACAAAGCTGTCATCATCAAGACAGTATGGTACTGGCACAAAAACAGACATATAGACCAATGGAACAGAATAGAGAGCCCAGAAATAGACCCTCAACTCTATGGTCAACTAATCTTCGGCAAAGCAGGAAAGAATATCCAATGGAAAAAAGACAGCCTCTTCAACAAATGGTGCTGGGAAAATTGGACAGCCACATGCAGAAAAATGAAATTGGACCATTTCCTTACACCACACACGAAAATAGACTCAAAATGGATGAAGGACCTCAATGTGAGAAAGGAATCTATCAAAATCCTTGAGGAGAATGCAGGTAGCAACCTCTTTGACCTCAACCGCAGCAACTTCTTCCTAGGAACATCGCCAAAGGCAACAGAAGCAAGGGCAAAAATGAACTATTGGGATTTCATCAAGATCAAAAGCTTTTGCACAGCAAAGGAAACAGTTAACAAAACCAAAAGACAACTGACAGAATGGGAGAAGATATTTGCAAATGACATACCAGATAAAGGGCTAGTATCCAAAATCTATAAAGAGCTTATCAAACTCAATACCCAAAGAACAAATAATCCAGTCAAGAAATGGGCAGAGGACATGAACAGACATTTCTGCAAAGAAGACATCCAGATGGCCAACAGACACATGAAAAAATGCTCCACATCACTCGGCATCGGGGAAATAGAAATCAAAATCACAATGAGATACCACCTCACACCAGTCAGAATGGCTAAAATTAACAAGTCAAGAAATGACAGATGCTGGGGAGGATGTGGAGAGAGGGGAACCCTCCTACACTGCTGGTGGGAATGCAAGCTGGTGCAACTACTCTGGATAACAGTGTGAAGGTTCCTCAAAAAACTGAAAATAGAGCTACCCTATGACCCAGCAATTGCACTACTGGGTATATATCCTAAAGAGACAAATGTGGTGCTCCGAAGGGGCATGTGCACCCGAATGTTTATAGCAGCAATGTCCACAATAGCCAAACTGTGGAAAGAACCTAGATGTCCATCAACAGATGAATGGATAAAGAAGAGGTGGTATATATACACAATGGAATACTATGCAGCCATCAAAAGACATGAAATCTTGCCATTTGCGATGACGTGGATGGAACTAGAGGGTATCATGCTTAGCGAAATAAGTCAATCGGAGAAAGACAACTATCATATGATCTCTTTGATATGAGGAAGTGGAGATGCAATGTGGGGGGTTTGGGGGGAGGTAGGAAAAGAAAAAATGAAAAGATGGGATTGGGAGGGAGACAAACCATAAAAGACTCAATCTCAAAAAACAGACTGAGGGTTGCTGGGGGGAGGGGGGACGGGAGAGGGTGGTGGGGATATGGACATTGGGGAGGGGACATGCTATGATGAGTGCTGTGAAATGTGTAAACCTGGCAATTTGCAGACCTGTACCCCTGGGGATAAAAATACATTATATGTTTATTAAAATAAATAAATTGATTTAAAAAAAGAAGAACATGTTATATAAAATTTTATATACAAGTGAGCTCAATTACCTAGATGTATATTAAGAATGAACCTTTTCTTCACTTACGCAGCTTACTTTCTATGTTAACCTGGCTTCCCTATTCTAGAAGTTCTTGCTCAGAGGAAAGAGCTTTCAAGTAACTTTACTGTTTATTTCAAGAATTTTGCTGAAACAAAACCATTATAAATGAACATTGAATGACAGTATATTCAATGACAGTTCACTGTCAAGATTTTAAAATTCTCATCTCGGAAAAGGTTAATTAACTAACTAATTAATTAATTAAAATAAAATTCTCATCTCAGGCTATCTGGGTGGCTCAGCTGATTAAGATCAGATTAAGATAGGATTAAGCTTAGATCTTAATCCAGGGTCCTGGGATCAAGTGCTGCATGGGGCTCCTTGCTCCGCTCTGCCTGGGCTCCCCCTGCTTGTACTCTCTCTCTCTGACAAATAAATAAAATCATTAAATTAAATTAAATTAAATTCTCATCTCATAATCCTTGCCTTTAATTATTCTATTATCTTTATCCAATTATCTTTACTTCTCACATTGAAAGAACCTTCTTAAACTATACTTCCATCTTATAAATTGGTCCCTTTTGACTAAAAGAAACAAACAAAAAAAACACACTCTTGGGACTCTGACAAGAAAGTGATCGCCCTTGCTATGGAAAGTAAGAAAATAAACTGTCTTATAAGCAATTTATATTGGTAGAAGTTTTGAGGAATCCAGCATTTTTGAATATTTAAAGGAAAAAAAGCAAGAACGAAATATAAAAGATTTGTAATAATCGTTACCACTTAAACAGTAAGCTATGCTTGATTTTTGTTTTCTTAATTTTTATAGTTAAAAAATGTGTGTTTCACAAGTTTAAAATAAACTATTAGTCAGTGTATAAATACCATGAAGTCTCTGCAGGTTTCTCTTTTTTTAAAGATTTATTCATTTATTTATTTATTTATTTGAGAGAGAGAGAGAACATGCATACAAGTGGGGGGACGGACAGGGGAGAGAATCTTAAGCAGACTCCCCATTGAGCATGGAGTTCAAAATGGGGCTCAGTCTCACAACCAATGTGATCATGACCTGAGCCAAAATCAAGAGTCGGACACTTAACCGACTCAGCCACCCAGGCACCCCTCTGTAATTTTCTTGAAATGCATTCCATGCCATTAAGGCACAGAGAACATAAAATAATTTGAAAACAATCCAACATGATGGTGGTTCAGAGCGCAGACTTTGAAATCTCAATGCTTTCTATCTTCCTTTTATAATTCACTCTTCTGACTCTGCACGAACTCTATTAATACTAATCTCCTACATCTAACTCTATATGATAGTACTCTAAAGCTGTGTTTGCACTAGTGGTGACACACCAGGCCACTCCTGGACTCCAGATCCATATATCTAACTGCAGCTTAATAACACCAAGTTATGATTCAGAGACATCACAAACTTAACATGTTTACCGCTGAGCAACTCCCCTCCCCAGATCTTCTCCACCAGGCTTTCACACATCAATTACTACTGGCAAAACCTCTCTTGCTCAGGACTCTGGCAAAAAACTCACCATCATTCCTGCATACTCTCTTTCTGTTACACTTCCAATCCAACAACCAATTTTTTTTGGCCCTAATTTCTAAATTTATTCAGAATCTCACTGTTTCTGCTACTACCCTACTACCCTGGTCTGAATCATCATCTTTCATCTGGATTATTGTCACAGTCTCCTGACTGTTCTCCCTGTCTGCTTCTCTGATCTTTGTTCTCTGTTCTCAGCGAGAATTATGTCCTATTTATGCTCAAAAACTTCTAATAACTTCACACTTTCCTCACAAAATCCTTATAATGATTTACAACTCTCTACACATCTTCCCTTCTCCCTATCCTACAACCTCTATGACCCGATTTCAGATCATCTTTTCTTTTGGTCTGTTTTGCTCCAGGATCACCAGCTTCTTTGCTATTCCTCAAAGACCCTCATATTCCTGTGTTTTCACCCTCATCTCCTACCACCCTATTTTAACCCAAATTATATACAGATTAGATTATTCTGCCTCCCAATAAATAGTTTTTGGACTCTGTTTGTTAAAAGCCCATTCATTGGTCTAGAGCATGCCACCTCTTCAATGATATTCCTTCCAAGACAGAATAAGCCTGCCCTTCCAGTAAGAGAAAGAAGAACTTTTTTTTTATCTCCACCATAACACTTATCAGGATATGCTGCCTAAATCATAATCCATGTTGTTTCTACATTTCTCCTACAGAATTCATGTTCTCCTCATGTTGAAATATGTCTTAGTTTCTAGTGAAATCTCTGTGGTCCACAACACAGCACAGTTATTACATTTGTTGAACTCAAACTGTGAGAAGTTATCTCAAGAATCCTGCACTGCTGATAGGACAACATGACATCTTTGCATAAATTCTTCCTAAGCCCATATGATTGCCAGACACTGTTCCAGGAACTAGTGGGGCATTCAATTGACAAATTCCTTTCCAATTACATGGTATTATTTATGCTTAAATAGAAACTAGAAAATTTAATTTCCCAAGTGCTTCTCAGGGATAATCTCCTGAAGTCAGAATGTTCTACCTTGGTTTCAACCTGTCTGAAATATTGTTTCTCTTTCCCAGTGAAAGGTTCTTATTGAAAATTCTTAACTCAAATATTTTGTTGCAGACTTCAAAGAGCTTAAGACTTTAAAATGCTTAGAACACTGTAAAAGCAATTGAATTAGATGTGTTACAAAGTGTATCTGTGCATCCCAAGAGAAAATAGTGAAGTGATGTGTGAACGAACCCATCCAGGGAGTTAGTTTAGAATGCAAGAAAGAGAAAGCAGACTGGCTTGAAATAGGGAAGTAAGATGCAGTGTAGGAGGTAAAATGAGCCAATTCCTATGATAGATAGATAGATGATTGATAGATCGTGATGCTGGATGATAGATAATAGATAGGTAGGTAGATAGATAAATAGATAGACAGACGGATGATGGATAAATCTCCTCTTGGTTTGTTTCTTTGGAGAACCCTGACCGACACGATACTCAAAAGAATTGTGAAGAAACATTTCTTCTTTGGCAGATAAAGACTATGAATTAATAGGAAAGTAAATGATGAAATGATGTGCATACCTATTAATTGTCACAGCAGGACTCCAAACCATTTTTACCTGACTGAAAAGCTCATAATCTTTTGATTGCCCAGAGTGGCTGGGGAAATAAATAAGGCTCACATGTGAGGAAGAGTATGAAAGGCAGCATATAAATTGTGAAGAAGTCCACACAAGGTGCCTGCTGAGGTGGCAGAATCCTCAGGGGCTGTGGAATTTCACACCCAGATCATTTCGATAACAGTCAATTGCTCCTTCTAAGGAGGAGTCTTAAAAACAAGTGTCTGCTGGCTCCTGTGCCTTTCTGAGAATAGTGCTTCATCCTCCCTAAAGTTATAATTCAGGCTTTATCTAAAAATTGAAACCCAACAATGGAGCTGACTGGACCAGCAGAGGCAGACCTTGGGTAGGTTATATGTGAGGGAAGATGATCCCCTCTGAAGCAGCCTGGGGCAACACACCAGTAGGAAAACTTCATTTCAGATGTTGGTGAGAAGACCTCATCAGATTCTCTCCCAGGAAGTGCAAACTTATGTTCACACAGAAGGTGAGGAAAGAGAGCTTAACTTTGTCCTTAATTATCTCAGTCTCCCTCCCTGTGCATCAATATCCTGGCATTCCTGGGACTCAGAATAACTGGGTCACTGCCATGTGCTTTCATGCTACTTTACTTCCCCCAAATAGCCAGGTAATAAACCTGGATTTTGAAAGATTTCTGTGAGTCTTTCCTTACAGCCCGCAAGACCCTCCCTGAAGCAACTTTAAAGGTAGCAGAGAGGAGTGAAGTGGGCACCAGGATCGGTAAATGGCATGAGCCGAAGTGAATTATTTGACCAACAGAGCCTGCTCAGAGTTTTGATGCACTTAATGTACCTTTCTGTCTACCCATTCATTCAAGCCATCTAAATCTAGCACGCACGCTCTGTCAGCTGTTGTGCAAAGAGCTGGGAATATGGTGATGAACAGGACAGAGTCTCTTTCCTGTGGGATTGATATCTCATTGGGTGGTCCAGAAAAATTATGCTCATGCCTCTAGGAGGTTAGTAGGAGGGCCACTTCAACCACTGAGGAAGAGCCATCCCTCACTCCTCTTTTCCCATATCCCACTTACTAGCATTTCAGCCTCCCATTTTTCTGTGGTCAGACCCATAAGTCCAAGTCCATAAGTAAAACACAGCATCTTGTTGGCACCAGGATAAAGTGTGCACTTCTTAGCGCCTGCCACTCTGAGATCCAAGCACACTTCTCATGCCCATCATTCACTGCTTCATGTCTCAATATTCTATTCTAGAGCTGCAGAAACTTCTTCACACTTCCTTTGTCTGTTCATGCCCTTTCGATGGCTTCATGTGTCTTCCAGTGTTACATCCTCCAAAAGAATATCTTCCCCCAAATCACCCTTTCGGCTGAATCTTATTTGATTGTCCAGAACCAAAACTTAGTTCAATCACTCCCACCTCTAGGAAACTTCTTGATACACCTAAGAAGAGTAAGTTACCTGATGCAAGCTGTGTTCCCTCCAAAAAAAGATTCATTGACATCTTAACCCCTAGTACCTTAGATGTGATCTTCCTAGAGAATAAATAATTAGTTGAAATGAGGTCATACTGGAAGCAGGCGGGCCCCTACCCAATATGACTGGTGTCCTTATAAGAAGACCATCTGAAGACAGAGATACACAGGAAGAATGTCCTGTGAACACAGAGGATGGAAGTGATGCATGTATAGACCAAGGAATGCCGATGATTGCTAGCAAACCACCAAAAGGTAAGAAGAGAAAAAATGGATTCCCCTCCTGGCATCAGGGAGAACATGGCCTGACCAACATCTTGATCTTGAATTTCTAGCCTCCAAAACTATAAGACAATAAATACCTGTTGTGTTAAGACAACAAATATCTGTTGTCACTTGGTTGCAGCAGCCCTAGGAAAAAGATTTGGTGTTCTTCCTCCACCCTTTCACAATACCCTCTTTTTATTTATCTAGAGATGAGCCTATCTTCCTCTGGATTGAATTCCTCAAGGGAAGGACTCTCTTACTTACCATCTCTAGAATAGTGCTTGATACAGATAAGGACTAAAAACATACATGCTGACTCAGCATGTAAACGAATAAAGAGTAAAAGGAGATTGGTGACTATAAGAGAAGATATGGAGATCCAGTCCAAGTTTTTGTTTTGTTTCCTTTTATATTAGCAATCCTATGCCAAAATATTTCCATTCAAGTCTTTGGAAATCTTAGCTTCTTCCTTAAATGCACTGCCAAAGGAGCTAGTCTTCAAGAATGGGATAGTGGAGCACCTGGGTGGCTCAGTCAGTTAAGCGACTCCTTTCAGCTCAGATCATGATCCCAGGATCCTGAGACCCACTGCATCGGGTTCCCTGCTCAGCGAGGAGCCTGATTCTCTCTCTCCTTTTGCCACTCCCCCTGCTTAAGCTCTCCTTTTCTCTCTCTGTCAAATAAATAAATAAAATCTTTAGGGGAAAAAAAAAGAAGAAGAATGGGATATTTATTTGTGGGAGGGATTATTGCACACAGATTTGAAGACGAAAGTTAATACAAAGTCAAGTGCCCTAACTAGAGCAGCTCAGGTCTTTGAGAAGCAGTTGTTCTCCCTGAGTAAAAGACATGAATTCAGGGCCCAGAAAGTTCCAGAAATAAAACATTCCTCTACTTCCCAAGACTCATCCTCCTGGCTACTCCTTTTTGTCTTACCCCATATGCTTGCAGGACACAAAACTACTATACCTTCTTGCCAATTCCCATCCTGTTGTGGTTTCTGAGCAATTTTTCAGCTTCCCCTGTGAGACCTCCTCAATGATGCTTTTCCTGATTTCTACGCCAAGCCTCTTGCACCAGCATTGTACCCTGTACAGATCTTTTGAAAGACCTATCTGCACATCTACATATATTTAGACCAATCATGCTGCCTTCCTCTTCTTGAAAACAGAAGTCATGTCTTTACTTCTTTAACATCCATCTCACTAAGAGGCATGTTAGTGGAATAAAGACATGAAGGCCAGGTAAGCTGTGTCCTAGGCAAATCGCAACATTTGTTATGTTGTAGGCATGAATAAGGGAAGAAAAGCATTAGAGAGAGGTTATGAAGCAGGACTCTATAAGGGCCGTAGCATTCTTTTCCACAAGCAACAGAGCTAAAAGAATTCAGCAACAATATGGCAGGACAACCGGCAATGAATATTTGCAGGAAAGACCTTGGAGTTGGGAAGAATGGAAGGACCAGTAGAGATAAGAGTAGAATCTCATTCTTGAGAATGAGTTCCATGCCATTCTTCCTCCCTCAGCCTGATGATGGTGGCCAGGCACAGAGGAGCCAGGCAGCAGAGTGGATGGGATTTAGGAAGGTCCCTTTGAGTAAAACTCTCTTCTCTCATTCTAGTCTAATCTAATTTGAGGGGCCCAGATTGGTTGGGGAGGACAAAACCACCCAGGCAAGAGGAGTCAAATATCCTCAGCAAATATTGGCAGTGCTCATTTACTCTCCACTGGCCCAGTACCCCAAAGGTGGGGGAAGAGAATTCTGGGCCAGAAAATATAATTAGTCAGCCTGCTGGTTTGGGCTCTAATTTAATCTGGGCAGCTGTGCCAGGAGCCTGTATTAGCATGACACTGGGAGGCGGAGAATATAATTACAGAGCAATAGAGAAGGGGAGGAGAGGTGGGACGATGACCAGTTTGTGCCGTGTCCAGGGTGGAGGGGGGAGGGTGATGGCAAGGGAGAGTGAGGATTCCCCTGGGAGAAGGGAATAAGCAATAGGCTTCTGTCAGTGGATGGATGGCAACTTTAATTTGGCTTTTGAGTAATTATGTATGTGGTATGCTGGATGTGTGTGCATGTTGGTGTGTTTGGGGGCCCTGGCTTTGTAGCTAGGGGCTACTCCACTCTGCATGACAAAGGTGAGACTGAGGGTTGATGGATGGCCTTGTTGGTTACCTTGGAGGGGATGGGAGAAAGGGTCTGGAGCAGGTTATGGCTGAATTCTGGACAAATCTTAGATACTTTTTCAGTGGATCAGTCTAAATGGGCAAAGTAGAATAAGGATTTTAAATCTGCCCACATTATCTCCTTTTTGCCTTTGGCCAAAGAAATGTGATTAAAAGAATACTTCTTAGGGGATTTCATTCATACCAAAAAGCAACCCGCTGCTAATTTTTTTTCTAGGGAGTTAACTTTGTGTTGGACTCTGGGTTAAGCAGTTTATACTTTATTAAGTAGTTCTTATAAAGCTCGACAAGGTATTTGGTATTATAATCCCCACTTAATGATTGAGGAGACTGAGGCTCAGAGAAGTCAAATAGGATGCCCTCAATCACCCAGCTAGTAAAGGTAAAAGGGATGATTGAAATCAGTCCTGTCTGACTCTAGACAAGATGCTGCTAACCAGCAACAAACCAACAACCTCAGTTGTGAGTTAGTATCACAATTGAAAATAGGACTTGAGTCTCACACTGTACTGCCTTTCTGCATTGAGGACTCACAGGGGAAAGAGGTAGATACTATTTGCCAGGATAAGAACCGGACACATTAAAGAAACAGAAATAGGGACCCCTGGGTGGCTCAGTCCGTTGAGTGTCCGACTCTTGATTTCGGCTCAGGTCATGATCTCAGGATGGTGGGATCGAGTCCTGTGTCAGGCTCCATGCTAAACATTGAGTCCATTTGGGATTCTCTCCTTCTCCCTCTGCCCCTCCTCTCTCTCTCTCTCTCCCTGTCTCTTCTCTCTCTAAATGAATAAATAAAATGAAAGAAAGAAGACAGAAGGAGAAGAAAGAAAGAAAGAAAGAAAGAAAGAAAGAAAGAAAGAAAGAAAGAAAAGAAAAGAAAGAGAGAAAGAAAAGGCTGTTTTCCTCATCCTCAACCCAATGTTTTCATCACTAGAACTAAGAGCATGATAACAACTGTGAAGTTCTCTGCTCATGTAGAGTGTCCTGGGTTAATGCCCTCTCATTTCACCCCTACAACACTTGGACATGGGCACTATTACTGCCCCATGTTATGTGAGAAGGCAAAGGCTTCCAGGCTACACCACTTGTCCAAATGCAAATGGCAGGCTCAGGATAGAGCAGGGATTCAATGCAGACAACCCGTTCTCTTCATCCCTGTCTCCCTGTGAGCCATACTTTCCATCAGGTGTCATTGCCCCCTCCCCTCTGTGTCCATGATGGAGCCAAGAGGTTTACCCATCCCATGAAGTGACATGAAACTTCAAAGATCCACAGAAATCTTCTTTAATTTCAAGCCTCAGCAAGCACTAATCATATTTCAGCCTATTATTTGAGGCAGTAGGAAGACACAGAGCTGTATTAGGGATCTTTTTCTTTACTCTCACAGCAAGTTTCTCTGTGGCTTTTAGTCTTTTTCCTCCCCTGCAAAGACCTGCAAAACTGTTCTGTCCTCTCATCATAGAAAAGCACAAACTCAAACAGGGAGAGGCCTGCTGCTTCTTTTTCTTTCAGTTCCATGACTCTTTCAGCTTCCTTTTTCCCAGGCAAAGACCTCCCTCCAGGGCCTGGAGAGCTGAGCCACTGGGATTGAGAAGGGAGAGAAGCCAGCTTCCTCCTCCCAAAGGAGGAAGGGAGGGAGGATCTGCTGGCCTCAGGACAACAGAGTTAGCTAGAGGAGATGGCCCTCCCTGCCTGCGTGTCCTGCTTGCTCAGCTGCTCAGCATCTGCCCTGCACCCAGGAGTGGGGCTTCTCTAGGGTTTCTGCCAATCTCCTGGGCTCTGGCAAAAGGAGCCAAAACGGGCACAGATGTGTCCTGCATCCTGAGACCCTCGGGCACTGTTGGGGGACTCCAGAGTCCCCGTCTATGAAGCCAGGAGAGACATCCTGACTTCATAGGTCTCCCTACCTCCGATATCCTCCACTCATATAGCTTTTATTCCCCCTGTCCTCCCTGTCACTCTCCAAAATCCTCCCGACCTGCTCAGAAGAGAGCACATGCTGTAAGTGGAAAGAACTTTTGGCTGAACATCAAAAAGCTTGAGTTCACCCCTAGCTGTGTGGGCACTAATCCTCATCTATATAATGTGGCAAATGGCAACTGCTCTGTATTTCCCACAAAGTGGTGAGAATGAGAGGAAAATGTCCATGAAGAACCAGTTACATCAGTTACTGAGGCAATGACCAGGGTTGCTCTTAGTATGGCCACCACAGTGAACAGGGTACAGAGCAGCAGCGATGACACAGGTTTCACAATCAGGCAGATCAGGCATGAAATCCCGGCCTCCTCCTGAGATGGCTGAAGCTCATTCTCTTCATCTGTACATTGGGAATAAGATTGCCGGCCTCAAAGGATTATCATGGGATTCAATGCGGGGATGGACAGCGAAACACCTAGTAGAGAGATAGGTGGTTGGTGAGAGCTTGAGATGTGTCTGTCCTCTCCCAGTGTTCCAAATCCAACCTAGGGCTGCAGACCCCTGCACTACGGCTGGGCTGGCTGGACCTTGAGTAAAGGTACCTCCCATAGGGACCAAATACAACTGAAGCACATGCTCTGAGCCCTAGCTGCACTGGCCTGGAAGAAAGGTGTCATTTTTGCCCTCTGATCTACCATGATTGCCCTATCCTAGACTCACGCATTAAAAGGTTTCCTGAAACCCACTGGGAGTCCGGTACCAGAGTTCCAGGCAAGACATAATGCACGGGCGTTAGAGACAGTGAAATCTCACACAGAGCTACAAATACACATGCATAGACACAGCCTCCAGACTGAGATTTCTAAACAGGACTCCCTTTATATCTTGCCCCATTCGATCCACTTTTGATATATTTTTGACTCTCCACTGTTAAGGAAATGAAATGCTAAAGCTAGCAGGTGAGAGCTGAAAGTTCGACAAGGAATAGGGTATTTACAGAGTCCTGAAATCTTTAGAAGCGCTCCGTAATTTTAAAAAATGATAATTTTTAACAGGTGTACCTCATTTTATTATGGTTTGCAGATTGGTTGTTTTGTTTGTTTGCTTTGTTTTTTTTTTATTTTATTTTATTTTCCAGTGATCCAAGATTCATTGTTTATGTACCACACCCAGTGCTCCATGCAATACATGCCCTCCTTAATACCCACCAGTAAAAGTAAAGAGAAGAAAAGTAGCATCTCGTGTTACCAGTAATGGGAAAAGCGATACCACATGCTCCCTGGTGTGAGGCACTGAGGCACAGGAGCACATATGGAATCCTGACAAAATTGTCCAACCCACATTGAATCATGTGAAACTGCAAGCCAACCAAAGTGAGAGACAGTCTACAAAATAGGAGGACTGTGCTCTTTAAAGGTCAGCACCCTGAGATAGAAAGGAAAGTCAAGGAGCAGTTCCAGCTTAAAGGAGAAAAGAGACATAGAAGACTATGTGCACTTTGTGATTCCACACATTATTAGGAAAATCATAAAATCCAAGGTAAGTCTATAGGTTGGATAATACTATTGTATCAATCTTAAATTTCCTAATTTTGATCATTGTACTGTGGTTGTGAAAATCATTGTTTTTAGGTAAGGGTAAAGGAGTATAATATCTGCAAATTACTCTCAAAAGTTTAAGGGGGAAAAAAAGGCAGTGTGATAACGCAAAATATGAATTCTTGAAAATCCAAGGGACAGGTGTACCAGAGTTCTCTTTACTACCCTGACAACTCTTCCGTAAGTTTGAAATTATTTCAAAAGAGGAATTAACAAAATTCAAAAAAAAAAAAGTTCAAACCCTAAAATGGTGACATTTGAGGATTTCTTAGCTCTCACCTCCAGCTATCTGAACAATCTTATGTTCCACTCATTCTTTGTCATATAACTCACATTTAGCCATCCTGAGCTGCTTCATTTTTCCCAAAACAAACCCTACATTTTCCACTTTGGTTTTCATTCTCACTCAGATCTCTCTGCCAGCAGACTTCTTTTTACTCCTTCAACTTTTGAAATCCTATTCAACCCTGGACCTCCTTACAAAAAATTACCCAATATTAAGGAAGAAACCCTTGTTAGCTCCTAAACCCATCCAGTCTGCTGGGTTTACTCCTAAATCGATTTCACCCAGGAAACCGCAAACCGAATTCAGAGACTGAATCTAGGCTGCCACCTGGTGGTCACTAGGAATATATGCGTTTGAAGAGTTCTGTGAGCCGGTTTGCAGGATGGAAAAGTCAGGACAGGAATTCGGCCTGCAGCCTCCTTTGATCCCTCTGTGGGTTATAAAAATCCATTTCATGGATCGCTTTGAGACTGCAATTAAGATAGATTCATTGTTTTTCACAGAATATTCATGCAATAAAAGAGAGCTATTATAATTAGAAACATAAAATAGTATACTGAAATCTTAAAGACCATTTATTTCCATTTTACCATTTTATAGTTAAGGAACATGAAGTCCTAAAAAACAGACTTTTTGACCCCGCAGTCCTTTAGCAAATGTAGGTCAGAAGAAGCAAGTTCATTATGAGCATGACAAAAACTATGATAGGTAAACATAGAATGCTTTGAGTGGTTTAAATCTTTCATCCTGTCTTCTTATCTGCCTTATCTTCCCATCCTCTCATCTGCCTTCTAAGGTAGGCTTCCAGCTGCTAGCTCCAAGTGGGTAAGGGAAGGAGGGGACTCCAAAGCGGGAGGGAGGAGGAGGATGGTTGCAACAGGGGCTACTGCCTGGGGAAGGGTGCCATGTTTCCTCCGATGAGGTAGACCAGAGCAATCTGGGTGGTTGTGCTTCACTTTCACTTTCTCTTGTTATGAATCTCTTCCTTTCAGATTCTCCCTCTGTGCTTCCGTCTGGTTCAGTGTCTCTTCTCCCTTCTTCTCCACCTCTTCCTCCTTTTCTTTGAAACTAAATAAAGGATGTCTCCTTGGCACCAAGACTGCTGCACAGACCAGGGGCTGGGGTTAACACGTACATCATTTCCCCTCCTGCCGCTCTCCCTCTGATCAGCAGATGACAGTTATCCCACTTCCTCTGATTAACTGACACAACACTGATGCAGCATGATAATGTCTTTCCAGAAATCCTGGTTTGTTCTCCAGTCCCTCACTGGGTTCTACTCCACACCCTCGCTTTACCCACCAGAGTCTCTAGTTCACTGTGACTGGGGAACAGTCTGACTTTAGTGGGATGGCCTCGGAGCTTCAGGGCTTCCCTTCTAGGGAGATGAGAGAACAATACGGGCTTAGAAAAGAGCCACCTGTCCCTCTAATCTATTCACCTCCTGGCCCATCTCAGTGTAACCCAAGTTACATGCTCGTGTAAGTGCCTATACTCATGCTCATGCTCGTGTAAGTGCCTATACTCACCCTACATTTTTTTTTCTCTTACACCAAATCTACAGCAACCATCAAATTCTACCTGCTGTCCTGGGCTTTTAATGCCCATCCCCTTAAAGATGTTGGACTATCGGACCAAAGACCCCAGTTTTAAATATTCCTCAAATCCATGGGGTCACTAACCTCCCAGCACTTATTTCATAGCTCCACCAAGCTTCAACCCAACTTAAATGATTTTTTTAAAAGGGAAACTTATTTATTTACTTATATAGAACATGCGTGCATGAGCAGACATGAAGGGGGAGAGGGAGAGAGAGAACCTTAAGCAAGCTCCACGCTCAGTGCAGAGCCCAACACAGGGCTCAATTTCAGTGACCCCAAGATCATGACCTACTCTGAAATCAAGAGTTGGACACTCAACCAGGTGCTCCCTTAAATATTTTTTATTTGAAAAAATTATATTGTTTTTCTGTCATCCCCTCTTTCTTTTCCTGCCACCAATGCTATCATTGTCGTGAGTGTCATGAGTGATCCGTACCAGGTACCTGGTATAGAGAGAAACCCAACGGAAGCCCTCTTTTCTTCTAGACAGGGAGACCAAGATGAAAATTTTTCCATATTTCTTATCCCTTGAGTCCATGGAGCTCCAAAAGAATCCTGCCTCTCATCCTCCTACATCCTCAGATCCTTCCTCCTCCACTGCACATACACTCCATTCCATGGGCCCCAGGCTCTTTGCTCTTCAATAGGCTTGTAAAGCACTGAGCATTCACTGTATGAGTCCCACTTGAGACCTTAATGAGGTCCTGTGCTTCTAAGTTAAACAGGCTTGATCAAAGGAAAGATAGATCACAGCTCACAGGACAGTCAATCTTACGCTCAAACCATCTGAGCATGATGAAAGACATGAGTGTCACTATTTAATCTAGAGAAGACAGAACTGTAGTGTCTTTGGTGGAGGAAAACTTTCTCGAAAGTAATTTCTTTGGGACGGTCCTCAAAAAAAAAACAAAAACACTAATACGCTTGGGAACTACAAACTCTCCCCTTCTCAGGAGTCGCATTCCTATCAGCTTATTAAAAGCTTCAAGAAGTTGTGTCTAGAAATCACGTTTGTCTCTTGTTGACCATGTTTCCCCAAATTATTTGATCAGACTGGAGAGTGTGCCCTCTAAGGCAGAGCATTTTATGTTGTGTCTCTTCGTATGCCCCTGCACCTCGCTTCTTTCTGGCACCACCCAATAAAATGAAACTTGGATAGAATTTTAATTTCAGGTCTCTGAAGGAGTACTCTCCACAGAGGCCTAGGACAGATTGCTCCCCTGGGCTGCAGGACTACAAACAAGGATGCCAGAGCAAGACAGAAGGAAGGACTTTCCTGCAACTGAGTTGAGTGATTCAACAAGAAGGGTGTGTTGCAAATCCCATTTCTTGGAACCCTGAACTCCCAGAACACAGAAACAAAGAGAAGGAGATGACCTTGGTGGACTCTTTTCTGTCTGGAGAAAGTCTAGAAAACCATCGGTTAGTTGAACCACAGCCTTCCTTCCTACAAATCTATCTGCTATTCCCACTTTCAAGCCTTTGGTATGGCAAGGGAAAAAATTCACTTAAACTCCCACATCAGCAATGTGAAGGAACCAGACTCAATAAAGAATGGATGTTTGCAAAGCCTCACTCGCATCCGAGAAAGGAGAAAGGTTGAGGACTGAAATAAAAGCAGGTCACTCGCAGCTGCACCTGGGTGGAGGGGCCCAGCTGCTTGGCCCCGAGCAGGGCTGGGAGCTGCAGCTTCTGTCACGGGAAGGCCTCTCTGAGCAGCTGTCTGGGCTCTGTGGCTGGGATCTGGCTGGGCCAGCTGCCAGTGGAGTGCTCCATCCTGCAGCCTCAGAACCCACTCCCAGCTCGAGCTCAGCTGGGCCACTCAGAAACCATTCTTACCTCTCAGTGCTCTCCGGTTACCTGTCTGGGGGATAATATCATTCACAAGCAATTTTTACTTGGCTTTGCCATGAGTAATAGTTGTTTTCTACTGCATCTTCTATTACCCGCATGATGATTTCTTACCAAAGGTCTGTCACTTAATATTTTCATCTTCCTCAATAAACCACATGTAGCCACATGAGAGAAAAGAACAATAATGGCTGCAGAGCTCATAGATTCCTAGAGCCAAGAGAATCTTTGAAAATACTTCTGTATTTGTCAGAAGAGGAAACTGATGTCCATGAAACTATGTAACAACTACAAGGTTAATGTTAAAGTGGAGGGTCCCTTCTACTCCCAGTTCAATGTTTATACTGAATTCCTTAATGCCCAAGGGAGAGGGCTCCCACAGGGACACACGGGCCATGTGACAAGGCGCTGTACAGCCAAATCGCACAGGCAGTAAGTTGAGTCCTGAAGATGTTAATTCCTATGCACCGGACTACAGAGCCACCTAACGGCAGAGTCTGATGCTGGCGCCCACTCTCCAATGGCATGACACTACCAATATTCATCAAAATGTTAGCATTTTGGACAGGACCACCAATCATTCCTGTGCTGAAAAGCCCTGTATCTTCAAAGACATTTAGCATCTTTGGCCCTCGGACACTAACTACCAGGAGCAGCTTGAAAGTCACTCTGAAAATTAAAATGCCATTCCGTATTTACAAACTTTCTGTAGAGGTGCTCCTCTCTAGACCCCAACTGTTAAGGAAAACATTGCATTTCAGAAACTTAGGGCTAAAAAGAATTTTAAAGAGCTCCACTGGTTTAGTTGTTTTCATTGTATGGCAGATGTTGGAGAAGTGGGGAGACAGCTGGTCACCAATGCTAAATGTTAGGCAGGAGTGACAGTGATTGAGGGTTGAGGAAAATTTTTCAGAGTTTAAAAAAGCTTCTTGGAACTGAAAGCCAATAAACTGGAAACATCTCCAGGTTGTAACAGAGTTTAAAAAATTCAGCTTTAAAAGTTCCTTGGGAAAGCAGTCATTTATTTAGAAAGAAAGAAAGGGAGAAGAGAGAAAGAGAAACAAGGAAAGAGAGAGAGAAAGAAAGAAAGAAATAGAGAGAGAAAGAATTTAAAGTGGTTTAAACATTTTTTTAAAAGGGCTAATAAGTCAACCCCAAAAGAACTTGTCCACGATGTCACGCAATATTTAAAAAGAAGCTTCTATAGAATTTACCAGAGTGTGAAAGAGGTATGCAAACTCATCCATTTTGGCTCAGAACTGTCTCAAGTGTGTGATAGGGCTACGAGCATTTTGTCTGAGACAAATGTGAGTTAACTTTTAGACACCCCTCCTCCCGGGGACAGAAAGCTTTATCACACAGAGATTCCAGTAACATGGTAGGAAGACTCCTACACATGCATTGTTAAATGGGAGGTACCTTTCCCTTAATAGGAAAAGACCTTTCATTTTACAAAGACTAAGGCAGCCCTCTGACAGGAAGGGCTCTTTAGTGGTGAGCTCAGTGACTTCAGATCTTTTGTTCTTCAGTCTCCTGAGCTAGCGCAAAGGATGTGGCTGGGGTAGGAGGTGGAGACTATGCATGTGTGTGTGTGAGTGTATGTGTTCTCATTTCCGCTTCCCCTTTCTGAGCTGGCAACAGAAGTTTAATGAGGACAGAGAGAAAGGTACAACATGCAATATGATACTCTGTCACTGTCCTCACTCAGACCCCAATACCTGGGAAGGGCTTCGCCCGGCTTCGCTAACCGCTCTGCCTCAAACTTTGCTCCCTACCTGCGGACAGGTGAGTATAATTTCCACCTCAATTTTAAGACTATACTGATTTGGGATGGTGCTGGGAGAGAGGAGAAAACAGGAGAGAAATCAGGTTGCCAAGAAAAGGGAAAAATCAGGAGAAAATCTTCCACATCCCTGACTTCAGTCTTAAAAAATTCATCACTGTGTCTCTCAGAGCAAAAAGGACCCTTTACTTTTTTTTTCCTTCTGCCTACTACAGGAGAGGTACTCTATATAGGGTCACAAAACATGGGTTCTTTTGATGGTCTGAATTACTATTTAGGAATGTTTCACCTTTCTCGTGTGGGACGTTCCTCCGTGTGTCTTGCTCTATACTCCCTTGTCCTGTAATTTCAAGCTGATTCTAACTTTGAAAGTTTTTCTCAAGGAGTAAAGTTTCTCACTTCACTGCAGGTCCCATTCTAGTGCTCGTAACTGTGAACTAGTGGGAATACCTCGCCTAAATCAGTGCTGCTTTGTGCGGGTGTACCTACTCTCCTCCGAAGCTGCAGAAGAAAGCTGACGAGGAGATAAGCTACAGAAAGATATGTTGGGAGTAGATATGAGGGACAAATCACGCAATTGGACAGTGCCAGGCCAATTTAACTGGAAGGCTCAAAAGGGACAAGCACATGTGGGGGTTGTTTCTCAGGCTGTACATCTCATTGATGGATATAGGGATACATTGACCACTTCATGACTTACATGATCTCAGGTGGGGAAGGATCTGTGTTCCTCCAACATCCCTTGTCTTAGTGGCAGCCAAGCTGAGCATGTCACCACCTACGTGACTTTTGGGGAAGGTAGAGGAGTGGAAAGATCCTCCACACTGGGGTTTTCCCAGGCCCCTGCTGTGCAACTGAGCTTTCCGTTGGGTGGAGAAGAGGCAGGTCCCCAACACAGAACAGCAAACAAGATAAAAGAGCCCCCCAGAAATGGTTTGATAAAGATCATGAGGCTTTATAAATACCAGTGACTCTATCACAAATGGCTGCCTGTCTAAGCAAGGGGACTTCTTAGACAGTATGTGGCAGATGCTGAAGATAGCAGATTGGAGGTTGGAGGCTTTCAGCTTGTGTGTCCAAGCTGCAGGTTAACAGTTCTTAGGCTTGAGGGATTGGAGCTGAAAATCTGGTCTGAGTCTCCTGTAACAGGAAGCATTACTAGGAGGAGAGTAGGCCGGGTTTATCATGTATCTCTACTAGATTATTATCAGAGAGAACAAGAGGGATAGAAAGAGATCTAACAAATGATTTCTTATTCATGGGCACCCCAGAGAGTTTAGAAACTCTTTACAGCCCTACTGATAGCTGTTTCCATAACCCCCTGGTCCCTGAAAGGGAGATGGAACCCTGCAATTAAGCATTACATAGTGGCCCTGGGAGTCAACACAGTCATTTTTAGCTCAGGGTTTCTAATAGAGAATGACTCGTATTCTAATAGAGAATGGAGAGGAAGTTTGGTCCCAGCTTAAATCATGACTCATGGGTCCACCCTGGGCTACAGTAAGGAAAAAGATCCAACAGTGATTGTCACTTGACAATTGGCAACTATTCTGCTTTCCACCTAAAGAACAAAAGCAAAGTGGGTATCCCAGTACCCATGGTACTTTTTACCCTCTCCACACCCAATCCCAATATAGAAAGGCCTAAACACAGATTCTGAGAAGAAAGGGTGTAGATCTTTGTGAAAGAAAAAGAGAGGAGAATTAAAATGAGCACATGAGAGAAAGAGCTGCATTCCCATAGAAACAGGACCAAAGAATTGAAGACATGGATTCACAGAACTAAGAAATCCACTCACCCTCACTCCTGTCTCCAGACCAAGCCATCTGCAAACCAAGACAGGTAAACGGAGGTTTCTTCATCTTGCTGTCTTTGTAGCCCATCCAGGTGAAAAAATTTAGTGTCTCACAGCACTGAGAGCACAGGATTACACTTTTCCAGATGTATAACTTTAATGTTTCCCTGGTACTTTATAAGCCTTCCATAAAACTCATTCACACTGTGGAGCTGGGCATAGGGAAGGAAAGGAAGGAGAGAGAAATAGGTTTTAGATGGTCACTTTTCAGTATTTATTCAGCTGAAACTATTTATGGGAGAAAGATGGTAAGAGAGGAGGGTAAAATAGTTATACTCATTCATCGAAATTTTTCTTTATATTATTTATCAAATAACATCTCCCTTTTCCCCTGAAATAGATTGAACTGCTGCTTTAGACCATAGGAGTCTCAGAATGCTCAGATGCTATACTCAGGGGAGTTTTTGTTCTGAAGATCTTCCCAACTGCAGTGACATGGAAGAGAACTAGAAATTAGGAATATATTTCCTATCTATGCAGGAATGTGAGACCATATTGCAGGTTGGGGGTGTGTGTCGAATGGGGTGCTGTCATCCTGGCCTGAGATGGAGGTTGTCCTATCTACAGCAAAATGGCTGTCCTGGGATTTCCCAGCCCTTTGCAAGGGTGGTGATATGTGCATATCTTGGCTGTAAATGTGGATAAGATGCAGAAGGTCTTGTGGGCCCCATCATGGAAACTCTGTTTCCTTCTTGTCTCCTCCCACACTTGTTTTCACTCTCAGTCCCAGTTTACAGGCCCTGTTTGGGCATAGGCACAATATGGAAAGAAGAGAAGAGAGGCCTGTCTGATATGTGTTCCTGGGAGGAGGCCCAGAGTGGAAACCAGAGTGGCATGAGGAAGGTGGTGTGATGTAAAGGAAAAAGTATAGACCGGGGGCTCAGATCTTGCAAGTTTCAGTCCCATTTATAACCTTAATATTTATGTGATTTCAGATAAGCCTCCCCTTCTCTCTCTCTCTCTCTCTCTCTCTCTCCTCACTTTCTCTCCCCCAACCCTTTCTCTTCTTCAAAATGGCTGACCAGGATTAGATGATCTCTCAGATCCCTTTGGGCATGAAGTAAGAAGGAAGGAACTACTTACTGTTTATGTTTTCTTTCTGCTCAGCAGCCACCTGGATTTGATACCCACTGTTGTATGCCACTGCTCACTCCTTCTTTCTTATTCCTGAAAGTGTTCTGACTTTGGTGGATGGTTTAGACTGAGGGAAGACTAATAATAATAATTGTTATCATTTAATCAGCACTTCCTTTATATATCAGGTACCTAACCTCCATTACCTGATATTAGCCCCCAGTAGCCCAACAAGTTGTGTGTTACCTGTTTTATATACAAAGAAACTTGGGTTTAGACGGGACAGATGATTTTAGCAAGGACACACATACAGTAAGTAGCTAGAACTGTGATTTCAAACAAAGCTAACTCTGATCCCAAGGCCCTTGCTCTTTCTTTACAGGCCCTCTCTTTTCCTTCCTGAGAGTTGGCCCTCTTCACTGGGCCCCTTAAAAATATCCCCATGAGACACCTGTAAGCGGAGCTGACATTTGGCAGGTACAAATTGGTAGACCCATAATGATTGCTAAAATATTTCCATGCCAATTTATGATAAATATCAATTGCCCCAAGTCCAGTGAGTGCCCATGACCAACTTGACTATCCCAGCTCTCCACACAAGGTTCCCCAGACCAGCGCCAGAAACTCAATGCCATATACTTGCAGGACCCAGCTACGGGGCTGTGACTGGTATCAACTCTGATTGGTCTGTGTTACTCTATTACCATCCTTAAATGTTCTGAATGGCACAGCAATCCAAAAGCAATGTGGAATCCCAGGCACACTTTTTCCTCTCAACTGGAACCTTGCTGGACCTGCTGCTGAACTGACAGGTGAGCCTGACAAAAGCAAAATTGCTTCGTAATCTAGTCGGGAGTTAGGAAGCAAAACTATGCTAATAACCAAAAAAAGCAACATTTCCTTCACTAAGATTAACACAAAGCCAAGCATGAATTAATTTCGGTTTTTGCTGTCTCTTCTATATGAGGCTATAAAGTGGAGAGTTTCTGTAGCATGTGAAATGCAGAATTCACTGAAATAGTTTCTCCTTTCTTTCATCCCAAATTACGTATACCACTGATACTTGGGTAGAGATATTAGTTTATTTTATTATTCTATAATTAATGGAAAGACCATATAACTAGAATCAGACCAACCTGAGTTTAATTCTCAACATTATAAGATCCTAATTATATGACCTTGGATAAATCACATATGTCCCTGAGCTTCACATAACAATAGTTAACTCAAAGGTGATTGTCAGGATTAAGTGAGATAATTTACAAGAAGGTTTTATGAATAAATATAAGGTACTCTGTACATCCCAGTAATTTTAGCACCAATCACTTTGGCACATGCTACTATAATGGGGAATCTTTGACTACATCCCTTAGAACACAGACTGAATGTATATGGTGTACTCAATGCATAATAATGACAGACCCATAAAGGTTTCCTCCTGCTACTACACTTGCTGCTTCTGCTGATGATTTTTGTTAGAAGATACTCTTTTCAAAGCTCTTACCTCCTGAATCTTCTTTTTTTATTTTTTAACATCTTAATTTTATTTTTTTCAGTGTTCCAAGATTCATTGTTTATGCACCACACGCAATATGTGCCGTCTTCTTTTGTCTAACTTTGATCCTGTCAGCTGAAAAACTTTGCTTTGAGCTATAACATCCTCAAAACAAAAAGAATTCCCTCCTGCTCTATTTGTTGTAGTCAGATTCCAGAACATTGGCCAGATTGTGGAGAAATATTAAGGGAGCAAGCCTCTAGAGAGATGTAGAAAAGAGGAAAGGACAAAGGGCTGAAAATGAGAGCAAAAGGGAAAATACGGCTTTTAAAGAGTGACTCAGGCAAATAGCAATAGAATCAGTGTGGAGTTTTTTGGGTTGAGGAGCAAGCAGTTAGTAGGAACATCAGAGAAAAAATACCAGCAGGCTAGGACTTCCTTCCTCACAGGAGTTAGATTAAATAAAATACCAAATACAAATAGATTGAATACAATAAACCAGTATCACAAAAATGGTCCTCAGATTCCAGAGGGAACTTCTGACCAAGAAGTGGAAACTTCGAATGGAAAATTCTAGGAAAATATTTTTTAAATAAAGAAGAATTTGATAGTTTAAGCTTTATAAAATTCGGTGTGGCCCTGTGTTCCATCAACAAAAGATCAGCATGACTATGCCCCAAGCCTCTCTGCTCTTCACCACAAGGTATAAAAATACATATACATTAGGATTTGTGACCTGTGGAGAGTCGGAAGCCCCTGTCCCATGTCATGTACTAATGAGGTTAGTTATTCAGCATTGGTATGATTCTTGCTCCTCTGTAGGTACAGCATTTGCTGAACCTCTCCTGCAATAGGTACCCTGCTGGATCATGAGATGGGGCTTGGGGGAAGGGTTACAAAGAAGGGGGCATGATGATGAGACGGGTGACCTCTTCTCTCTTGCAGCATAAGGTGTGGGCATATGTGCTATTTGCTAGAGGTGGGGAAGAGAAGAGATGACTGGATAGGCCTTCAAAGTACAGATAGAATTTGTGTGGGTGAGGGGGGAAGCGATGAAACTTTCTTTAGCATAAGCTAAAGAAAAAGTAGCAGAAATGTTCAAACTGTGCTGGACCTCAGTGAGCAATGCCTAGCAGAATTACACTCCCTTGGGCCCCTTTTGGGCTTCCCCAGTTCAAGACTCACTGCTTTCCTGAGTCCGTGGAAGTTGCGAGTGCAGGCACATCATAAATCAGTGTCACCGGGGAAGGGAATCTGCCAAATGGGAAGTAACACCAGAGGCCACGGGACCATTTCCTAATGCTTCTGGGGAAAACCATGCAAAAGCATTTTCTTTTACAGGTATTATCCATACAGATATTTCAAACTCAACTAGAATAAATTCAAATGCATTGATTGAAAGCAGATTTGTACATTGACTCCCACCAATTCATTTTCAAGAGGATGAAACTGCTGTCCGAGGAGGAAACCTAACTGACTAGTCAGGAGTCAATGAGCTGGACCAAAAGCTTGAAAGAATGCCCACGTCTACCCTGATCCCTAGTCACTACTCTTTTCACGGCTCCCAACTCTCTTATACATCTAGCTGTATGTATTTGTATGACTCGTCTTGAAGGAACTATTATGTCCAGGTCCTTCTCTCTATTACAAAGCTGCCATCTGCAAGCATCCAGCCTGCAATTCTTTCTAATGCTGTCACTGCTGATGTGCTTGTCTGATATCATTTGCCGCTTCCTCCAGATTCCCACAAAGAATACCCAGTTTCTTATCTCTCAGCAACACAGCTTCCTCCTGTGATCTCTAACCAGACAGTTCTATCCCTCCCTCCCTCCTAATATCACTGTGTTCATCTTGTTCCCATATAACACCATAAACATGTCTCTACCGCAGAGATTGGGGGGAAATGAATGTGTTCAATTCCCTGGATCCATGTCCAGTCTGCCACAGCGAAGATTAGCTTAGATGTGCCTTGCATCTTTTCTTTCAGACTTGAAACCATGTTGCTTTCCCAAGGGAAGAAATTATTCCATTCTCACCCACATTGCTCAGAAAATGCCTGTCATTCTCAGTGGGCGGTAGAGTCCTTAACTCATCCAGGCTTTTTGTTGCCATAACCATAATAGTCATTTATTTATAAACCCTTCTTTGGAATTCTTCAGCATTGAGGATTCTGTTTCCATAGGCTGTAGAAGCCAGGTCTGACTTCATGAAGAAGGTTCACTAATAACTGGGCTTTGCAAGTGCAGTGCGTCAAAGGCCGAGGGGCAGGAAGATAGAGAGGGAAAAGAACATGAGAAGAACATAAGGTTTAAAAGGAGATAAGCATTTTCAGGGGGCAAAAGAGAAATTAGCCTCTATGTGTCCAACGTATTTTCAAAGATGTGAGATGAATGTAGAACAGATTCATATCACAGAGGATGTCGAAACCCAAGTAGAGGTCTCTATCTACCATCTCAACTTGCAAGATTCTGGCACTGCACTAAGCGTTATGGGGGTTCAGCTATAAAACGGCACATCCAGAAGTTTACGGTACCGGAAGCATCAAATTTTAGGGCATAATGTCCCAGTTGAGAAACTGAGACCAGAGAAAGGGATCGAATTTTCCAAGGTTATACCACTAGCAAGTGGCAGAGTGAAGTGTGGGAGTCACATCTTCCTTCTTTCCTCCTTCCTTTCTTCCTTCATTCCCTCCTTTCTTCTTCCCTCTTCCCTTCTTCCTTCCCTCCTTTCTTCCTGCCCTCCTGTCTTCCTTTCAAATTCCCCTCACTACCAAAAAATTCTTCTTTGTGAGCTGAGGAATTCTAATTCTTGGGATTTAAATGAGGTCCATTTACTCTGGGAATTAAAGACAGTAGTCAAGTCAGCCTTTGACGTTTTCTTCTCTGGACCAACTGACATCAACCTATTCAACATTTTGAAGGTGCAGAAGAAGGTAAATAAACCCTGATCAAGACATTTTAGATTTCCCAAGTTCTTCTAGTTTCATCCTTTCTTTTATCACCCCACAAGAGCTATGACTAAAGGACAAGTTTTCTCTGTGCCCCCTCTTTGTGATTTCCCTGCATCACAAACTGAATTTACTCATTCACTTTCCGTTCAAAGGCCCAGGCAGTGGACAAAGAGCCAGGTGCTCAGGGTTAACAACGTCTCAGGTTAACTGCTGTCTCTCATTGGAAAATTCTAGGGAATGGGCAGGACCCGAAGTAAAAGAATTTAGGTCTAACCACAGTAACTATGCATCATCATTCTTCTCTGGGTATGTTTTGTCTGTAGCAAACAGAGGCATCCAAAACAATTTTATTGCCCTAGGAAGGCACTTTAGGTTCAGGGTGGTCTTTGCAAAAACAGCTATGTTAGAGCCTCCATGGTTCCACGCCTCCCTAATGAATTTGTATTGAAGGCTTTGAAGAATAGGAGTCTCTGGAAACCTGAAATCTTATATTTTTTTCCTCCTGCTTTCCCTTACTCCAACAATTAAGAGCACAGCTATGAGGATGGGGCTGTTGAAGGCAGCTCCAGGGAGCAGAGGGATGAGTCGTGAAGTCAGGCTTCTCTGTGTCCTGTGGGTTGAGTGTGGCAGGCAGGGGAGAGGCAGGAGGATTGAGCATCCGCTGATGAATGTGCATTAGCCTCAAGGCTTTTTAAGCTCTATTCATTCGGGCAAGATTCTTCCCCTCTTTCTTCCTCTTTCAATAAGTGGCTCATGCCATCAGAACATATCTTTTAGAAGACACGGAGATGTTGAGCAGGCAGTGTTAAATGAAATATAAATGTATAAATGAACTGAGGAGTTAACTGTTAGCTGTGGAGAAGCCCACATTGACAAATTAGAAAGGAATGACTCTGCAGGTCGTGACTGCTCATTGTATAAGGCAACGTCTCTGCCTGTTTGTTGGTGTTATGGGATTTTTTTTTCCCAAGAGAAATCTTATGTGGACCCCCTAATATATAAAAGAGGGGGGGAAACAAACGAAGAAACAAACAACAGACTCAGAATGATTCTAGTTGGAGTGACATCCTGGCTGTGGCACCTTGGAAATTTTGTCTAACGTTTGAGATCTGGAAATTCTTCATTTATCTTTATGAAGACCAAATAAAGTGGACTTTATCAATTGTCAATTTAAAGATATTCTAATTTTAGTGGAAGAGTCTGAGAGACAACATTCTTAAGGATTGAAGAAAACTGTTTTCTAAGACAGTATGCCAGCCATCATGAGAAGTTGCAATTCTTTAAGTTATAAGAACTTTCTCAATGTCCCTTAAATCATAAGATGTTTGAAGTTCCAAAATTTGTTGATTTGAAATACTTGCCCTGGTATATGTCAGAGCGTTTGGGGGGGAAGTGTGCGGGACGAAGACAGAGGAAGGGCTGGACAACTCCCCCCACCCTTCTTGAAAGGGCAGAGGGGTCATGCTCCTCCGTGCATTGCTGGGAAGATGTGGGGGAAGCCCTGGGGTAGTTTCTGAACAGAGCATGAGGGAGTTATCACTGTATTTCAGCTCTCCGAGCAGCATTCCTAGGGCAGGAGGCCCTAAAGTCTGAGCCAGAGCCATGGAGGGCTCTGTGCTGAGCCCCACATCCTGGGAGAAACGGCGGGCCTGGCTCCGGCAGAGCCGCCACTGGCAGACCCAGGTCCTGGAGGAGGAGGCCGCAGCTGTCCTGCAAGATGTCTCAGATCCTGAGCCTTCCAGCCTGGACGATGTTTTCCAGGAAGGTAAGAGGCAGTTAGACAACAGACAGACTTGCCCGTGGTCTCGTGCCGGGGGAAACATGCCCGCAGGCACAGGTCTGCAGAGTGTCCTCAGTGGGTCCCTTGCTGAGGCTGGGTCTTCAAGGAGGCTCATTTTGATGGGTTTAATGCATTTAAAGGAAAAGTAAAGAAACACAAAATATATAATTTTGGGAGAGAAAGATAGGCATAAAATAAGGAAAAATAAAATACATTTTTGCATCATCCCCAGAAGCTGTCTCTAAGGGCCTGAGGTCAGGGTTCTCCTGAATAACCTTGGGGTATTTTTATTTTGTCTGGGCAACAAAACGACACTCAGTTTGGATGCCTGGACTCTGGTTACAACTCTGCTGCGAGCAAGTTGTGGGACTTTTGGCAAGTCACTTACATCACAAAGACATATTTGTCTGATGGAAGTGGTGGTACCTAAAGTCTGAGTGGGATTTTTCTTTTCCTCCACGCCTCTCAGAGCTTCGGTGAGGTTCAAATGAGACTACAAACATTAACATTAAAAACAAAAACAAAAAAACCCTCATATAAATAAACCCATCTGGCAAAAAACAAAAGCACAAACGCAAGATTGTGATTTTTTGTTGTTGTTGCTTTTTTCCCTGTTATTTATTTTTTATTTTATTTTAAGGAGAAGGATCCACCCTGTTCCCAAACCCTGGAGAGAAGGGAGCCGTGGGCCTGTCATCCTGGGCATTTTCCAGGTTCTAGGAGGAAGGAGGCGGGAGGCAGAGAGAGAGAAGAAGCACCCACTATTTTTATACATGGATGTATTCCTGTCATATCTTAAAGAAAAGTTTTATGGGGGGAAGAGTCTTATGACGTGGCTCACAAAGGAGACACTTGCAGAAGGAGATGGGTTGCAGGGAGGAAGTCTGACCTCCTTCAGCTCTCACGGTGATCTGACCTCTGACATTTCCAGGAAATCCAATCAACAAGATTGAAGACTGGTTGCAGGATTGCGGGTAAGTCCTGGGAGGCCCTGGCAGTAAATGCGGTGCCTGTGTGGAGACGCTTGCTGGTACTGACTCTTCAGAACTCAGAGACGGGAAACGGGTTTGATTTGGGCCTAAAGATCAGGAGTGAGGTTGAAATGCTGGGGGCCTGGGGGAGCGGACTGTACAGGTTTGGGTGAGTGTTACCAGTAACTGGGCCTGGACTGGAAATGAAGTTAACTCTGGGCTGAGATGAAGTTAGGGTGGAGGTCTGGAAATCCAGGCTGGATGTGGTCTAAAGCCCAGAATGATGGAAATGTCTGGGGACTGTCTGGGCTGAGTGGCAGATCCCTATTCCATCGCTTCTCCCTCAGACTGGAGTCTTACACCGTGTAACAAAAGAGGAGTTAGAAACCTCATTGTTCTTATGAGCCCAGGAATTCATCACTGCGTTTATTTCTACTACAGAACACAGGACGATGGGCTAAGGGTTTATCGCATTTACTCAAAGCAGTGAAGAACAGGAGCAGGCACTTCAAGGCAAAGTGCAGTATCTCCCCCCTCAGAAACACTAAAATATGAGGCCCCACACCCCATCAGCACCATTTTAGGCTCGGTCTACCCAGACACAGAGGGAAAGCTTCTATGACTTATGTAAGTCTGATCATCTATGCGATAATTCTGAGAATTTGTAACTCCAGCCTGCTCCTGCTTTCCCCTCCAGGAATGTTTCAAACTTTATAGAGCCTTTAATCTGAACTCACCCATTAACACATAAACAAACCCAAACGTGCTTCTTTGGTAGGAAATAAATTGTACCAAATCATCTAAGGTTGTTCATTTCAACTCTGCCCCAGAAAGTAATGCCCAAAAGGATTTATTCTGTGTTTTTGTGGGTTTGCAAAACATACTGCCCTTATTGTCCTGACCTGGCTCACAATTCATTGCCTTCACAGTCTGTGAAGGGTCCTCAAAGCTCAGGAAGTGAAGGGATGGTAGAAACAAGAATGTTTGCACATTCTAGTGTGTCATAACTGTCCTAGGATTTGGAATGCCTTACCTGGTATCTACAGGAGAACCAGTCAACTCAGCTAATGCCTTTGTGTCATTAATTACTCCAGAGTTAGTTTACATCATTAATGACAGAGCATTTGCTGATGTCTGATTGTCTAAATGGCTTAGAAGGGGGCCAAGGAGTTTAAAATATGCTCCTTGACTTCAAACATACTACATTCTAGCTGAAAAGAATAAATTCACAGGAATACAAGATTGTAAACTCCAGAGATTACCCTTCCCCACTTGTATTCCACAGAGATAAACCCTAAACCAAAACATGTATTGAAAAAGTGGTCTGGTGAATCAAAAGGCTCAGAGTTGAGCCTGCACTCCTGTGTGAGCACCTGTCAGAAAACAAACAAAATTCCTAGCCCAGACGCCTCGCCTGTAAGGTGGAGACTTGAGATAATAATGTCTCAACGTTTCTTGTGAGATTTAAATGAGATAATATGTGCACAAGTGTTCTCTGCCCTGTAGCAAAATGTGAGTGGTGAGGTTTATAAAGAAGAGACTTTCTGCTACTTTAAAACAGCTCTATCGACTTAACATCAGTCTGTCTAAATCTCATTATTTCTCAGAAAAGTATGTGATACATACCAGAAGTGATACACACCAACTCTAGGACAGTGGTTACCTCTGGGAAGGAAAAAAGTAGGAAGGAAGGGGAGTAAAATGAGACTTTAATTATATTTTAATATTATATTTATATTTTTTAACAGAGATCAGAAATGAAAATGACAAAACGTTTACCTGTGTGAAAACAAGGTGGCAAGTGCAAAGGTGTCTGTCACATTTTCTTTCCCTTTCTATGTGTTAAAAAATTTTAATATTTATACTTTGAAAAGCCCACAGGAAAGTCTCTTAACACATATTAGTCTCTGCAGGGGGAATTTCGGTTCATAAAACATTTCCAATTTTCTCTATTTTCTAACCTTCTCTAATATATATGTAATATTAGTTATATGGGAAAACTAGAAAAATTAAAGGCTGATGATGGTTGATGGTAGCGAGAAAACACTGGATTGTGGTCATGGATGATGAAGAAGAGGGGGAAATGGCATTGCAGATATGCCATTCTGAGTCATACAGTGTTCAGTTCTTAGGCTTTTGAGACCACTGAGGAAGGAAGATGAACAAGGAGCCTACATTCACAGGACATCTGTCCACTCTGTTGACAGGTGCCTGCAAGGCGTTTTTCAAATTTTACTTCAAGACTGTATAGTTTCTGTTTTCTTTCCAATGTCAGACAGACATCCTCCGATAGGAAGACAGTTTTGTTTTCTGACGAGCTCTCCAAGAAAGCCCACCAACTTCCTGGGTGATTGAACATCAGTGTATTGAATCTAGTGGCAGACCATTCTGCTGCACATCAAGATCATGTATATTTTTACAAACTCTGCCTATCCTTTTGCTTCCTCCTCTTAAAGCTCCCGGGGTTGGGATGGGGTTGGGTGGGGGTGGGGATTCCAGGACATGAATGTGTTGCTTGTGAATCATTGGAAGTAGGGTTAGGAGCTCCAAAATCATCTGCGTCGACTTTAGCTTAACTCTCTACAAGCAAAGTCTATTGAAATTGCTGGAAGAAGCTAAAAACAGTCACATCCTTCTCACAATCTGATCCTCCTTCCTACTTTTGCTTATGAATTGGGTATACAGGAGAAGAGGTATACAGATATACCTTGGATCTTGTATTTCAGACTTGAAATGATGCTAAGGGCTCTTTCAGTAAGATGGAGAGAGAGGAGCAGCTATAGATCTACTTCCTAGTCATCAATTTTATGTCCTAAGCAATAACCCATGAAAGGCCTGGGACTTGGGTGATGGCCATGACATTTTAAATCAACTTCAGTTTGATCAGTAGATCCAGGTGCCTGTCTTGTACTTCTGTGGTAGATTCCACACACACAGCCTACTGTCCCAAGGCTCATCCTGGACTGGTCTTTATATAGAGAATATGTACATGCTTACCACGGCACAACTAGAGAAGAAAAATGTATGAGGAACACCGAACAGAAACTTGTATCTAGTGAATAGTACTGAGTTTTGTATGGACAAACCATACAAATTTTATCAGAGGTATTTTTTTTTTATTTCAGAAGAAAGCTTTCCTTTATTTTTTTAAAGATTAATTTATTTATTTAAAGAGAGAACATGAGTGGGGGAGGGGTAGAGGAAGAGAGAGAATCTCAAGCAAACTCCTTGCGGAGCACAGAGCTGGAAGCAGGGCTCTATCTCACGACCCTGAGATCATGACCTTAGCCGAAATCAAGAGTCAGACACTTAACCAACTAAGTCACCCAGGCACCCCTATCAGTGGTATTTTTAATGTAAATTTTATTGAAGTGTAGCATACATATCAATAGCATTTTTCTTTTTAATATAGCTGTGGTACGTATCAACAGGTATAAGTTTCAGCTATGCTGGGTGAATAAGTTCTAGAGATCTGTACAACTTGGTGCCTGTGGTTAACAGTGCAGTACTGTGCACTTCAAAATCTATTGAGGGTAGCTGTCATGTCAAATGTTCTTACCTCAGGGGGAAAAAAAAGTCAAAGGGAAGCAAGGAGATTCTGGGAGATGTTGGATATGTCTGTTATCTTAACTGATAATGGCATCATGGGTGTTTGAATATGTCCTCTTAAGTATACATTCAATATGTACAGATTTTTGCATGTCAGTTATACCAGCTAAAATAATAGCCATGTAAGTTATATTGAAAAATAAAATACTGAAAAATAAACAAGTATTAAATATAGAGTCCCATGAATTTTCTTCAAGAGAATACCAAACACCCACGAAATATGAAGCAGAGCATTACCACCATTCCAGAAGTCTCCTTCTGGAAGGTCTCCTTCCATTCATTACCCTGCTTCCAAGGGTAACCCATAACCTGACTAAAAGAAAACTTTTGCACTTTTTAAACCTGGTATAAATAGAATCATACAATATGTGCCCTTGTATTTTTTAATTTTAATTTTTTATTGACATATACTTGACTACAATATTATATTAGTTTCAGTTGCACAATACAGTGATTCAACAATTGTATATGTCATGAAATGCTCACCATGATGGGTGTAGTCACTGTCACCATACAAAATTTTTATAATATTATTGACTATATTCCTGATGCTGTACTTTTCATCTCCGTGACTTACATATTTTATAACTGGAAGTTAGTACCTCTTTCAATATGCAGTGTTTCCTGTCTGTTTCTTTTACTCAGCATGATGTTTGTAGTGCTCGTCCATGTTTCTGCATGCAGTGACAGGTCATTCTTTTTTATTGTTGTGAAGCAGTAAAATGTATATTTATCATACAATTTATCCATTTCACAATACAGATTTGGTGTCTCCCGACTCTGGGTTATAATGAATAATATTTCTTTTGGTGAACAGACATAGGTATTTCTATTGAGTGTAGACAGTGGAATACTAGTGTGTTTCAGTTGTAATTATAATAACAGTCAGCTTTGGCACTTGCATTAATGTGTAGCTGCAGCCCAAGCATTAAATACAAGAGTAAATCTCAGTATTCTAGTAGTTGACTATATAAGTTATGGGGTTTTTGGAGTAATATTAAATATAAATTTTTACTTATATTTGTAATGATACATAGACTAACATTTATGTTTGTGATATGATCTTAAAATACATTTTTATATAATTATCTGTTAGGAAAAGAAGCACATATATGTAGTTCTAGTTATATTGTTAGAACTATTCATTCTTTTTTTTAAGATTTTATTTACTTATTTATTTGACAGAGAGAGACACAGGGAGAGAAGGAGCACAAATGAGAGGGGGAAGTGGGAGAGGGAGATGCACGCTTCCTGCTGAGCAGGGAGCCTGATGTGGGGCTTGATCCCAGGACCCTGGAATCATGACCCAAGCCAAAGGCAGACACCCAACAACTGAGCCATTCAGGTGCCCCTAGAGTTACTCACTCTTAATTAGCTTGGATATTGTTACACATTTTATTTTTTTAAAAGATTTTATTTACTTGTTTGACAGACAGAGATCACAAGTAGGCAGAGAGGCAGGCGGTTGCGGCAGGGAGCAGGCTCCCTGCCAAGCAGAGACCCCGATGTGGGGCTCGATCCCAGGACCCTGGGATCATGACCTGAGCCAAAGGCAGAGGTTTTAACCCACTGAGCCACCCAGATGCCCCTTGTTACACATTTTATAATGTACCTTGATGTACAGTTTTTTTTTCCATGAAGACATAAAAATTCAGATTTTGGAAAATGTAGTTGATTTTTCACTATTGAAAGGAAAGCATCTATAAAAGATGTCTACACATGCAATGATTTATTTTGTAAAACTTAAACACAGCTTGATCTACAGATGCTCAATTAGTAAACCCATTGCTATTATTAAACATTTCATTGAGTGATTATATACTGAGATTACATCCAAAGCATCATGTGCAACTTCCCTTTTAAAAACTTTCAGGACTTTTCAGTCCTTGAAGCAGACTTAGATCATGACGGCAGATAGGCATCCAAGTCCCCCTGTTGGGTATTTGGGAACACAACAGCAGCCAGAAAGCAGGAATGCAAGCCAGGTGCTGTGGTCCCAGTTCACCACTTTTCATAGACTGCTTCACTCACCTGCTTTAGACACAGAATTCTTCCTTGTCTGTAAAACTGAGTTGTTTCTCGCCACCATGTATGCTGATTTCTGTTTGTTCCTCTTGTGGAGATGGTATAAGTTTGATAAGACCCTATCTTAAAATGTAAAATTAAAATCTGTAACCAAGATGCAGTTTCTGGTGCTTCCTGAGAGATATGATCATCAGCAAGAACCTGGCACGGGGGAAAGGAAGAAGGTGTGGGGACCTAAGCTGACCTCCTAGAGGTTGAAAAATATCAGTATTTGTATCTGTGACGGCTCCCAAGCCACTGCTTTTTATAAATGTATCTCTCTGGTTTTGCTTCTATATTCCGTCTCCTATTTTACCAAGCATGTGCAGACTTGTTGCTCACCAAGCTGACTGTGGACAGTGCAGTCGGTGCAATGGCAGCCCACGCTACAGCACGTACACACATACACAAAGACAGTATGGTGCGGCACAAAATCCAATGCTCTCCAGTCCCACTTCCCCTGGCCACTTCAGAGAACTTATCAAGGAACTACTCTCAGTTTGCTTCAACCTAAAAGCAATTAAATACTGCTTCATCTCATTAGGAAATTATGAGAACTAATGGGACACATTTGAGGAAAAGTCCCTTGGAAAATGTATGATTTCAACCTATAAGATTGTTTTTGGTCCTCAGATACTCTGAAGAAGGGTTTTTTGAGGAAACAGGACAGTCAAGCTACAATGGTGAGTACAGTTCTTTCTCCTGTTGTTCTTCTACCAAGATAGTGACATGGCTCTGTGTGTGTGTGTGTGTGTGTGTGTGTGTGCGCGCGCGCGCGCGCGCGTGTGTGTGTGTGTGTTTATGCACATGCACTTGCATATGCAGGCATAAGAACGCTGGCTGTGCTTTAATTGCCTGTCTATTGGTGGTCACAAGGCAGTCCAGGAGATCCAAACGATGGAGTAAATGTTGGCTCAGCGCTCACAGGCTAACTAGCACTAAAGATAATCTGCTGTCAGTGGTTGCTCAGCTAACAACCACTGCTATGGGAAAAGAGTTTTATAAGATGCGTGTGAGTACACTCTCCCATGTGCTCACTATCTGACAGAGGATTGTATACATGACTATATGATATAGGGGACAGGTTAATTACAGGTGATCGTTTAAGTCTTTCTTTTTTTTGTTTATGTCTTTCTAAATCAAAATATGAATGTGACTTCTGAGGTAGTATATGTAGAGCTGGGGGAAATTTTGCAAATGTGATGTATGACATGATTACGTGGTTACAGATGTTCATATGTACAGGTGTGTGTGTGTGTGTGCAAGCCTATTTTCTCTGACTTTTGCCTTATTTAACAGGGTGCCTCAGCCATGGAACCAGCTTTGAAGATGACTTGACCCTAGGAGCAGAGGGTAAGTGGCACAGCCTTCTGATGTTGGAATCAAGGAAGGGGATATATAAGAGATGAATTCAGGGTAGAAGGAAAGGGAATTGCTGTAGAAAGAAACAACCTATTCCCTGGGGTCTTACCTGTGGGAAAAGAGCAGTCTCATTATGAACTAATATTAAAACTCATAAAGCTTCATGTGCCCAGAAATACTTCTTCACCAGCCTGACATGACATCTACCAGTCCATCATTAGGGTTCTCATCTGTCCCCTGGGAGGACAACATATAAAATCACCATAACGTTGGCTGCCCAGACATCTTTGAAACTGTTGTCTGTATAGGAAACCCAAAGCAGCCTGAACAGTGGGTATAAGTAGGAGACCACACTGAAGGAGAGAACAACTTGAATAATGGATGGAGATGTGGCAACCTACCAGTGTCTCCTGAGACCTGTGGAGACTCATGATGTGAGGCAGGAACACTAGCCTGAAGGGCTGAATGATGTTCTCTTCCTCAGAACAGAGAAACTCTTGCCTCAACACCAGTCATGGTATATAATTCAGAGGCTCCGGACCACTTCCTCCCTGCCACATCTGCCCCCCTTCCTGGTCTATGTTTGATGAACTTTAGATACCCCACAAAGAGCAGAGTTCATGGGGTTCAGCTAGCCTGTAGTAGTGGCAGAGGGGAGTGAAGGGGACTGAGTGTTAATTACAGAGAGGCAGCTTAGGTGATTTTCATTTTCCTTTCTAACTTTCTCTTTGCCTTTCTGTTCCTTGTCCAGCCACACTGTTGGCCACCGAAGGCAGAGTCTTCTCCAGGTAAGTGTTCGGTTCCCCCAGACTGAATGATGTCTTCTTCAGGAGCTACTGAACTTGGTGTAGATGGCAGAGACAAAGAGATGAAAAATAAAAAGCCCAAGAGTCACAAGAGAGAGTGAGCTGTTCCAACCAGGAATGAGGCCCTAGACTGAGCTTTCCCAGTAGACGATAGACAGTACCCAGCAGGGAGTAAATATGCCCAGCAGAACATGTCTTGGATCCGGGGTGCAGACTGCTTACAAGCTTACAATGACATCAACTCTGATCCCTGCAGGAGTTTCCTGGACCAAGTCCGGCCCTGCCAACTCCTTGATCTTGGCTGCAGCTTGGCCTCCAGCAGCATGACGGGTGGCACCAACAAGACTAGTTCAAGGTAGGTATTGGGTCTGGCAGGGGTGTAAGGGTGGGAAAGAGGAGAGGCCCAAGAGAATGGAACCAAGAACCTTGCCCATTTTTTCTGGGATATCTTACTGGAGGTTTTATGCACTCACATACTTGAGAAATATGGCCATATTTACTTCAAGAACACTGAGGCATGTGGAGGAAGCTACTGCTCAGAGCTGGATACTCTGTAAAATAAAGGTGACCTTGTACCACAGGAGGTGTAGCATGAGGGTCATCACAGTCCCTGGACTTATAGTAAGTGCTCAGTCAACAATTAATGAAGGTATTGATTGGTTGGTTGATTGAATGAAACAATAAAATATTAATTCACTCGGGCAATCTCATATCCCCCAATGCAGGCCAGGCATAACTACGTGGAATTAGAAAAGACAAGCAAAGTGCTTGCCCCCAGGAGCTCAGCAATCAAAAAGGGTGAACAAAAGACACACACAAAGAACTTTAAAAAAGATAGAAAGTGATGAAAAGTAATGTGGTATAATAAAAAGTATTCGGAATTTGGTGTCAAAGTTTGAATCTGAGAACCGGTCCTCGAATTTATTAGCCATGGAACTATCTGTAGTGATTTGTCTTTACTGACTTAAGCCCTGGCCAGACCCCACTTCAATTATGTCAGATTCTCTGGATATAAGACTCTGATATCTGCACATTTTTATTGAAGTACACTTTACATTCAAAGTTATATTCATTTCGGTGTACAACATAGTGATTCGACAATTGTATACATTATGCTGTGCTCACCACGGTAAAGGTAGTCACCATCTGCCACATACCATGTTATTATGGTATTACTGACTACATATCTTATCCTTGTCATCCCGATGACTTATGTCTGTAGAATGGGTAGTTACTGAGCTCTCGTGTCACCCAACTTGGTGGTACACAGATTTGGATGTAGGTACATGTGAGTGCCGTTCCAAGAGATAGAGAACCTGATCTTCTGTAATGCAGGGCTTCTGTCCTGAAAATAGTGCTGTGAAAGGGTCTACCTCTCAAAATCATGTTTTGAACTACCTGCATTGATTAATTTTTACCCTCAGGGTAACAATAGAGTTTTGTGTTTCTTACATACTTCCTGCCTAGTTGTCCCACACAGCCATGAGGTGAAGCTGAGGAGCAAGCTGTAAAGCTCTAGGCAAAAGCCAGCCACACCATAGTGTGTGCAGGTGGGAAAGGATTGATTAATAACATAACCACAAGATTTCTTGAACTCTAGTATGCTTTTGATTTTTTAAATCCTTCTCATAGCACATTTTCATTCATCTGTCATGGTGTTTAAAGTACTGCAACGGGGATGCCTGAGTGGCTCAGTTGGTTAATCATCTGCCTCTGGCTCAGGCCAGGATCCTTGGATCAAGCCCTGTGACCCACTCCCTGCTCGCCAGGGTATTTGCTTCTCGCTCTCCCACTACCTCTCGCCCCGCTCGTGCTCTCACATGCTCTCTCTCCCTCTCTCAAATAGTTAAATAAAATCTTCTAAAAAATCAAGTACTGTGATAGAATCTAATCCAGTTTTTAAACCAAGGCTGGATTGTAATTCCATGTTTCATACAGAAAATGTATGTTCACAGAAGTGAAAGTTTTTCTCAAAGTCATGATGGAAGGTAGAGAAATTATCGTTAAGGTAGCTCAGTCTCCTAACACATTTATTAAATACTCTGGATGACCGTGTAACTCAAAGTTGCCCCTATTTACCAAACTCCCTCTTTTCAGTGTCTCTGAGATTCTGGACAAGGTGCAAGAAGATGCAGAGGATGTCCTCTTCAGTCTGGGCTTTGCCCAAGAGGACCACAAGGACACTTCACGGATTCCTGCCCGATTTTTCACCACCCCCTCTCAGGCCAGAGGCATTGATTTCCAGCTTTTCCTGAAGGCCCAGGTGCGGAGGATAGAGATGGAGGACCCTTGCCTCATGCTGGCCAGTGAGTGTTCCCATGGATCTGCTCTACTTCTCTGCCATTCACAACAGGGATCAGTGGCTCCAGATCCTGCTTTCTCTCAGTCAGTTTCACTCCACCCTCTGTCTTCTGTGTCTATTTCTCGGCCTCCTATTCAGTGAAGATGGAGAACTTTGATGTCTGCTTCTTCCTCTTAAAGAAATAGTCATCAAGAGACCTCATATCACTATTGCTTTCTTAGGCTTTCTCTCCTTCAGCTGAATCAAATGAGAACAGTGCCTTTAAGTCTTATCCTTGTTTTTATTTCTCAGTTGCAACAGTAGAATGTTCCCTTTTTACAGCCACTGTATTAAAATCATTTCCTTTTAGAGCAATAATCTCAAAGTTCTCAAAGGTAGATATGTTAAATTGTCCAGGGACTTTATAAAACATTCAAATTCATAGGTTTTTTTTTCCCATAGAGGGAAAGGCTCAGGAGTATTTATTTTAAACAGGCACATGGAATTCTTATGTATAATCTTTAGAACATATCCAGGGAAACAATTATTTAAGTTGTTCTGATTTAATATTAAGGAAAGATAGAGGGTTTCTCTAGCTGGGTGAGGCATAAAAGACTCTATTTGATTATATATATTAGAATATGTTTCAAATTATTTTCTGCTACACCCCCAATATGATTGCATTTCTGACAGTATTGTTTCAGATTCTTTGCATCAGATTCAACTTAAAATAAGCTTGGTAAAACCATGCTCCTGAGCTCTACCTGTTGCAACAAAGATTTTGAGTTATAGTATTTTCACAATCTTAGATGATTCTTATGCACACTATTAGAATATAATTGAATTTATTTTACGTGCTATGCACATAATTAGGTGTTAAATTCTGGAAAAACAGACTAGGCAAGAGGTACATAATTCTTAAGACTTTTGGAAGCCTACAGTTTAAGAGATGTATGGCTTATCACAGTGTTTTTAAACATGGATGTCCATGTGAATTACCAAATGGTGTTGCTAAAATGCTTGAGATACAATCTGAGATTCTACATTTATAACAAGTTTCCAACTAGTGCCAATGCTTCTGGGCTAGTGACCACATTTTGTGAAGCAACATCTAATAGGATGATAAAGTCGTAAGTGTGAGCCCCACGTTGGGCATAATGTTTACTTTTTAAAAAATGATATCAAAAGTTCTGTACCCTAGTCTATTGGCTAGTAATTGTCATTATTCCAATCTGTTGATACTCTGAAGCATTCTAGAACCCTAAAGTTTTGTTACTGTCTAAGAAAATGAGACTTGTTTTGTCCTTTATTTTGGTCATGTTTGTCATCTAAAGCGAACAGTACTTGAAGCCATTGTTTAGAACATACTGACAGCAGAAAGGATATGTGAAATCAAGATATAGAAAACTTCCTCATCCCATATAGAATTAATTTTGGACTGAAGGAAAATATCTATTCAGATGGGGAGTCAAGAAGTCAAGAAAGTCAACAAAGGGGATCCTGAGTATGAGAAATCTAAATGGGAAAAACGCTGGTGGGGAAAATGGCATCTTCCTTCTGAATTTTGAGCCTTAGAAAGGCTTTGAAGGAAGAGATACAAGAGATAATTTGCTGATGACCCCCAGATTCACCATCTTCAACCCTTGTGTCCAGGCAGGTTTAAGCAGGTGCAAACACTGGCTGTCACTGCTGATGCCTTCTTCTGTCTCTACTCCTATGTGTCTAAGACACCTGTCCAAAAGTTCACACCATCCCACATGTTCTGGAATTACAATCCAACTGACCTGCCATCCATCAGGATTCTGGCTCCAGAACCTGAACCTCAGTCACCCAGAGACCGCCTCCGGAAAGCCATCTCCAAGATGTGCCTGTATACAAGCCCCCGAGATCGGCTGTCACCACCCCATAATATCCCCAAAAGGAACAGTCTGGACCAAGTGGTGTGGGAAGTAATGGACAGAGTGAGAGGAGAGAAGATGGTCTTCCAGCAAGACCCTGGGTTTGAGCCAGGCTCAGAGGAAAATCCTGTGCCACTCACCAGGGATACAAAGCTACCCACTTTTTCCGGACCATGTGCTCTTTGCCCCAGAGAGGAAACACAGCAGGGAATGTCCACAATGCAAGGACCGTCACAAACTCTGGATCCTAAACCAGAGGCAACTCCTTGCATGCATTCTCTGCCCTTACAGCGGAGCACAGACCCTGCACAGGTAAAAAGAGAGCCATGGGGTCTACGGGCCACCAATAAGGAAGTCCATTTGGCCAAGGATGAGACTTTCTGGAGAAAAAAGAACAGAGCAAAAAAGAGCTTGTTTCAGAAGAATCCCATGAACAGGAGAGTTAAGTCATTGGACCTGTCCATCATCCAGCAGAGCCAAGAGCAACAAGCATGGCACCAGTCTCTAACCCAGCAGCTACAGGACACTTGTGACTTGGAGGAGGCTAGTGAGTTGGGGGCAAGAGAGAGGCTGGCAGAGAAAGGTTCTGGATTCTTGCCTTTCAGTAAAGGGAATCCAGGCTCCCTGTCCTCACCAGATATACCAACTCTTGAATTAAATTCCAAAAACTTTGGGAACTAGTTAATAGAGAAGAAGAAAGATAAATGGGCTTGATTTCTTAAGATCATCCAGGTTTTCAGAGCTTTTCTAATTCCTCATCTGATCTGATCTTCACTGAAATTCCTCATCAACCACACCTGGCTCTATCATTTGTGGGATCTGCACCAGAGTACACATAGAGGCTGGTTATACACTAAGCTAAACACTAGTAAATAAAATATGCTCTCTTCTACATTAATAAATTTGTAACCTTAAAGACCTGGAGGTCCAGGTTCAAAGTTAATATTCTCAGATTCTTAGGACTTCTGTGCTAGAACATGGCAGTGTGGGCAAAGCCACTCCCCTGCTCTGGCCTATCCCCTTCTCTTCCCATGCCCAGATCTATCCTAAACCTTAAGGGATTTCACACATAGATGTGTGAGCACCTGGCTTACAGATCCAAAAGCCACATAACCTCTACCCACACAAATAGCCATCTGTTGGTCATCACTTGTTCCTGGAGGTGCATATACTGGTAGAAAGGGTAAACCTTTAAGACAACAGACACCAGGCAAAACCAGTGCAATTCCCTGGAGCAGACTTGGGGGCATCTGAACAGCATATCCAAGTATCCTATGGAAGCAGAGCATGTTCTAGAAGGGGCAGTGCAGGATGAGGTGGGCACATCCTGTTGGTCCACCAACTCTTCATCCTGTGGACTCTCAAAAACTCAAGACTCCTCTTGTCTGGGACTCTAGACAGTACTGCCATCAAGTGCTGACCTCTCTTGGGAAAGCTCTCAGATCCTTGCCACAAGAGAAGCTGTGATGATTTGCAATATTGTTTGCATATGTGTCACCTGTCATTGGACACAGAGCTGCATCTCAACTCCTGCCTTCCTCACTACTGCGTTCCTGCCACAAGAGAAGAAGCCGAGTCTCTCAAGTATACTCAGCCTCTTTCCCCTATGGCCACCTGCCATCCGACACCTCTCCCCACTGGCTCTTAGTTATGCTGGGATATTGGTTACAGGTGCAAAGCCACAGTGAGGAGGAAGAGAGCTGCTAGCCCAACAGTCCCAGACACCCCCCCCACCTTGTACCAGACTTTTGCTGGCAAAGACTAAAGAAGTAAGTGGGTCTCTCCCTCTTTTCTTTCTCTTTCCTTCCCACCCTCCCTCAGGCAGTGATTCTCAAGCCTGGCTACATGTTACAATTGTTCAGGAAGATTTTTTTTTTTTTTTAATACCCACAAGGAAGGGTCCCACAACCTGTAATTCCGATTTCATTAATATGGCATGGAAATCAGTGTCTGATCTTTTTTTGTTGTTTTTAAGCTCCTCATGTGATTCTATTATGGCTGGTTAGATACTTCTCTAGATCAGTGGTTCTCAGACTTTAGCCTCACTTGGAGGGCTTGTTAAAATGCAGCTGTCTGGGCCTCAAGTCCCAGAGTTTCTGATTGAGAAGCTTTAGACAGGGCCAAAAATTTGAATTTCTAACCAGTTCCCAGGTGATGCTGATGCTGTTGGTCTGGCAGTCACAGTCTGGGAACTAGTCTAGTGTTCTAGAAATGCATAACCTTAATATTCAAACTGTAATCTGCAGTCCAGCAGTATTAGCATCATTTGGGATTCTGTGAAATGTGGACTCTCAGACCCCACTCCAGATTTAAGGTATCACAATTTTAATCAAGATCTTAAAGTGATTTGTTTGCACATTGAAGTTTGAGAAGTGCACTGCTATAGTTTTTTTTTTTTTTTAAGATTTTATTTATTTATTTATTTGACAGATAGAGATCACAAGTAGGCAGAGAGGCAGGCAGAGAGAGAGAGAGGAGGAAGCAGGCTCCCTGCCGAGCAGAGAGCCCCATGTGGGGCTAGATCCCAGGACCCTAGGATCACGACCCGAGCCGAAGGCAGAGGCTTTAACCCACTGAGCTCCCAGGCGCCCTTATAGTTTTTTAACAAGTGAGAACCAACCATAAAACACTTCATCCCAGCTCCTGCTCATTACTACATTCTAATCAGCCCACATCACCACATGGGGAAGACCCCGGGTATCTCACATCCATGCTCCCTTAGGCTCTGAATTCCTTCCTACAGTGAGGGTCTGAGGTCCATAACTCTCCTTCCCTGACAAGGCAATCTCACATAGGTGGTTATGGCAGCTAAAATGTCTTTCCTTTCGGTATGAGTTTTGAGTATTAACTATATCAGAGATATCCCTTATAACTTTGAATTTTTTGGCAAAAAAAAAAAATCTGTTATTTAAACCAAGGATGAATGAGGCACCTACTCCCTAGTACCAGAGAGAAGATGGCATCAGGAATTAATTAATTAATTAATTAAATGATTTTTCTAAGGTAGTAGAAATTGATATCCTTCTTGAATCAAATCAATGAGTCTTGCTTAGAGTTCTCTTCATTTCAAATCCCTTAATTTACTGCACCTCCTGGCCCAATAGTTATTTTTGGTCAATATCCTAAATTTGCAGTGTTACTTGTCCGGAATCACAAAGACCTTTATACTTCTAACTCTTTTAATTTTCATTCTCTGTGACGTTAGGGCCATAGTCACTCTTCTTTCTCCCTTACTTATTACTTTCTTCCCCAGGTATATAAATTATATGTATACAGTAATCACTCACAAAAGAAGTAAATATCAGAAGGCAGCAATACATCATATACAGCTGGGAAAGTTTAGGCTATGGAGTCAAATGGCCGACCCTATATAATTATCCATGATCTTGCAAAAATCACTTGACTTTAATTTTATCTTACATAATAGGAGAATAATTATATACATATATATGTATATAATTTTATATATATATGTATGTGTGTGTGTATATATATACATATATATGAACTAGGCATTTATGTAGAGTTTCAATATATTACAGGGAGGGTGTGAAGGTAATATAACATAGCTACTGCTGATTTTAGAAAAGGTAATCATGGACATAAAATATTTAGATCAGTGATTCTCAATCCTACAAGATTTTTTAATAGCTATTTTCAATAGACTTAAATGCAAACCTCTGACTTTTGGGTTTGGGCATCATCATTTCTTTTTCTCTTAAAACTTTCCTACTGCGGCATAGCAAACCACCTAAAATGCAATGGTTTAAAGAAGAAGTTTTTTGTTTTTTGGTTTTTTTTTTTTTTGTCACTACTTTGTGAGTTTACCGGACGGTTCTTCTGCTCTTCTAACCTGGGTTCCCTTATGCTGCTGTTTTTGGCTATTTGGCGGGCCTCCACCAAAAGGTCAAAATGGGTTCCCTCACACGTCTAGAACGTTGGTGTTGACCGGCAGGGGGCGCTCTATCCGTGTGCCGTGTCATTCCTTGGCAGTCTGGCTTGTTTTATGTGGATGTTCAGCAAAAACTGAACTTGCAATGCTTCCTTTTAGGGATGTGTTGCAAGTTTCACAATGTCCCCCCTACCACATTACTGGTTAAGTCAAGTCACAAGGCCAACCGAGATTCAAAGGGAAGGAAAACAGACTACGTTTTAACAGGAGTGGCAAGGTCACAATGCAAAAAGCCATGTGGAATGGGAGGGTTGTTGTGCCATCTTATAAATGTCCATCACATTGACTCCAGTGCACCATGAGGGTGAAGAATAACTGCTTTAGGGGCACATGGGCGGCTCAGGTGGTTAAGCATCTGCTTTTGGCTCAGATCATGATCCCAGAGTTCCCGGGATCAAGCCCCATGTCAGGCTCCCTGCTCAGTGGGGAGTCTGCTTCTCCATCTCCCTCTGACCCTCCCCCTGCTCTTCTCTCTCATTCTCTCTGCTTTAATCATTCTCTCTGTTTTAATACCCTCATATATTAAAGATGCACTGAGGGTAAGCTTTCTTGCTACAGCTCATTCAGACTCAGCCACAGTGTATGAACTTGAAAAGGAAATTAACCAGTAGGCTTATCAAATTAAAATAGAAAATGTGGAGTATATGCTCCACAGCTAGGTTACTTTGCCAATAACCTAATTTACTCTAAAATGCAAAGCTTGCCTCAGGTGTTATTTGTCCAGCAGATGTCAGCCTCACACAAGAAAATGCCAAGATGTCCAGTAGAGCAGGCTGAGTGCAGGGCCTATCAGGTCCTTTCTGGGCAATATCCAGGACACCAGTTCCTCTCACACAACTGCCCCACCTTTGGCCAACTGCCAATGTACAGAAAGATTGGAACTGAATTTCCAGGGAGAAAGTATTGCTAGGAGCTATATATTTCAGATAAGGAACTAGATTCCATTTTCCTCCAGAGTTATGAGATCTCATCACAGCACAAGAGATTGTGGTTAGAAATGTTGTATCTCATTTATTCTAAGGTGTACATTTTCCCACATTTTAATATCTCTGAGATAGAATGAGTCTTAACAATTGGCAATGTCAGCCAAGGTATCTTTTTTTCCCTCCATAGTGAAATATAAAATAATTGAGTCTTGCAAAAATGGTTTATCAGATTCAATAAAACACAGTAACTTTAGAAATTAAATGTACTTATTCTCTCAGGTAAATGAGAAAATGATTTTGCAGATTTCCCTTCTATGATTGCCTAAAAGACTAAGAGATCACTTCTTCACTGACACAGTCTTTGGCTGAGACAGGGGGTCACAGTGGTTTCCAAATCTTTCAGATATTCCTTACATTTGTTTAATCATCTTTTCTCAAAGCTATGAATTATCTCTCTCAATCCACTCCTCTATCATCCTTTAAGAGATCACAAGAAGGGGGGAATACCTATAAAAGCACCTCAGGACTACCAAGATGAAAGGCTATGTGATAAATAGGGAAGGGGGAAATTCACTCACTACCATCAAAGGCCAAGCGAGCTGGGGCAGTTCCTCCAATGGGATGAGAAACAAGTCCTCTCTGCCTCCTCCAGGGTCTGAAATTATCTCCTGGGGATTAATGATCTTCCAGAAGCTCTGTAGCAAGCGCCAGTGTTCACCTACAACTTGTCACCAGGTGTGAACGTGGGTGGGAAGGAGTAGCAGACCCCAGACAGCCATGGGGTCCAGATGTATAGTCTTCATTGTTGCACAAAGACACTCAAAGAGACGAAGGGGATCAAAATTCAGCTCTGCTATGCTTACCATCCAAAATCTCAAGGGTCTTCATCTTCTAAGAGGGAGTTCCTTTTTTTTTTCTAGCTCATCTACTTAAGATGAGTGCCTTTCTGCAATTAAAACAAGGGCACCTTCTGTTAAAAGTGGATCTCATCCCCAGCTGTCAGTTCTCATCCCTTCCACTCTCTCATTTAGTCTCTGCCAGAGAAGAAGTCCTAATCTTCCCCCAGATCCTAGGAAAGGATGACCCTCATCGTTCCTCAGAGTTTGCACCATATTCAAAAATATCAGATGCACAGCCCTTTCTCTTAGTGCCCCGCTGCTGAAATGTAAGCTGTTTGACCTTTATAAAGTTTATAAGAAGCAGGCCTCATGTTTTATTTTTTGTTACTGTGTGTTTCCTTTGCCAGATCTGAGGTATCACAGACCAATATATATAATCTATTTGCAAAGTGATCATATCTAGAGATGGGAGTTGCATTTTCTAGGCAGCTCTGCTGGGGGCAGTGGGAGGAAACAGGCAGGATTAGGCAGGGAGGCCAGTGCAGAACATAGGATAAAGAAGAAAACTAGTCCTAGATGGTCCCAAATGGCAGGTAATTCAAAGCCATCAGTTGGGTACTTAGTGGAACCTATATGAACCAGGTAGCTATAAACTTACTCTTTGCTGTAAGATTTACCCATGTGACAATATTAACCACAAATATTTCTATATAGTGCTTACTATATGTCAGGCATAAGCCTTAGCACTATGTGGAAATTAAATCATTTAATCCAATGATATAACTTTTTTATTGTTCTTCATTTTATAGATGATCACACTGGGCACAGTTATTTTTATACCAAAATAAATTCTGAAGACAGACTATCAGATAGAAGGTTTAGGGAGAGATGGGGGAAAGGAGAGGGAAGGGGCAAGAGGGTATCATGAGAATGTGACAAATATTTTTCTGCCTCACTTGCAATTCTTACCAAGTTATTTTGCATCTATTGGGGAAATATAATTAAACACAAAATCTTCTGGGGCACCTGGGTGGTTCAGTTGGTTAAGCATCTGACTCTTGATCTCGGCTCAGGTCTCAATCTTAGGGTCATGAGTTCAAGCCCTTCTCTGGGCTCCATGCTGGGTGTGGAGCCTACTTTAAAAAAAAAAAAAAGAGTTCTAAAAACAAAATTCTTCTGCCATTGCAGAAAACCTCTCCAGAAAAGTATAAGAAAAAGAAAAGGGTTTTTATTTTTTAATATGATGTGTGTCAGAGGCCATCCACTAAAGAGACAGAAGGAAATCCCACCCTCTTCTATAAGCATGCAGATAAAACCCCTTACATGCATACAATGACTGGTCCTCAAGGAAGAGAACACTGCAGGACCATTTGTCACACACAGTTCGTTCTAAATGCACCCTGGAACTGGGATGGCCAACTGTGTTAGCTAATTGCCTTTATCCAAAGGAATAATAAGACTTCTCATATCTTCATGACAGAGGTAGTTTTGCCAGTGTGAGCCAGGCACCTAAGTTAGACTCCTACCCTTTCATGGGGATTGAGAGATAGAGGCACGAGGGACTTTGATGATTGCATTTCAAAGCAATGCCTTCCATAATCCTTGAAAAAGGCATTCCAGGGTGGTAAAGGTGGCAAGAGGCTTATTTTGTGTTTTTAAAAGATTTATATACATTTCAAAGAGACAAAGAACTTAGAAGTTTCCTGAAGAAACACACTTTCAGAAAAGGAGAGGGGAGCCTTTTCTAGGACAGGGAAGGTTAAGCCTCTTATTTTAAATTTGTATTTGCCATTGCACCTGTGTGTGCATCTTTCCTCTTCCTTGGCCTTCCCTTTACTTATACTACCCCATTCTGCTTTGGAGCTGTGGAAGGTAGAAGGATCATCTCTACCTGCATCGTGTAACACCCATTTTCTGGGTTACATTTCAAATGTTTTGGTGGATTTCCAAAACTATATCCAAGACTGTTGAGCCACACGGTTTCAGGTGTCAACATGCAAGTGGCCTGCAGTGCAAACATGGTTCCTGGAGATGTGCTGAGCAGAGGCCCCGTCTGCCTTCACAATACCCTACCTAGCCCTCATGATAGCACTTTCAGAGCTGTTACCTCATGTCAGTCTTTTAATCATATAGACTAGATGAGAAAAAAAAATTACTTAGCAAGATCACATAACTAGTCAGTTAAAATGCAGATCTCCTGACTCCCAAACCAGTGATCTTTTCATCAGAACACACTGCCCTGAGTGTGCAAGAGTTTGGGCTGTAGCTATGGATCAGAGTAAGCCTCGAAACGTGTACTTGAAACTGACCATCATTAACTATGTACCCTAAGCCTTTGCACTAAGTGCCAGTACCCTCTTGCCACCCTTGGATTTTGCTTGCCTTCTTAGAAACTCACTGACAAGAGGAATGTTACACAGATTGAGCTGGAATGCTCACAGTTTAGCAAAAGACATGACAAGGAAAATCAACAATTACTTTTATTGAATTTCATTAAATGCCACAGGGACATAGGAAAATGAACTTCCCAGAGGATGACATGTCCAGATGAATCTGGACACATGAGGAAAGGTCCAACAGGAGAAGAATAGTGTAGAGAAGTAGAAGAAGCAGCAATGAGACAATGATATACTAGATAGAGAGATAAATATGTTGAAAGGCAGAGAGAAACAGAATATCATAGTATCTTCAGAAACTACACCTTGTGCCACATGGGAGAAAGGGAATATGTGGGAGATCAAAATTGAGACCAGAAAGATAAATGGAAATTAGATATGAAACAAAAGTCATCAACATTGTTTAAAGATTAGATTTAATCTAGAAAGATAAGGGGCCACTTAAAAGTTTACAAAAGAAGTTATATGATTAGATTTATCTTTTAGCTCATTCGGGCAGAAATATGGGAAATGGATGGAATCGGGAACCAATGAGAAAGGAAAATCACTTAAAAACACACCACAAAAGACCAAGGAGAAATGGGACAACCAGAAATAAGACAAGCATACTAGGATTGGAGGGGACAAGTGTCACTTTGAGATATTTAATATGCCCAGTGGTTAAACTGAGGACCAATCAGACCTGTGTTTGGGGAGAAGGGGAGGAAAAGAAAAAAAATAGCGAAATTTCGTGATTTCTTCTTAAACAACTAAGTGAGTATTAATGTCCTTTTACTAAGAACAAAATACAGTAGCAGTAGCAAGTTGGAAGGCAAATATTTTAAAGTATAAATTTCAGAAAGGCAAAATAATGACTCTCATGTTAAGATAAGATAAACATGTTCAAAGATTTTATTCAATTCACCAATTAATAAGAATTCCAGTAATGTGTTTGAACTGGTCTGAAGAGTATTTGAGAAGTTAGTTATGAACAGACAACCTGAGTTAGCTACAACACTAGGTACCAAGAAGCGACACCATAAACTCTCATCTCTGAGATTATTGGTTACACAAAAATAAAGTACTTGCATCTCTACTCAACATAAATTTGTGAGGTAACCCCTACCCACACAGAGTAGTAAAATAGCCCTGGAAAGAGAAACTCAAGACTAGCACTCTGCTGAAAGAACATCCGGTAATCTTGTTTGTCTGTTTTCAAGTCTAGAATAATTTGATGAGTTAAGATTTAGATAAGATGAGTTTGAGGTAGTTCTGAAATACTAAAATGGAGAAAGAAGCCCATAAGGCAGCTGGATATATGGACTTGAGGATAGACTTTTTGGAATTCAAAGCTTAATTATAATAGGTGAAGGCATGAGAACTAATAGTTCACCTAGGGAAATTATGCAGAGTCAGAAGTCCAAGTGTAAAGGTAACCCTTAGAAACATTTATATTTAAAAATATATCAAACACAAGATGTTCATAAACCAGTAGCCATATGGATTGGTAAAAGAAAGTTTCAGACAGAAGCCAAGTGAGATTTGTTTCAAGAAAAAGGGTTTAGTTTCAGTAACATATGTCATAGAATACCCAGCAAGAAGGAGAATGCAGAGATACCATTGAATTTGCATCTATACAATGATAAGAAACATTGATAAGAGAATTTTTATTTGCATGACAGGGCTTTAAAATATTAATGTGAAAAGGGAATAAGAAGTTGTGCAAATAAAAAAAGAAAGAAAGAAATTGTGCAAATGAAGTAGATATGGGGTCAAGAGACTCCAAGGAGTGTTCTGTTTTTTTCTAGGATGGGGAAGGTTTAAGCATATGTATTTGCTGAAGGGAAAGAATCAGTAGAGTGGGGGAGTCCATAGTTCAGGAAGGAAAAGAGAATGATGATATGAAGTCACTGGAAAATTGGAATGAATTGAGATCCAAATCACTTTTGAAAACTTAATTTAAAAATAAAAACAAAGTGCTTTTGGAGGGTTTAGCCATGAGCTAGAGGTACAGATCTTTGTCTGAGATTAGAGAAAAAGAAAAAGGACAAGCATGAATATAGTTACATTGGTCACCTGGAGAAGACAAGAAATTTCTGCCTATTGATTTCTCTCTTTTTCCTAAAGAAAGGGTCATTACAGTGCAAGGCAGGGAATTTGAAGACAATAGTAAAGGTTTGAGATTGTCACTATGAAAAATAAATGATGTTTATTAGTAGAAGCATGTATTAATAGTTGAATAGGGGAATAATATTAGGATTCAGCTCAAGGTGCAGAATATGTATTGATGGGGATTTAATAATTTTCTCCTGGGACACCTGGATGGCTCAGTCCATTATACATCTGCCTTCAGCTCAGGTTATGGTCCCAGAGTCCCAGGATGGATTCCTGCCTCCGGCTCCCTGTTCAACTAGGAATCTGCTTCTCCCTCTCCTTCTGCCCCTCCTCCCCACTCCACCCCACCCCCGCTCATGCTCACACGCACTCTCTCCAAATTCAGTCTTTTAAAAAAAATAACAATTTTCTCTAGCTGTGTTCAGCAATCCATATAAACAGATAAGAATAAAAGTATATCTTTATAAGTATAAAAACGGTAAGAAGTGAACCCTTCCAAGGAACTTCACTTCATGATGAGCACAGCTGAAACTCTGTTACATGAGGGTTTCTTTGCTGCTACTGCTGCTGCTGCTGCTGCTGCTGCTGCTACTGCTGCTGCTAATCCCTCTAAATGTGACTTTCAGTAGTGAGAAACATTTCAACAGGTGGGGTAGGAAAGCATCTATCAACCCCAGTCCCCAGAGTTGTCTCAAAAATGCATGATGCGTTTCTTTTCATTCCTATTGCAGGCTTTCTCCACCATCACGACCGTACATGCTCTGATAGTATGGGCTTCAGAGAGCAGCCTAATTCCCACCTCTCCTTAGAAGAGGTTGTTGTACTGCCCCAAACACCCAGGTCCTGCTCCCTGGCCCTGTAAACCCCTGAACTTGGTAGGAGAAAAACAGCACTGTACACTGGAAAGAAGACCAGACTGAGAGACTTGGAATCTTCACCCTGAGGCTATGGTCCATGCCGCATACACAGAGAAAGACCTGAGGCACATCATTTCACTTCTCTGCGCATTGGTTTCTCTACCATCTGGGTATTAAAATATACAAGATGGACAGTGGTAAACTAGACAAAGACTTAATTTGCTCCCAAGGTTTGACACTGTTTAGGGCAGTTAGAGGATTTAACAATGGAGTGTGGGGAACAAGGATTGCTACTGGAATATTCTCAAAGGACTCAAGCTAAGTGAAGAAGGAGAAATTCCACCATCAGGCTCTGAAACCTTGGTGCATCCAGCCCTGGGGTTCCCTTAGAACCTCTTTATATCCTTATGTGTTCCCAGTTAAATTTGAGGAAGTCTTCCACAACACCTGTCCTACTTCTTGAAGCCTCACCTAAAAAGCCTCCCCCTTATCCCAAATTTCTCCCTCTATCTCAAACTTTATATCTTCATAAAAAAAAAAAGTTGAATGAGATTCAGCGTTCCTCCTCTTAGCCATTACAAAACAATCGCCATATTTTCTGCTGGCAGAAACAATATACAAATAAAAACATTTTTTAAAACCTTGGCATGTTTTAAAAGAGAATTGACAGTTGTGGTTTGTGTAGTAGGGAAAATATTTTGTTAACAAGACTTGAGCCCCTACAATACTCTAGCAGGCAGTATGTGGTACAGAGCATTTTAGACACGTTCCTCCCCTAAGAAAATGTTGGTAGAGTAGGAAAGGTAATACACACACACACCCCCCACATAAATATTTCCAGTAATGTATTACTCGGTTGTCTAATAAATTGCAAGACAGCAAAGACCAGATGAGAGGGCTTTGAGGGAAAGCATAACCATGAGGGTCAAAGAAAAAAAATCATACCAGGTATGAAGAGCAGACAAAAGTTGATTTTATTTCAATAATATTGCTGGCCAGAGGGGAGAAATTGGGGAGCATTGACCAAGTCTGGTTGTCAAACTATGTGAAAACAAAGAACCAGAGAGTTTAAGAGCTGGGGTAGAGGAATCTTAGATCACCTGTGTTTGTTGATTGGCCTTATCTAAAGGAAAAGTAAGCTTTCTGGCATCTTTGTGATGACTGGAAGCTGGGGGCCCCACTGAAGTTAGGTTCCCACCCTTCCACAGAACTTGGGAGATAGGGGCCTATCTTCCTTGGTGTTTACATTTCAGAGAGGTGATTCTTAGGTCCCAGAGAAAGACTTGCCTGGGTTGTAAAATTGGAATAAGGCTAGGAGAAGATTTGTATCTCAAAGGGACTGAGAAAGGATTTACAGTACAAGCTTTCTAAATTAAGCATTGTAAGAAAAAGAAGGTCAGGGCCTAGAGTCGGGGGGGAAAAAAAGTCCAACTACAGTCAAGTTGACAGAAACATTAAGGCCATCTTGGTCATGAGAGAGAACAGAAAGATCTGAGATTATCTCATTTAAAGAACCTAAAAGACTATATCTGACCCCATCTCATAGAGGAAATGGCTTAGGGCTGCAGAAAGAGGCAACCCTCTCATTCAGTTTTGCCAGATTCCTTACAGGAGTGACTTACTGAAGGCTTCTAGAAAGTGTGTCTGGCAGGAGATGGAGCTCCTGCCAGATGCACTGTCCAAAGGAAGGGACAGGATAACCTTCTCAGGTCTGTAACTGATGGATCTGCATAGGCAATAACTGGGAGAGGGAAAAAAACAATGCATTTGCTTGCTAGTCCCCTCCCAGGCAGATTCCCAGGAACTCGGACAGTAATCAGAACCATCTGGATAAGATTCCATGATTAGCCTGGGAAACAAAGGCTCCCCCAGCTTCTCTCTTGCCTTAGCCCTCTCCAGCAACTGCCTTGCTCCACCTCCTCCCGTTCCCTACTAAGGACAGTTGGGCAGTTCCACCCTTGTCTCCAGTCACAAAATGCCCCCACAGTGACAGAGAAGGGGTCAGGTGGGACAGAGCTCCAGGCTGGTCACGGCTGGATAACTGCTCACAGTCCCTAGAGCCAGTCCATAGTTCCCGCCTCTCCCGTCTCTTATGTGGGTGAGAGAGATGGAGAGGGTAGCAGGGCGGGCTCCCAGATTAGGAAAAATGGATTGGAGGCATTAGCATTTCCATGGTTAGGCAGGTACAGGGGGAATGCAGGTGCTGTAGTCTCAGTAAAGCTCCCAGAGATCCATGTACCCCTCCTTACCAGCTCTCCCCATCAGGACAACTGAGCTCATACACCCCGGTGAGACCAACAAGGAAAGGGTTGACATTCCCATTCCCACTGAGAAAACTGAGGCCTGAGAATCATTGAATGTCACAGCTTGAAAGGACTAACTTCATTGTTCGAATGTAAAGAGAAAAGGACCCAGGGAAAAGGAATAAATGTAACCAAGATCACACTGTGGGCAGCCAGGACTAGACTTTTTTCTATTTGAACCATTCTCTTGTGCTATCCAAGCATTTCCACACAATCCTTTTTCACCAACACCCTTTCAGTGCTGATTTGTCCCTGCCACAACTACTCCTGCCCCAAACCCATGGCCCCATTGCCTCATTGCCATTCTGAATTACCTAGGAAACAGTGTGTAAGAAGGAGAGGCCAATCTGGGAGGTGGGACCTCCAAAAAACAGGCTGGAGCTCATACCTCCATGCCCCACAAGGCGAAGTAACAAGTATTTACATTCAAATTGGAGCTCCTAAGTATATTCTAAAAGGCTAAGGAATCCCAGGGTGGTTGCAGCAAATAGGTTCAAAGGAAAGTAATGTGGGTGGAGAAGCCTTTAGGAGATGGCTTTCCTGAACTGCAGAGAGACCTCTGAAGTCTGCTGGGGGAAGAACCGGGGCGGGGAAGGGGCGTGCCTACTACTGGCATGGGGGAGGAAGGGGCCAGGTTAGGCACCTGCTTAACCACGGAAATGCTAATGCCTCCAATCCATTTTTCCTAATCTGGGCGCCCGCCCTGCTACCCACTCTGTCTCTCTCACCCACACAGGAGATGGGAGAGGCGGGAATTGAGCAGGCTTGGAGAAGGTATAGGCTTCCAGAGTTGCTAAGATACCAGACTCTGGTGGTTATTTCAAGTTAGCTCTTCCCAAGTGTCTGGCTCTAGTCAGATTCACAGCTCCAGAGTGCAGTGGGGATTTGAACCTCAAAGTTTGGATTTAGATAGAATAACTCATAGGAAAAAATATATTGGGCCACCTGGGTGGCTCAGTCTGTTAAGCATCTGCCTTATGTCAGTTCATGATCCTAGGGTCCTGGAATCAAGCCCCGCAACAGGCTGCTTGTTCAGCAGGGAGCCTGCTTCTCCCTCTGCCTCTGCCCCCAACCCCTGCTTGGGCTCGCTCTCTCTCTCTGTGTCAAATAAATAAATAAAATCTTGAAAGAAGAAAGAGAGAAAGAAAAAAAGAAAGAAAGGAAGGAAGGAAGGAAGAAAGAAAGAGAAAGAATTAACTTGGATTGTTCACTACCCAGCTATGTGAATAAGCAAGGTGTTTAATATCCGTAAGTAACTATAAAGATACAATTACTTGCCTGTCTAGTTTATTGGGTTGGATCAAATAAAATAATGGAATAAAAGTGCTTTAGAGACACTGATATTTATTCTAGGCAGGATTCAAATGAAACAGAAAACCCTGATTCATGGCATCAGTAGTCCTAGAATCAAGTGTGATCTTAGGCAAGTGACTCAAGTGTTCTGTGCCTCGGGTTCTTTAATCAGTAAGTTGTGGATAATGTCAAAGTAAAAACCACACCAAAATTAAACAGACAAGAAAGACTTCACTGTGGTTATTGCAGTAGGGGAGAGAGGAAAGAACTAAGTCTGACCTCAGCTCTGCTGAAGCAGGGGTGATAGAACTGGGGAGGGGGGGGTGATATTTTTTAAGATTTTTTTTAATTATTTATTTATTTATTTATTTATTTATTATTTGAGGGGGGAGCACAAAAGAGACAAGCGGGTGGGAGGGGCAGAGGGAGAGGGAGAAGCAGGCTCCCGGCTGAACAAGCAGCCTGATGCGGGGCTTGATTCCAGGACTCAGAGCTCCATCCCAGGACCCTGGGATCATGACCTGAATTGAAGGCAGATGCTTAAACTGAGTCACCCAGGTGACCCTGGGCAATAGAATTTTTAAGAGCTGGACTGAGCTAATGGAAAAGTACAGAGGACCTTAAGAGGTAGTCACAGGCCATCTGTATTTGCTAACTGGCTTTATCAAAGGAAAAATCTCTCTCATATCTGTATGACAGGAGATACTTTTGCTACTTGGAGCTAGGCATCCTCTAATGTTAGGTTCCTATCCTCCCACAGAAATTAGGAGATAAAGGTGTTAATCTTCTTTGATGACTATATTTCAAAGAGATGACTCCCTGTCCTGGAAAAAGTCTTCCATAAGTTATAAAACTGGCCAGAGCCTGGGAGGAGATTTACATCTCAAAGGGACAGAGGAAGAATTTACAATGATGGTAAGTTCCATAAAGGAAACACTATAAGAAAATAGGGGTCAGGCTCTAGAATCTGGAAGAAGCCTGCCTAAAGCCTAGTCAAGTTAAAGGGAACATTAAGACCATCTTGTTTAATAATGATAATATTCACTCCATTCATAAGCTTGCTGTGAGCACTGAACGACTTATTCTATGTAGGGAACAGAGAATCATGCCTTGCATTTATTAATCACGTTGGGTAAAATTCTAATATTATCCTGGGGAACAAAGGCTAATTATTAATGTTAAAAATGATGTCTCGGATTTCTTCCATTTTTGAGCTTCATTGAGTTTTTAGGACACGCTGACTTTAAAATAGGAAAACAGTATTTTCTCATGAAACAAGTATCTCAATTACCTGGTCATCAGCTTGTACTCTTTGGCAATTTTCCATCATGGATTTTCTTTTGCTTTTTTTTTTTTTTGAGATTTTATTTATTTGAGAGAGGTAGAGCAAGAGAGAGCACAAGAGAGAGGGAGAAGCAGACTCCCTGATGAGCAAAGTGCCCAGTGTAGGGCTCAATCCCAGGACCCTGAGATCATGAACTGAGCTGAAGGCAGATGCTTAACAGACTGAGCTATCCAGGTGCCCCTCAAGATACATTCTCAATTTGTGGGCAATTTCCTGCCCTCACTCAGTACATATTCTGTTGCCTGCTTTAAAACCTGCACAGCTCCTAGGTCCCAGGATATAGTAACAGTCTTATAAACCAAACCTTATTAATGACATGAATTGTATAAGGGCAGAGAAGTCTGATGGTCGGTGCTTGTTAAGATCTAATTCAAAATGTCTATCGTATTATCTGCTGATGCCCATGATCATTTCCCCTAACTGCCTCTTTGTTAGTGTGAGTATTGGAATTACTAACATGGGGGTACCTAGAGAAGACACCTCCCTTTGATCTGTCTTTCCTTACTTGTGTCTCCAAGCAGAGATGTTTCCATCAAGGGCTATGACAGGAGACCTGAACTGAAATGACAAATGGCTCTGAGCAATGCCAAAGAAAGTTGTTTTATAAAAATTTTTTTCTCATAAGAAAATTTCTTTCACTATTGTTAGTGCATGACAAAATTACAATTCCTTAATATAATTTTCACCTTCCAAACACATCGTTATTACTATAATTAGTCAGTGATAAAGAATCATATGAAAGCAGATGATTTCTGTGCATGAAAACAAACAGACTATGTGGATGCATGGGTTCACAGCCTTATAGACCTTGCCAGGTACACATGTCATAACTCAAACAGGGCACAGTGGCTTCGTCCTGGCCACAGAGGACACACATTGCCCTGTGAACTTTAGAAAACTGAAATTTATAGCTTACTCTCTGTGGGCCTCAGTTTCCTCATCGATTAAAAATGGGAATAATAATGTGAAAGCAGCTTTTCTCTAAAGTTGTTGTCATGAAAATCAGATACAAGAATAAAAGAGTGCTTTGTTAACGGAAAATCATATACATAATAAAGCATTATATTGTTTCTTCTTACAAGCTATCACTCCCCAAACTCACCTATAAATCCAATTTTTATGCTATAATCACAATCCAGATTACTGTATCTATATTTTAAGAAAAGTGCACTGTTCAGCCTTTATCCCCACTGACTTTCATCAGTGTGACCAGGATCCAGTAGCTTCACAAGGCTACCTTCTGATCTCAGCACATGCAGGAGGAATAGAAGCATGAACACAGGACTGTCAGTAAGAGACCTTGGCTCAAGCCTGTTGCCCATTCATGGACAAGGCTCTTTCCATCTCTCAGCATCAGAATCCTCATCCAGATCCTCTGACACCTATAGAAGCCCGGTGCCCCTCAATCCATAGCCCTGCTATAATTTTTTCACAGAATTATACCATTTAACATTCTAGATTTATTTTTTTAATTTTTACTAATTTTTTATGTTAGTCACCATACAGTACATCATTAGTTTTTGATGCAGTATTCCATGATTCATTGTTTGCTTGTAACATCCAGTGCTCCATGCAATATATGCCTTCCTTAATACCCATTACTGGTCTCACCCATCCCTCCATCCCTCTCCCCTCTAAAACTTTCAGATTGTTTCCTGGAGTTCATAGTCTCTCATGGTTCCTCTCCCCACTCTAGATCTCCCCCTCATTTTCCCCTTCCTTCTCGTACTGTCCTCCATGTTATTCCTATGTTCCACGAACAAGTGAAACCGTATGATAATTGTCTTTCTCTGCTTGAGTTATTTCACTTAGCATAATCTCCTCCAGTTCTATCCATGTTGATGCAAAAATTGGGTATTCATCCTTTCTGATGGCTAAGTAGTATTTTATGGTATATATGGGTTTATTTATATAATTTGTTTATTGCCTCTTTCTCCTGAAGACAATGTAAGCTCCATGAGGGAAATCATTTTTTACTATTTTCTATCCTCAGGACTAGAAAAGCCCTGCTTGACGATTCACTCTATTTGTTGAAATGAATGAATGAGGACTGAGCATATGAGATTAGATTATCTCAAATCTACCAGTCTTAACTGTTTGAATCTTTGATTTTGACATGAGATAATTTCACCATTTGGTCTCAATGCCCCAAGTGAATTGTAAAAATAGCTTCCCCTATCTTGTAAACTTGACCAAAGCAACAAAGATTCAAGTTAGAAGGAAAAACTTTCTGATACATAAAAATTAAATCTATGTTAGTCCTTATACCAGGTTCTCAATTTTTCCATTTATATAAAATTTATCTTTTATTGTATGGTAAAATTGGTAGAAGACAGAGAACTTCTCTTTATCTGTAGACCCAAAGTAAGAAGGTAGGCAAATTGAAATTAGGGTCTTAGTGACACTCTGAAGGAAATGTATGAGGGAATCCTGGAACTCATTCCCTCTCCTTGAGGATCCTGGCATTTCTTTTTTGTTTGTTTGTTTAAGACTTATTTATTTATTTGTTTGAGAGAGAGAGAGACAGAGACAGAGCACACATGTCTGAAGGGGAGAGCAAGGAGAGCAGGGGAGAGAGCTATTCCTCAAGCCAATTCTCCCCAGAACACAGAGCCTGATGCAGGGATTGATGTTAGGACCGTGAGATCACGACCTGAGCCAAAACCAAGAGTCAGATGCTTAATTGACTGGGCCACACAGGCACCCCAGGTTCCTAACATTTCAAAAGAAGAAAGAGTCAGTGAGATGGGTCAGATGAATTTTATAAGTTCTCTGTGGCCCAAAATGCCTTAAAATTAGATTGGGTGGTTTCAATCTGTCCAGTGGACATTAGGAGGATTCAGCTAAAGAAGAACAGACCAAGTGAGTAATGAGTGTTGCCTACACATTCAAGCCACATTGTTACCTGTGGAAAATGTGGAACAGAGGGAGGAGTTAAAATGGTAGAGAAGTAGGGGGACCTGGGGCTTTCCTCATCCTTTGAACACAGTTGCATTGAGGTCAAATCAGTTAGAACACCCAGGAAATTGATCTGAGGATTTGAAGAAGGATTTCCATGGTTGGAGTGAGACAATGTGGCTGGTGCAAGGTGCCTGGAAGTGAACTTGGGGAGAGAAAAGCTGCCATGCTGCAGAGGGGAAGGAACCTTTTCCACAGGGAAAGAAAAGAGAGAGGGAGAGAGGGGTTGAGAGAGGGGTTGAGACAGTGCAGCATTGAGTTCACATGAGAAGAAAAGTTCTCAGACCACAGTTTGGGGAGCTTGGGGAACTGAGTGGTATGGGTGTTTTGCAAACAGTGAGTGTAGTTCAAACTCTGAGCTTCTGGAAGTGCGTGACTTTCTCCATAGCAGAGATGTAGGATTCAATCCTGGTGAGAAGGATTGCTTTGGCCGAGGAGCATACACTAAGTTGTGTAGGGATCTCAGGGGTTGCAGTGGGAGAGATTGTTTCCCTTCCTGGAGTTCATTTGAAAGAAGGTATATGTCTTCTCCAAGGACAAAAGCAAATGGCCTTTCATCTACAAGGCACTATGGCATGTGCAGAAAGGGGATAACCTGTTTGCTGCCTTTATTTATTTTTTATTATTATGTTTTACTAGACACCATGCAGTACTTCATTTGTTTTTGATGCTGTCAGAACATAGAACCCATGCTCCCTGAAGACAGGGGACTGTTTTTTGGGGGGACAAAAAGCATGAGTCAGAGTGCAGGGAACCTCTCTCATCCAGAGGAGGGAGCAGATCTGAGCACTGCTGTCTTCTTTAAGACTTGGAGTTTTGAGTCCCAGCTATGACAGAAATAAACACAGGAGAAATGGGGCACTGACCCGCTGATGGCCCTTGATTTTCTGTGAGCATTTCCTAAACAGAGGGAAGTTGAGGTCCTCTGTCGAAGTGGAGAGAGAGTAGAGTGTCTCCATTCTACTCCCACAACCAACACAGTGAGATGGCAGAGAGCAACACAGCAGCCCCCAGTGAAGATGAAATCTGCTTACATCAAACACCACCCCTCCCCACCCCAACTCCACCACAACACCACCACACCCCCAGTGCTTGACAAGTGCTTTTTTCACTAGGGCAGAATTGACTCTCGGCCAATACAACAAGGCTTTCCCCCAGAAGAGCAACACAGGCAAGTCTCTTCATTCACCAAATTTACTAATCATATTGTGCCTCATAGCATCCTCATCAGTTCTGAGGGGAATAGGACCAGGTTGTTGATTTTTGTTTTTGTTTTTTCTCTTATTCTTTTCTTTTCCTTTGAAATCAGAATTATTGTTTTTCATTTGCTTACTTTTTCTTTTCTTTTCCCTTTTTGGGGGGCATAAATCTTTTTTTCTTTTCTTTTTTTATCATTTTTTCTTCTCTTTTTCTTTGGAGTCAGGCTTATTGGTTTGTTTGCTTGTTTGTTTGTTTTTGGTTTTGATTGTCCGGGTTTGTTTTTTTTTCATTTCTTTTCTGTTTCTCTTATTTTTGAATCAAGCGTATTTTTTTTTCCTTTTCTCTCTCTCTCTTTTCTTCTTCTTTCTTTTTTTTTACAGGCTCTTTTCAAAAAAACAAATCAAAGCACACACTTTGATTGTCCAAATACTCCCCACTGCAAACAAGAGGGAACTCTGCTAAAGATGGGCCAGTGGTAAAGAGCAGCCAAAATGCAACAGCAGAGTGCACACAGCATACTCTAGAAATACTCCCTGAAGTGCCATCCCCTGGACAGTGTATGACCTCTTTTTAATATAGCATTATTCTGAGGTGAAGGAAACATAATAAGTATTCATAACACACAAAAGATAGAAACTCAACCAAAATAACAAGATGGAGAAATTCTCCCCTAAAGAAACATTAGGAAGATATCATAGCCAGGGACTTGCTCAGAGCAGATATAGGCAATATATCTGAACAAGAATTTAGATCAACTGTTATATGAGTACTAGCTGGACTTGAAAAAAGCATAGAAGACACAAGAGAAACCCTTGCTGCAGAGGTAAAAAACCTAAAAACTAGTCAGGCTGAAATAAAAAATGCTAAAGCAGAGACGCAAACTACGAGGATGGAAGAGGCAGAAGAGAGGATAGGTGATAAGAGAAGATAAAATTATGGAAAATAATGAAGCTGAAAAGGAGATGGAAAGAAAACTGTTAGACCATGAAGGTGGGCATAAGGAACTCAGTGATTCCATAAAAAGCAAAAGAATATCTGTATTATAGGAGGTTGTGAAAAAAGAGAATGTCTATTTGGACAAATTATAGCTGAGAATATCCCTAATCTGGGGGGAAAAACCAGGCATTCAAGTCCAGGAGGCACAGAGAATTCTCCTTGAAATCAACAAAACCAGGTTAATATCATAACATATCATCATGAAACTTGCAAAATACAAAGACAAAGAAAGAATTCTGAAAGCTCAGGAAAAAAGTCTTTAAACTACAAGCATAGACATATAAGGCTGGCAAGAGACCTGTTCACAGAGACCTGGCAGGCTAGAAAGGACAGGCATGATATATTCAACATACTAAATGGTAAAAATATGCCACCAAGAATAGTTTATCCAACAAGGCTGTCATTCAGAATAGAATAAAAGATAAAGACTCTCCAAGAAAAAAACTAAAGGATCTTGTGAGCACTAAACCAACCCTGCAAGAAATATGAAAGGTGACCCTTTGAGTGGAAAGAGGAACCAAAAGTAACAAAAACTAAAAAGGAACAGAGGCTATCTACAGGAACAGCCACTTTGCAGGTAATACAATGGCACTAAGCTCATATCTTTCAGTAATTACTCTGAATGTAAACAGACTAAATGCTCCAATGAAAATACATAGGGTATCAGAATGCATTAAAAAAAAAAGCCCCATCAATATGCTGCTTACAAGAGATTCATTTTAGACTCAAAGTTACCTCCACATTGAAATTGAGGGGGTAGAAAACAATTTATCATGCTAATAGCCACCAAAGGAAAGCTGGAGTAGCCGTCATTATATCTGACGAACTAGATTGTAAACCAAAGACTGTAATAAGAGATGAATAAGGACACTATATCATAATAACAGGGTCTATCCAATAAGAAGATCTAACGATTGTAAATATTTAAACCCCTAACTTGCGAGCAACCAAATATCTAAATCAATTAATAACAAAGTTAAAGAAACTCAATGATAAAAAAAAAAAAAAAACAGTAGGGGACCTTAACACCCCACTGATAGCAATGAACAGATCATCTATGCAGAAGACCAACAAGGAAACAATGGCTTTGAATGACACACTGGATGGGAAGGACTTCACAGATACATTCAGAGCCTTTCATCCTCAAGCAGCAGAATACACATTCTTTTCAAGTGCCCACGGAACTTCTTCCAGAATAGATCACATACTTGGTTATAAACCAGGTCTCGACCAGTACAAAAACAGAGATTATACCATGCATATTTCAGACCACAAATTTTATGAAACTTGAAGTCAAACACAAGAAAAAAATTGGAAGAGCTACAAATACATCCTACTAAAGAATGAATGGGTCAAAAAGAAATTAAAGAAGAATTTAAAAAATACATGGAAGCAAATGAAAATGAAAACACAACAGTTTAAAACATTTGGGATGCAGCAAAGGCAATCCTAAGAGGGAAATATATAGCAATACATGCCTTCCTCAAGAAGTAAGAGAAATCTCAGTCTAAACTTATACCAAAAGAAGCTGGAAAATGAACAGCAAATAAAACCTAAACCCAGCAGGAGAGGGGAAATAAAAAGATTGGAGCAGAAAGTAACAATATAGAAATAAAAAAAATAGTTAAACAGATCAACAAAACTAGGAACTGGTTCTTTGAAAGAATTAGCAAGATTGCTAAACTCTTACCCAGACTTATTAAAAACAAAAAAGAAAGGACCCAAATAAATAAATTCATGAATGAAAGAGATCAAAACCAACATCAAAGATATACAAACAATTGTAAGAGAATTTGAAGAGCACTTATATGCCAACAAATTAGACAACCTGGAAGACATGGACAAATTCCTAGAAACGTATGAACTACCAAAACCGAAAGTAGAAGAAATAGAAAACCTGAACAGATCCATAGGCAGCAAAGAAATTAAATCTGTAATCAAAAATCTCCCAAACAAAAGGGGTGCCTGGGTGGCTCAGTGGGTTAAAGCCCCTGCCTTCAGCTCAGGTCATGATCTCAGGGTCCTGGGATAGAGCCCCACATCAGGCTCTCTGCTCAGTGGGGAGCCTGCCTCCTCCTCCCTCTCTTTCTCTCTCTGTCTGACTCTCTGCCTACTTGTTATCTCTGTCTGTCAAATAAATAAATAAAATATTTTTTTAAAAAATCTCCCAAACAAAGGAAACCAGAGCCAGATGGCTTCCCAGGGGGAATTCGATCGAATATTTGAAGAAGAATATCTATTCATCTGAAACTATTCCAAAAACAGAAATGGAAGGAAAACTCCCAAACTCATTCTATGAGACCAGCATCTTGAGCCCAAAACCAGACTAAGATCCCACTAAAAGAAGAATTACAGACCAATATCCCTGACGAACATGGATGCAAATCTTCTCAACAAGACACGAGCTCATTGGACTCAACAGAACATTAAAAGGATTATTCACCATGACCAAGTGGGATTTATTATTGGGCTGCAGGGTGGTTCAACATCCACAAATCAATCAATGTGATACAGCACATTAAAAAAGGAAAGGATAAGAACCATATGACACTCTTAATATATGCAGAAAAAAACATTTGATAAAATACAGCATCCTTTCTTGATAAAAATTCTCCACAAAGTAGAGATACAGGGAATATACCTCAACATCATGAAGGCCATATACAAAAGACCCATAGCTAAAATTATCCTCGATGGGAAAAATCTGAGACCTTTACCCCTAAGGTCAGGAGCACAACAGGAATGTCCACTACCACCATTGTTGTTCAACATAGTAGTGGAAGTCCTACCATCAGCAATCAGACAACAAAAAGAAGAAAAGTCATCCCTATCAGCAAATAAGAAGTCAAATTTTCACTTTTTATAGATGAAATGATACTCTATCTAGAAAACCTGAAATACTTCACCAAAAAGTTGCTATAACTGATACAGGAATTCAGCAAAGTCAGAAGTACACAAAATCAAAACAACAAAGTCTGTTGCATTTCTATACACCAATAATGAAGCAGCAGAAAGAGAAACCAAGGAATCCACACCATTTAAAATTACACCAAAACCATAAGATACCTAGGAATAAACCTAACCAAAGAGGTAAAGGATCTGAACTCTGAAAACTATAGAAGACTTATGAAAGAAATGGAGGAAGACACAAAGAAATGGAAAAACATTCCATGTTCATGGATTGGAAGAACAAATACCGTTAAAATGTCTACCCAGAGCAATCTACACATTCAATGCAATCCCTATCAAAATATCACCAGCATTTTTCACAGAACTTGAACAAACAATCTTGACATTTGTATGGAACCGGAAAAGACCCTGAATAGCCAAAGGAATGTTGAAAAGAAAAGACAGTCTTGGCAAGATGGCAGAGGAATAAAAGACCCTGTTTCAACTGGTCTCTTGAATTTAGCTGGATATCTACCAAACCATTTTGAACACCCACAAAATCAGCCTGAGATGTAAGAATATATATCTGGATCTCTACAAGCAGAAAAGCGACTGTTTTTTTCAAGATAGTAAGTATAGAAACATGAATCTTTGGGGTGATATTGGAAAATAAACAGAAGGGGGAGGGAGCCCCACAAGCTGGCTCTTGGAAAATGATATAACACCAGGGCACAAAATTGGAAGCCTTAGAAATCTGCTCTAGTGAAAAACATCCCTCTCTGAAAGGGGCTCTAGAAATGAAAAGGCAGAATTCTAGGGAGAGCACTGTGGTCTTAAGATCCAAGTAGCTACAGGTCAAAAGGGGCTTCCTGAACCAGTAGAGAGCCTGAGCAGTGAAGCCAGGAAAAAGGTTATAGTCAGCTAGCCCAGGAAGGGAGTCTCAGTTCAGATCACAATAAACCTCAATCTGGGCTGGTGGATAATCACTCTTGTCTTGGACAGCCTGAAAAAATCTGGAACCTGCACCCGCAAGTGGGCAAAAACTCACAGAATGGTGGCAGCCCAGAAGGGCATTCGAACGGCACCCAGACATGATCCAGGAGCTTCAGGTGTGCACACCAGCCTGCAGCCACTAGAAATTTTAGAATCACAAAGGGCAGAGACACTCCCAGGTGCCTGGGACTACCTCTAATAGAGTTGCTGTGGGTGCACACACACAGGGAGGCTGTGGTTTTCAGGGGCACACGCAGAAAGGGAGACTGTTTGCCCTGGAGGGTTTGTTAAAGGGCAGACTGAATTTTCTGCTGAGACAGAGGTTTGACTACAGCCATCTTTGCTCTGATTCTCTGAAGGGAAGCAGAAAGCCCTGAGGGAACAAAAGCCACACAGAAGGCCATTCTCCACTAAGCCCATTCCCCTGACAGAGGGTAGGGTGACTCCCCACAGGCAAGGTTACCTGAGAAACAGTGTGGCAATCCCCTACCCTGGAAGATAGGCTGGAAGAACAGGTCGATGACAATCCTTAGGACTCATAAGGCTATAAAATGTCAATGCCAGGGCAGAATTGTATAGTGAGCTTGAGGTGTGGCCTCACTACTTGTTTATTTTTCATATAAAATTTTCCATATCCTTTTTTTCTTTTTTCTTCTTCTTCTTATGTTTTTCTCTTTTTTTTTCTTTTAACCTTCTCATTTCAACTAAATGTTTATTATATCAACTTATATTTCATAGTAGCTTTTTAACTTGTATTTTTTCACACCTATTTTTTTAAAGATATATGATTTATTGTAGTCCTTTTTTCATTATTCAATTTCACCTTTATATATACACAAGTTTTACTTTCCTTATAATTTGGAGATGTAGAGCCCTCCAACACACAGACCAAAATACACACAGGAATAAATGAAACACCCTGCTTTGTCCATACTGAGAAATTATAGTCCATCTTCTTCTCCCCCCAATTTTTCTTTCAATTTTCAATTTTTAAATTTTATTCTGGTGTTTCATTTTGGCTTTGTTTTTTGATAGTGGTGTGTGACCACTCTGGATTTTGCTAGAGTGCATCCAGCTTGGGTCATGGTTGGTATTTTATACTCCATTCTGCTCAACCAGCCCTTGACAGAATGACTAGGAGGAATAATTCTTTACAAAGAAAATTACCAGGGAAAATGTCCTCTGCCACAGAACTAATGGATATGGATATAAGCAAGATGTGAGAAATAGAATTCAGAATAGCAATCATGAAGTCAATAGCTAGGCTTGAAAAAAGACTTAGTGACAATATAGAATTTCTTAGGGCAGAAATAAGATCTAAAAGGAATAAATGAAAAGAAGGGCCATCTGTACCCCAATGTTTATGGCAGCAATGGCCACGGTCGCCAAACTGTGGAAAGAACCAAGATGCCCTTCAATGAACGAATGGATAAGGAAGATGTGGTCCACATACACTATGGAGTATTATGCCTCCATCAGAAAGGACAAACACCCAACTTTTGTAGCAACATGGACTCAGATTATGCTGAGTGAAATAAGTCAAGCAGAGAGAGTCAAGTATCATATGGTTTCACTTATTTTTGGAACATAACAAATAATATAGAGGACAAGGGTAGATGGGGAGGGGAAGGGAGTTGACGGAAATTGGAAGGGGAGGTGAACCATGAGAGACTATGGACTCTGAAAAACAATGTGAGGGTTTTGAAGGGGTGGGGGTTGGGAGGTTGGGGGAGCCAGGCGGTGGGTATTAAAGAGGGCACATATTGCATGGAGCACTGGGTGTGGTGCAAAAACAATGAATACTGTTACGCTGAAAAGAAATAAAAAAATATAAATCAATCACTCAATCAATCAGTAAAAAGAATAAATGAAACAATATGGGATCAGGAGGGAGAAAAACCATAAGAGACTCGTAATCTCACAAAACAAACTAAGGGCTGCCGGGGGGAGGGGTGTAGGGAGAGGGTGTTTGGGTTATGGACATTGGGGAAGGTATGTGCTGTGGTGAGTGCTGTGAAGTATAAACCTTGTGATTCACAGACCTGTACCCCTGGGGCTAATAATATATTATATGTTAATAAAAATTTTTAAAAAAGAAATAAGACCTAATCAGGCCAAATTTTTTAAAATTATGAATGAGATGCAGTCTAAGCTGGATACTCTATGCACCAGGGTAAAGGAGGTAAAAGAGGGAATCAATGATCTAAAAGATAAACAGATGGAAAGGAAGGAAGCTGAGGAAAATAGCGATAGGCATCTAGTAGCCCCTGAAAATAGACTTAGAGAGATCAATGATGCCATGAAATGTTCCAATGCCAGAATTATTGAGATCCCCAAGGGGGTGGACAGAGAGAGAACACCAGAAGCTATATTTCAGCAAATCATAGCTGAGAACTTCTCTAATCTGGGAAAGGAAACAAGCATTTATGTTAAGAGGTAGAGAGGACTCCCCCAAAATCAATAAAAATACATCAATGCACCAACATATAACAGTGAAGCTTGCAAAACTCAGAGGCAAAGAAGTTATCCTAAGAGCAGCCAGGGGGAAGAGATTTATTATGTACAGAGGGAGGAACAGCAAAATAATGTCAGATCTGTTCACAGAAACTGGGCAAACCAGAAAGGGCTGGCAAGACATATTCAGGTACTAAATGAAAAGAACATGAAGCCAAGAATTTAATACCCAGCAAGGCTGCCATTCAGAATGGATGGAGAGATAAAGAGCATTCGGGAAAGGCAGAAACTGAAAGAATGTGCAACTACCAAGCCAGCCCTGCAAGAAATATTAAGGGGGATTCTGTAAGTGAGAAGAGATTCCAAGAGTCACATAGATCAGAAAGAAACAGAGAAAATCTATAGAAACAGGGAATTTACAGGCAATACAATGGCACTAAATTCATTTCTTTCAATAGTTCCTCTGAATGTAAATGGGCCAAATGGTCCCACAAAAAGACCCACAAGATTTCAGATCAGATGAAAAAGCAAGAGCCATCCATATGCTGTCTAAAGACATCTCCAGATTGACAGTGAGGTGATGTAGAACCATTTACCATGCTAATGGGCCTCAAAAGAAAGCTGGGGTTGCAATCCTTATATCAGAAGAATTCAATGTCAAACCAAAGACCATAGTAAAAGATGTAGAGGGATACTATATCATACTTAAAGCGTCTAGTCTACAAGAAGATCTAACAATTGTAAATATCTATGCCCCCAACATGGGAGCAGCTAATTATAAACCAATTAATAATCAAAATAAAGAAACATATTGATAATAATACATTAATAGTAGGAGACCTCAAAACTCCACTCATGGCAATGGACAGATCATCTAAGCAGAAGATCACAAAGAAATAAGAGCTTTAAACGACACATTGCACCAGATGGACCTCGTGGATATATACAGAACATTCCATCCTAAAACATCAGAATACTCATTCTTCTCAAATGTATGTGAAACTTTCCCCAGAACAGAGAACATCCTGGGTCACAAATCAGATCTCAATCCATACTAAAAGATTAAGATTATGCCCTGCATATTTTCAGACCAAAATTCTTTGAAACAGGAACTGAATCACAAGAAGATATTTGGTAGGACCTGAAATATATGGAAGTTAAAGAGCATCCTGCTAAAGAGTGATTGGGTCATCCAGGAAATTAAAGAAGAACTTAAACAATTAATGGAAACTAATAAGACTGAAAACACATCAGTCCAGTCCTGCAGCATCCTACAGGATACTGCAAAGGCAGTCCTAAGGTGGAAATACATAGCCATCCAAGCCTCACTCAAAGGATGTGGAGAAAGAACAGCAAATAAAGCCTAAACAAAGCATGGGAAGAGAAATAATAAAGATTAGAGAAGAAATCAATAAAATGAAAGCAGAAAAAAAAATGTAGAACAGATCAACAAAACTAGAAGCTGGTTCTTTGAATAAATTAGTAAGATTGATAAAAATCTGTTCATAGTTATCCAAAAGAAAAGAGAAAGGATCCAAATCAATAAAATCATGAATGAAAGGGGAGAGATCATGACTAATGCCAAGGAAAAGAAACAAGTATTAGAAATTATTACTAGAAACTAGATGCCAACAAATTAAGCAATCTAGAGGAACAGATGCATTCCTGGAAACTTATAAACTACCAAGACTGAAACAGGAAGAAATAGATAATCTTAATAGACCAATAACCCATAAGGAAATTGAAACAGTAATCAAAAACCTCCCAAGAAACTAGAGTCCAAGACCGGATGGCTTCTGAGAGGAATTCTACCAAACATTTAAGAAAGAAATAATATCTATTCTACTGAAGCTCTTTCAAAAATAGAAATATGAGGAGTCAATATGGCAGAGGAGTAGCAGGCTGAGATGACATCAGGTTGCAGGAGTTCAGTTAGATAGTTATCAAACCATTCTGAACACCTACAAATCCAACAGGAGATTGAAGAGCAGCAAGTCTAGAAACAGACAATCGACCACTTTCTGAAAGGTAGAATGTGTGGAGAAGTGAATCCAAAGCGACGGGAAGATAGACCTCAGGTGGAGGGGCCAGATCATGGCAAGCAACAGAGCAATGGAGCACAAAATCAGAACTTTTAAAAGTCTACTCCACTGAGGGACATTGCTCCAGAGGCTAAGCAGGGATGGAGACATCACAGGGACAGCGTGGCCTCAGGTCCTGCAGAGTCACAGAAGGATTGGGGGTGTCTGAGTGCAGCAGAGCTCACAGGTATTAGAGCGGGGAAGCTGGCTATAGAGATGGAGCCGAGGAGTGAGCTCTCAGCTCGTGGTTAACTTAAACTGTGATCAATGGCACAGTTAGGCCACTGCTCTTTGAGCAGGAACCCCACAAGGGGCAGATCCAGGGAGAGCCACTGGAAAAGCAGAGCGACAGGAATCTGCTGGGTTTGGAGACTCCAAACAGGGCTGTGTGCCTGAGACAGAAACACTCGGTCACAGGCCAGGTGAGCTCAGAGCACTGCTGGAGATCAGGGAGACAGGAGTGATTGAGCACTTTTCTCCAAGGGTGCAATGAGGAGCGGGGCCCTGAGCTCTCGGCTCCTCTGGGCTGGATAAAGGGAGGGTGCCATTTTCATTCCTGTCCTCCAGAGCTCTACAGAAATTGTTCAGAGAAGAAAAGCTCCCGAGAACAAACTGAACAGATTACGTAGCCCAGCCCCTGGCAAGGGTGGTGCAATTCTGCCTCAGGCAAAGACACTTGAGAATCACTACAACAGGCCCCTCGCCCAGAAGATCAGCAAGAAATCCAGCGACACCAAGCTCACTGATCAAGAACAGTGGAATTCCACAGGAGGGAAGAGCAAAGCATGGAATTAATGGCTTTCTCCCCATGATTCTTTAGTCTTGCAAATTTAATTAAATGTTTTCAATTTTATTTCTTTTCTTATTTAAATTTTTTAACTTTTACTCTTTCCTCTTTTAATGGTTTTTAATTAGTTTATCTGAACAATAACTTTCTTTTTAAAAAATCTATTTGAACCTTCATTATTATAGTCATATTTTATCCTTCATAGTATCTAACTTTATTTTTTGTATACATATAGGGTTTTTTCTTCTACAAATTATTGGTATACAACTTCTTCTAGTAGATCAAAATATAACCTAAATCTAGCACAGGGCTTTGTTCTAGTATCCAGCCTGAGAAAACTCTCTCTACTTTCTCTTTCTTTCTTTTCCCAACCAACTTATCAACTCATTTTCTAGAATTTTTTAATAAATTTTCATCTTTACAGTCATATTCCATCCCTTCATCATGTTTACCCTTATTTTTGTGTATATATATATATATATATTATTTTCTTTCTTTAAAATTTTGGGAGGTAGTTTCTTCTAAGAGACCAAAGTACATGCAAAATCAAGTGGATGGCTCTGTTCTATTCATCAGTCTAATATATTTTTTTAATTTTTTAAATTTTTTAACTTCTTTTTACACCCTTTCTTCTCCCCATGATTTGGAGTCTCTTCTGATTTGGTTAATGCACATTTTTCTGGGGGCTTTACTGCACTTTTAGTATTTTGTTCTCTCCTTCATGTATTCTTATCTTGATAAAATGACAAGGCAGAAAAACTCACCACAAAAAAAAGAACAACAGGCAGTATCAAAGGCTAGGGTCCTAATCGATACAGACATTGGTAATATGTCAGATCTAGAGTTCAGAATGACAATTCTCAAGGTGCTAGCTGGGCTCGAAAAAGGCATAGAATATATTAGAGAAACACTGGAGAAATAAAAGCCCTTTCTGGAGAAATAAAAGAAGTAAAATCTAACCAAACTGAAATTTTAAAAAGCTATTAATGAAGTGCAATCAAAAACGGAGGCTCTTACTGCTAGGATAAATGAGGCAGCAAGAGGGAATTAGTGATATAGAAGACCAAGTGACAGAGAATAAAGAAGCTGAGCAGAAGAGAGACAAACTACTGGACCATGAGGGGAGAATTCGAGACATAAGTGATACCATAAGATGAAACAACATTAGAATAATTGCGATACCAGAAGAAGAAGAGAGAGAGAAGGGAGCAGAAGGTATACTGGAGAGTATTATTGTAGAGATTTTCTCTAATATGGCAAAGGGAACAAGCATCAAAGTCCAGGAGGTGCAGAGAATCCCCCTCATAATCAATAAGAATAGGTCCACAGCCCGTCCCCTAATAGTGAAACTTACAAGTCTTAGTGACAAAGAGAAAATCATGAAAGCAGCCCAGGACAAAAAGTCTGTAACATACAATGGTAAAAATATTAGATTGGCAGGAAACTTATCCACAGAGACCTGGCAGGCCACAAAGGACTGGTATGATATATTCAGAGCACTAAATGAGAAAAACATGCAGCCAAGAATACTATATCTAACTAGGCTATCATGGGAAATAGAAGGAGAGACAAAAAGCTACCAGGACAAACAAAACCTAAAAGAATTTGTAAACACCAAACCAGCTCTACAGGAAATATTCAAAGGGGGTCCTCTAAGCAAAGAGAGAGCCTAAAAGTAGTAGACCAGAGAGGAACAGAGACAATATACAGTAACAGTCACCTTACAAGCAATACAATGGCACTAAATTCATATCTCTCAATAGTTACCTTGAATGTAAATGGGCTAAATGCCCCAATCAAAAGACACAGGGTATCAGAATGGATTAAAAAAACAAAACCCATCAATAGGCTGACTACAAGAAACTCATTTTAGACCCAAAGACACCTACAGATTTAAAGTGAAGGGGTGGAAAAACAATTTACCATGCTAATGGACATCATGAGAAATCTGGGGTGGCAATCTTTATATCAGATCAATTAGATTTTAAGCCAAAGACTATAATAAGAGATGAGGAAGGACACTATATCATACTCAAAGGGTCTGTCCAACAAAAAGATCTAATAATTTTAAATAACTATGCCCCTAACAGGGGAGCATCCAACTATATAAACCAATTAATAACAAAATCAAAGAAACACATCGACAATAGTACAATAATAGTAGGGGACTTTAACACCTCCCTCACTGAAACGGGCAGATCATCCAAGCAGAAGATCAACAAGGAAATAAAGGCCTTAAATGACACATTGGACCAGATGGACATCACAGATACATTCAGAACATTCCATCCCAAAGCAACAGAATACACATTCTTCTCTAGTGCACATGGAACATTATTCAGAATAGATCACATCCTGGGTCACAAATCAGGTCACAACCCATACCAAAAGATTAGGATCGTTCCCTGCATATTTTCAGACTACAATGCACTGAAGCTAGAACTCAATCACAAGAGGAAATTTGGAAAGAACCCAAATACATGGAGGCTAAAGAGTATCCTACTAAAGATTGAATGGGTCAACCAGGAAATTAAAGAAGAATTGAAAAAATTCATGGAAACAAATGATAATGAAAACAGAACTGTTCAAAATCTGTGGGACACAGCAAAAGCAGTCCTGAGAGGAAAATATATAGCAACACAAACCTTTCTCAAGAAACAAGAAAGGTCTCAAATACACAACCTAACCCTACACCTAAAGTAACTGGAGAAAGAACAACAAAGAAAGCCTAAACCCAGCAGGAGAAGAGAAATAAAAAGATCAGAGCAGAAATCAATGAAATAGAAACCAAAAGAAAAATAGAACAAATCAACGAAACTAGGAGCTGGTTCTTTGAAAGAATTAATAAGATAGATAAACCCCTGGCCAGACTTATCAAAAAGAAAAGAGAAAGGACCCAAATACATAAAATCATGAATGAAAGAGGAGAGCTCACAACCAACTCCAAAAAAATATAATTATAAGAACATATTATGAGGGCGCCTGGGTGGCTCAGTTGGTTAAGCAACTGCCTTCGGCTCAGGTCACGGTCCCAGAGTCCTGGGATCGAGTCCCACATCGGGCTCCCAGCTCCATGGGGAGTCTGATTCTCCCTCTGGCTTCCCCTCTCATGCTCTCTCTCACTCTGTCTCTCTCACAAAATAAATAAATAAAAATCTTTAAAAAAAAAAAAAAAGAACATACTATGAGCAACTCTACGCCAACAAATTTGACAATCTGGAAGAAATGGATACATTTCTAGAGACGTATAAACTACCACAATTGAACCAGGAAGAAGTAGATAACCTGAACAGACACATAACCAGTATGGAGATTGAAACAGTCATCAAAAATCTCTAAACAAACAAAAGTCCAGGACCAGACGGCTTCCCAGGGGAATTCTACCAACCATTTAAAGAAGAATTAATTCCTATTCTCCTGAAACTGTTCCAAAAAATGGAAATGGAAGGAAAACTTCCAAACTCATTTTATGAGGCCCGCATTACCTTGATCCCAAAACCAGACAAAGACCCCATCATAAAGGAGAATTACAGACGAATACCTTGATGAACACAGATGGGAAAATTCTCATGAAAATACTAGCCAATAGGATCCAACAGTACATTAAAAGGATTATTCAACACGACCAAGTGGGATTTATTCCAGGGCTGCAAAGTTGGTTCAACATCCGCAAATCAATGTGATACAATACATTAATAAAAGAAAGAATAAGAACCATATGATACTTTCAGTAGATGTTGAAAAAGCATTTGACAAAGTACAGCATCCTTTCTTGATCAAAACTGTTCGAAGTGTAGGGATAGAGGGTACATACCTCAATATCATCAAAGCCATCTATGAAAAATCCACTGTGAATATCATTCTCAATGGAGAAAAACTGAGAGATTTTCCACTAAGGTCAGGAAAATGGCAGGTTACCCTATGACCCAGCAAACACGACTGGGTATTTACCCTAAGGATACAAATGTAATGATCTGAAGGGACATGTGCACCTGAATGTTTATAGCAGCAATGTCCACAATAGCCAAACTACGGAAAGAACCTAGATGCCCATCAACAGATGAATGTATAAAGAAGGTGTGGTATATATATACAATGGAATACTATGCAGCCATCAAAAGAAATGAAATCTTGCCACTTGCAATGACGTGAATGGAACTAGAGGGTATTTTGTTTAGCCAAATAAGTCAATCAGAGAAAGACAATTATCATATGATCTCCCTGACATGAAGAATTTGAGAGGCAATGTGGGGGGTCTGGTGGGTAGGGCAGGAAAAAATGAAACAAGATGGGATCGGGAGGGAGACAAACCGTAAAAGACTCTTAATCTCACAAAACAAACTGAGGGTTGCTGGGGGGAGGAGGGTAGGGAAAGGTGGTTGGGGGAGGGGGAGTGTATGTGCTATGATGAGTGCTGTGAAGTATGTAAACCTAGCAATTCACAGATGTGTACCCCTGAGGTAATAATACATTATGTTAATAAAAAATTAGAAATAGAACAAAAACTTCCAAACTCTTCTCTGAAGCCAGCATTACCTTGATCCCAAAACCAGATGAAGACCCATCAAGAAGAATTACAGACCAATATCCCTGATGAACATAAATGCCAATATATTTAACAAGATCCTAGTCAATAGGATCCAACAGTACATTAAAAGGATTATCCACCACGAGCAGGTGTGATTTATTGCTGGGATGCCGGGGTGGTTCAACATTCACAGATCAATCAATATGATAGAACACATTAATAAAAGAAGAGACAAGAAGAATCCTCTCAATTGATGCAGAAAAACCATTTGACAAAATACAGCATCCTTTCCTGATTAAACTCTTCAAAGTATCAGGGTAGAGGGAGCATACCTCAATATCATAAAAGAAATCTATGAGAAGCCCACAACAAATATCATTCTCAGTGAGGAAAAATTGAGAGCTTTTCCCTGAAGATCAGGAACATGACAGGTATGCCAACTCTCACAATTATTGTTCAACATAGTACTAGAAGTCCTACCCTCAACAATCAGACAATAAATAAATAAATAAAGTGGCATTCAAATTGGCAAAGAAGTCAAACGCTCTCTCTTCCCAGATGACAAGATATTTTATGTGGGAAAACCCAAAGACTCCACCCCTATGCTACTAGAACTCATACAGCAATTCAGCAACACAGCAGGATACAAAACCTAGGCACAGAAATAAGTTACATTTCTATACTCTAACAATGTAATTGGAGAAAGAGAAATTAAGGGATTGATTCCATTTAGAATAGCACCAAAAACTATATAAGATACCTAGGAATAAACCTAACCAAAGAGGTAAAGGGTCTATACTATACTCTAGAAAGTACAGAACACTTATGAAAGAAATTGAGGAAGACACGAAGAGATGGAAAAACATTCCATGCTCACGGATCAGAAGAATAAACATTGTTAAAATATCTATGCTGCCCAGGGGAATCTACACTTTCAATACAATCCCTATCAAAATACCATTGACATTTTTCACAGTCCTAAATTTTGCAGGAAACCAGAAAAGACCCCAAACTGTGAGGGGAAAGTTAAAAAAGAAAACCAAATCTGGGGAATCATGATGCCTGACTTCAAGCTATATTACAAAGCTGTAATTATCAAAACAGCAGGGTATTGGCACAAAAAAGGAAACATAGATCAATGGAACAGAATAGAGACCCCAGAAGTTGACCCTCAACTCTGATCAACTAATCTTTGGCAAATCAGCAAAGAGTATCCAATGGGAAAAAAAGAGTATCTTCAATAAATGGTTCTGGGAAAATTGGACAGCCACATGCAGAAGAATGAAACTTGACCATTCTCCTACATGATACACAAGGATAAACTCAAAATGGATGAAAGACCTCAATGTGAGACAGGAATCCATCAAAATCTTAGAGGAGAACATAAGCAGTAACCTCTTCAATATTGGTCACAATGACTTCTTTCAAGACACATCTACCAAAGCAAGGCAAACAAAAGCGAAAGTGAACTTTTGGAACTTCATCAAGATTCAAAAGCTTCAGCACAGCAAAGGAAACAGTCAACAAAACAAAGAGACAATGCACAGAATGGAAGAAGATATTTGCAAATGACATTATGGATCAAAGGCTGGTATCCAAGATCTATAAAGAACTCCTCAAACTCAATGACCAAAAAAACAAATAACCCAGTCATTAAATGGGCAGAAGACATGAACAGACACTTCTCCAAAGAAGACACACAAAAAGCTAACAGACACATGAAAAAATGTCCAACATTTCTAGCCATTATGGAAATACAAATCAAAACCACAATGAGAAAACCACCTTACACCAGTTAGAATGGCAAAAATTAACAGTTTGTCCACTGCTAAATGAAGAACTTTTCAACTCTACTCTCTGGGCTATCCTAAACTTGCATTCTTTCATCAGGATTTTGGTATCAACAAAGCCTGCTGCAAACGGACTTCCAAAAAGCAATATAGGCCTTAACTCAAGAACAGCCCCGCCCCCACCAAAAAAAAAAGCACTCCCATTGGAAATCCAGCTATCCTTCTTGCCACACCCTACTCAAGTAATGAGGTAAGAGATGACCTTGCAGTTCTACTTTCCACCAACAAGTAGCAACGCAGCTTGTATTGCATAGGACTTTCCATGAAATTTTGAGCTACAATGCACCTAAAAATAAATTGCCCCTCTCTAAGTGAATGTCTTCATGCTACCCATAATATATTTGACAGTTTGTGGCATCATCCAGGACACAACAGAAAACCATAGGTCACCCGATCCTCTTCAGTGGAAAGGCTTGCTTTAGTCAAACACCCCTGAGAAGCTAGCAGCTATTTTTCAAATACTCTGGGAGAAGAATCTGCCTCAATTATTTTTCAAATGCAAAACACAAGACTACTCTGCAGAGAAATCCTCTACAATTTCTGCTGAAAATTCCACATTCCAGCATATGCATGACGGTAGAAACTTCTATCACATAATCACATCTTATGGGCTCATAGAGACTACATGGGGCCGACTTTCAGTAAATCTAATAAGTTTCTTTCAGCTCAGCATCTGCTGCAATTCAGATAATTCTGGTGACTCTGTAAGAGACTAACAGGATTTCTACATAATGAATATGATTTTGCCAAAACCAGAACAGTCTTAATAGTATCTGACATTCGTGCTTAATAGCATGATCTGAAAAAACATGACAACATGTTGCAAAGTTTGAGCAATATCTCTACTGCTCCAGCTCAAGGAATTCTCAAGAATTTCACAGATGGCACTTGGTCTGGAATTTCAACTACCGTCCTGGTGCTCTATGGATATTAAAGGTTTTTCTTCTTTTGAGTTTATTCCTCTGAGGAAAGAATAATTGCAACAAGTGCTAATTTGCCCCAGGTGATCGTTAACTCCAAATCCTAACTAAATTATGGCAACATGCTAATATACACACATTTCCCTGTGATGTACAGTAAACATACACTGAGATCTAGTCTATGAAAATTCAAAGTGGACAAGGGTGACTCAAAATATTATAGAAAAGTAGGTGTTAACTAAGTCTATTAAGGTATACCAATCCCTGTGGGCCCTTTACAATGAATTCCTACATTGCCTTTACGACAGCTATCCCAGCTCAAACAATCTGAATACATCTATTTAATCTTTCAAAGTCTCCTTTACCTCTTATTCATTGGCAGACTAGAATAGTTTTAAAAGTGGGTTTTAAGGAGGGCACATATTGCACGGAGCACTGGGTATGGTGCATAAACAATGAATCTTGGAATACTGAAAAAATAAAATAAAATCTAAAAAAGAGGAGAAAAAATAAAAAATAAAACAAATTTATTGTGAATCAAATTTCAAATTCAATCAATTCCTTATCAGGGCATGAACATGTAGCTCTTTTCAAGTTGTGCATGGCTTAGTATACTGCTCATAAGAACCAGGCCAAGTTTAACATTTCCATGTAGCAAGTTTGTGAAAACTGGGCGGATGTCCACAGTGAAAGGACCATACACCATGACTCTTTCATACACAATATCCATCACATTATGCAGTCAGGTGTGAAGCTCTCCAGCCAAAACCACCAACAGCCCAATTGTAACTCAGCAGCTTGGGTTCATCATCACTGCAGGCCAGTAGAGCATACATGTACGGAACTGCAGAGAGGTGTCCCAGCTCAAGGGTCTTAGAAAACACTTACATAGGATTGGGGCTTCTGTTAGGTGATCTGGGGGAGGTCATAGGGAAGTAGGCCTCTTCTCTGGATTGGATGTTGTCAGGGAGCATCAGCATGCTATCATTGGGGATCTAACCAAACCTCTTCTAGAAGGAGAAGAGACAAGAATGAGGCAAAGCTGAGATAGGTAATGAAGAAGCATCACTCATTATCTAGGAAAAAGACCTATGTGCTGCTGTGGGTTTTGGCACACTGCAGTTGCTTTTGTCTGTATGCAAATAACACTGGGAAGTGATCTTGCTCTTTGCCTCCCTTCATCACAATCACTGAGCACCCTTGTCTCCCTTGGTCTTCTGTGACTTTGCATGTGTGCAATGGGAGAACACCATTTCCTAGCCCTCGCCCAGCTAAGCCCTTAATACCTCTGAAGCCCAGCCATGCCAGACCAGATGGCAGGGCTACTTTCCTGCTTTTCACCTCCTAAGTCACTGTGGATAAGAGAGTAATCATGGCTCAGTTAATAGGAGAGTTTGGTGGAATCCAAAATGGACAATGGTAATTAGTAAATGCTGATTAATGCATTCAAGTGAGAAACCTTTAGGCTCTAGTGATGGGCACAAGAAGTATGTCTTCTGTTCAAAAACTGGGAACACAGGGGGCACCTGGGTGGCTCAGTGGGTTAAGCCTCTGCCTTCGGTTCAGGTCATGATCTCAGGGTTCTGGGATCGAGCCCCACATCGGGCTCTCTGCTCAGCGGGGAGCCTGCTTCCTCCCCCTCTCTCTCTGTGCCTGCCTCTCTGCCTACTTGTGACCTCTGTCTGTCAAATAAATGAATAAAATCTTAAAAAAAAAAAAAACTGGGAACACAGGTACAAAGTACAATTTACAGTCACACAGGAAGGATTGGATAAAATTCAAATTATCTGTCACTGGGATTGAATGAATCATTGGACAACCACTCTGCAACCACTTAAAAATATATGATTTTGGTATATTTTAGAGAAAGTTCCATGTGCACTCAAGAAGAATGAGTATTCTGTTGTTTTAGGGTGAAATGTTCTGTATGTATCTATAAGGTCCATCTGGTCCATTGTGTCGTTCAAAGCTCTTGTTTCTTTATTGATTTTCTGCTTGGATGATCCATCTATTACTGAGAGTGGCATGTTAAGATCCCCTAAAGCTAATGTATTTATATCAATATGACTCTTTAATTTGGTTAACAGTTGGCTTATGTAGTTGGCTGCTCCCATAATGGGGGCATAAATATTTACATTGTTAGATCTTCTTGGTGGATAGACCCTTTAAGAATGATATGTCCTTCTGTATCTCTGACTACAGTCTTTAGCTTAAAATCTAATTTATCTGATATGAGAATTGCTACCCCAGCTTTCTTTTGAGGCCTGTTGGCATGAAAGATGCTTCTCCATCCCTTCACTTTCAGTCTGGATGTATCTCTAGGTTCCAAGTGTATCTCTTGTAGACAGCATATGGGTGGGTCCTGTCATTTTATCCAGTCTGCAACCCTGTGCAATTTTATGGGAGCATTTAGGCCATTCACGTAGAGAGTGATTATCGAAAGAAAAATTTTTATTGACATCATGTTGGGGTAAAGTTCTTGTTTCTATAGATTGTCTCTGTAAATTTCTGTTCTATGTCAATCTTGGGTTCTTTCTTCTTTTATAGAACCCCTCTTAATATTGGGCGCCTGGGTGGCTCAGTGGGTTAAGCCTCTGCCTTCGGCTCAGGTCATGATCTCAGGGTCCTGGGATCGAGCCCTGCATTGGGCTCTCTGCTCGGCAGGGAGCCTGCTTCCCCTTCTCTCTCTGCCTCTCTGCCTACTTGTGGTCTCTGTCTGTCAAATAAATAAATAAAATCTTTAAAAAAAAAAAAAAAAGAACCCCCCTTAATATTTCTTGTAGTTCTGGCTTGGTGTTCACATACCCTTTTAAACCTTACCAGTCTTGGAAGATCTTTATCTCTCCATCCATTCTGAATGTCAGCCTTGTTGGATAAAGTATTCTTGGCTGCATGTTCTCCTCATTCAGTGCCCTGATTATGTCTGCCAGGCCTTTCTGGCTTGCCAGGTTTCTGTGGCCAGGTCTGTCATTATTCTGATGGGCCTTCCTCTGTATGTAAGGAATCTCTTCCCCCTAGCTGCCCTTAAGACCTCCTGTCTGAAATTATGATTTGTGAATTTCACAATTAAGTGTCTGGATGTCTATCTAGATTCGTTGATCTTGGGGGGTATCTTTCTGCCTCTAAGACATGAACACTTGTTCCATTCCACAGATTAGGAAAATTTTCACCCAGATTTTGTTCAACTATATCTTCTAGTCTTCTCTCTTTCTCCACCCCCTCAGGGATCCCAATAATTCTGATGATGGAATGTTTCATGGCGTCATTTATTTCCCTAATTCTGTTTTCATGGCTTGTTACCTGTTTGAATGGGAGAAGATATTCGCAAATGACACTACAGACTAAGATCTAGAAAGAACTCCTCAAACACAACACTCAAGTAACAGAAAATCATATCAAAAAATGGCCAGAAGACATAAACAGACACTTCTCCAAAGAAGACATACAAATGGCTAACATACACATGAAAAAATGTTCATCATCGTTAGTCATCAGGGAGATTCAAATCAAAACCACATTGAGATACCACCTTACACCAGTTAGAGTGACCAAAATTAATAAGACAAGAAATAACAACTGTTGGATAGGATGTGGAGAAAGGGGAATCCTCTTACACTATTGGTGGGAATGCAAGTTGGTGCAGCCATTTTGGAAAACAGTATGGAGATTCCTTAAGAAATTAAAAATAGAGCTACCCTATGACCCTGCAATTGCACTACTGGATATTTGCCCCAAAGATACAGATGTAGTGAAAAGAAGGGCCATGTATACCCCAATGTTCATAGCCGCAATGGCCACAATTGCCAAACTGTGAAAAGAGCCAAGATGCCCTTCAACAGATGAATGGATAAAGATATGGCCCATATATACAGTGGAATATTATGCCTCCATCAGAAAGGATGAATACCCAACTTTTGTGTCAACATGGATGGAACTGGAGGAGATTATACTGAGTGAAATAAGTCAAGCAGAGAGAGTTAATTATCATATGGATTCATTTACTTGTGGAGCATAAGGAATAACATGGAGGACATTAGGAGAAGGAAAGGAAAAATGAATTGGGGGAAATCAGAGGGAGAGACAAACCATGAGAGACTGTGGACTCTGAGAAACAAACTATTGGTTTTGGAGGGGAGCAAGGTAGAGAGTTGGTTGAGCCTGGTGGTGGGTATTAAGGAGGGCATGTATTGCATTGAGCACTGGGTGTGGTGCATAAACAATGAATCTTGGAAACACTGAAAAAATAAAATTAAATTAAAACAAAAGAAAAAACACGATTTTGTCATTGCTCAGTGTTGTTTTTTATTTGAAAACACATAAATTGAATAGGGATAAGAAAGAGATGATACACGTGGTAAGTAGTTGAATTAAATCAAATGAATGGACATTGTGGCTGAGCCCAGCAGGATCAAATGCAGAAGGTCCAGGCTAATTCCATCTTAGTAATATTTCAACCGAACGTTTTCATTATGATATCATGGATTTCTGCAGGACAATAAAATATATTGTCAATAGGGTTTCAAAAGAAGATGAAGAACATGGCTTCTTTCTTGAGAATCTACAAGGAGACTAACAAATGTCAAATGGCACTGAATTCCATGGAGTCAAAGGAATATGACATGTTCATCCCCCCAAAAAACAGGTTTTGCAACCCTAGACAGGAGCCTAGGGAAGCTTGGAGTTTAGAGAGAAAAGGAAGTAAGCCAATATGCATTCATTTTCCTTCCACTAGAGCACAAAGCAACCAGCCTTCTTCTCAAAAGGAATAAATACTCCTTTCCCAACTCCCTCCCAACTGGCTGCCACTGCACATTCTTGAGCAGGGTGGAAAACAATGGCCCTGACACTGAAAGACTGTAAGCCATATTTGAAAAAGTTTCCTCAAGACTTTGACTATTGAAGTACAAATCCAATTTCTCCCATATGTTCAGGGGAAAATCTTTCATTGTAAGTTTTCCATTTCTTCATCTTTACAGTGTTTACTTAGTAGAATGTCATTGAAATTTAAATTACATCGATATGTGAATTGCATACCAAATGCCTGGCATAGATCCACGCTCAACAAATTTTGTAATCAATGTTCCATGGGTGTGGAGGACAGGAAAAATGTACCAGGACTAGGAACAATGTACTTTCTTAATCCTCAGTGATTGTCCAAATTCCCAAAACTATCCTGAATAATGTTCAAAACCTTCTGTCTCGATCTAGAGTTCAGAATGATGATTCTCAAGGTTCTAGCTGGGCTCGAAAAAGGCATAGAAGATATTAGAGAAACCCTCTCTGGAGAGATAAAGGCCCTTTCTGGAGAAATAAAAGAACTAAAATCTAACCAAGTTGAAATAAAAAAAAGCTATTAATGAGGGGCAATCAAAAATGGAAGCTCTCACTGCTAGGATAAATGAGGCAGAAGAAAGAATTAGTGACATAGAAGACCAAATGACAGAGAATAAAGAAGCTGAGCAAAAGAGAGACAAACAACTACTGGACCACAAGGAGAGAATTCGAGAGATAAGTGACACCATAAGACGACACAACATTAGAATAACTGGGATTCCAGAAGAAGAAGAAAGAGAGAGGGGAGCAGAAGGTATATTGGAGACAATTATTGGAGAGAATTTCCCTAATATGGCAAAGGGAACATCAAAATCCAGGAGATGCTAAGAACGCCCCTCAAAATCAATAAAAATAGGTCCACACCTCGTCACCTGATACTAAAATTTACAAGTCTTAGCGACAAAGAGAAAATCCTGAAAGCAGCCCGGGAAAAGAAGTCTGTAACATACAATGGTAAAAATATTAGATTGGCAGCGGACCTATCCACAGAGACCTGGCAGGCCAGAAAGAACTGGCATGATATATTCAGGGCACTAAACGAGAAAAACATGCAGCCAAGAATACTATATCCGGCTAGGCTATCATTGAAAATAGAAGGAGAGATAAAGAGCTTCCAGGACAAACAAAAGCTGAAAGAATTTGCAAACACAAAACCAGCTCTACAGGAAATATTGAAAGGGGTCCTCTAAGCAAAGAGAGACCCTAAAAGGAGTTGATCAGAAAGAAACAGAGACAATATACAGTAACAGTCACCTTACAGGCAATACAATGGCACTAAATTCATATCTCTCAATAGTTACCCTGAATGTTAATGGGCTCAATGCCCCAATCAAAAGACACAGGGTATCAGAATGGATAAGAAAAACAAAACCCATCAATATGCTGCCTACAAGAAACTCATTTTAGACCCGAAGACACCTCCAGATTTCAAGTGAGGGGGTGGAAAACAATGTACCATGCTAATGGACATCAGAAGAAAGCTGGGGTGGCAATCCTTACATCAGATCAATTAGATTTTAAGCCAAAGACTATAATAAGAGATGAGGAAGGACACTATATCATACTCAAAGGGTCTGTCCAACAAGAAGACCTAACAATCTTAAATATCTATGCTCCTAACATGGGAGCAGCCAACTATATAAACCAATTAATAACAAAATCTAAGAAATACATCGACAGTAATACAATAATAGCAGGGGACTTTAACACTCCCCTCACTGAAATGGACAGATCATCTAAGCAAAAGATCAATAAGGAAATAAAGGCCTTGAATGACACACTGGACCAGATGGACATCACAGATATCTTCAGAACATTCCATCTCAAAGCAACAGAATATACATTCTTCTCTAGTACACATGGAACATTCTCCAGAATAGACCACATCCTGGGTCATAAATCAGGTCTCAATCGGTACCAAAAGATTGAGATCATTCCCTGCATATTTTCAGACCACAATGCTCTGAAGCTAGAACTCAATCACAGGAGGAAATTTGGAAAGAACGCAAATACATGGAGACTAAACAGCATCCGTCTAAAAAATGAATGGGTCAACCAGAAAAATAAAGAAGAATTGAAAAAATTCATGGAAACAAATGATAATGAAAACACAATGGCTCAAAATCTGTGGGACACAACAAAGGCAGTCCTGAGAGGAAAATACATAGTGGTGCAAGCCTTTCTCAAGAAACAAGAAAGGTCTCAAATACACAACCTAACCCTACACCTAAAGGAGCTGGAGAGAGAACAACAAAGAAAGCCTAAATCCAGCAGGAGAAGAGAAATCATAAAGATCAGAGCAGAAATCAATGAAATAGAAACTAAAAAAACAATAGAACAAATCAACAAAACTAGGAGCTGGTTCTTTGAAAGAATTAATAAGATTGATAAGCCCCTGGCCAGACTTATCAAAAGGAAAAGAGAAAGGACGCAAATAAATAAAATCATGAATGAAAGAGGAGAGATCACAACCAACACCAAAGAAATACAAACAATTATAAGAACATACTATGAGCAACTCTACGCCAACAAATTTGACAATCTGGAAGAAATGGATACATTTCTAGAGACGTATAAACTACCACAATTGAACCAGGAAGAAATAGATAACCTGAACAGACCCATAACCAGTAAGGAGATTGAAACAGTCATCAAAAATCTCCAAACAAACAGAAGTCCAGGACCAGACTGCTTCCCAGGGGAATTCTACCAACCATTTAAAGAAGAATTAATTCCTATTCTCCTGAAACTGTTCCAAAAAATAGAAATGGAAGGAAAACTTCCAAACTCATTCTATGAGGCCAGCATCACCTTGATCCCAAAACCAGACAAGGATCCCACCAAAAAAGAGAATTACAGACCAATATCTTTGATGAACACAGATGCGAAAATTCTCACCAAAATACTGGCCAATAGGATCCAACAGTACATTAAAAGGATTATTCACCACGACCAAGTGGGATTTATTCCAGGACTGCAAGTTTGGTTCAACATCTGCAAATCCATCAATGTGATACAATACATTAATAAAAGAAAGAGTAAGAACCATATGATACTCTCAATAGATGCTGAAAAAGCATTTGACAAAGTGCAGCATCCCTTCCTGATTAAAACTCTTCAAAGTGTAGGGATAGAGGGCACATACCTCAATATTATCAAAGCCATCTATGAAAAACCCACCACAAATATCATTCTCAAAGGAGAAAAACTGAAAGCTTTTCCGCTAAGGTCAGGAACACGGCAGGGATGTCTGTTATCACCACTGCTGTTCAACATAGTACTAGAAGTCCTAGCCTCAGCAATCAGACAACAAAAAGAAATTAAAGGCATCCAAATTGGCAAAGAAGAAGTCAAACTCTCACTCTTTGCAGATGATAGGATACTATATGTGGAAAACCCAAAAGGCTCCACTCCAAAACTGCTAGAACTTGTACAGGATTTCAGTAAAGTGTCAGGATATAAAGTCAATGCACAGAAATCAGTTGCATTTCTTTACACTAACAACAAGACAGAAGAAAGAGAAATTGAGGAATCAGTCCCATTTACAATCGCACCCAAAACCATAAGATACCTAGGAATAAATCTAACCAAAGAGGCAAAGAATCTATACTCAGAAAACTATAAAGTACTCATGAAAGAAATTGAGGAAGACACAAAAAAATGGAAAAATATTCCATGCTCATGGATTGGAAGAACAAATATTGTGAAAATGTCTATTCTACCTAAAGCAATCTACACATTTAATGCAATCCCTATCAAAATCCCATCCATTTTTTTAAAGAAATAGAACAAATAATCCTAAAATTTATATGAAACCAGAAAAGACCTCGAATAGCCAAAGGAATATTGAAAAAGAAAGCCAAAGTCGGTGGCATCACAATTCCAGACTTCAAGCTCTATTACAAAGCTGTCATCATCAAGATAGTATGGTACTGGCACAAAAACAGACATATAGACCAATGGAACAGAATAGAGAGCCCAGAAATAGACCCTCAACTCTATGGTCAACTAATCTTCGGCAAAGCAGGAAAGAATATCCAATGGAAAAAAGACAGCCTCTTCAACAAATGGTGCTGGGAAATTGGACAGCCACATGCAGAAAAATGAAATTGGACCATTTCCTTACACCACACACGAAAATAGACTCAAAACGGATGAAGGACCTCAATGTGAGAAAGGAATCTATCAAAATCCTTGAGGAGAACGCAGGCAGCAACCTCTTTGACCTCAACCGCAGCAACTTCTTCCTAGGAACATCGCCAAAGGCAACAGAAGCAAGGGCAAAAATGAACTATTGGGATTTCATCAAGATCAAAAGCTTTTGCACAGCAAAGGAAACAGTTGACAAAACCAAAAGACAACTGACAGAATGGGAGAAGATATTTGCAAACGACATATCAGATAAAGGGCTAGTATCCAAAATTTATAAAGAACTTATCAAACTCAATACCCAAAGAACAAATAATCCTGTCAAGAAATGGGCAGAGGACATGAACAGACATTTCTGCAAAGAAGACATCCAGATGGCCAACAGACACATGAAAAAATGCTCCACATCACTCGGTATCAGGGAAATACAAATCAAAACCACAATGAGATACCACCTCACACCAGTCAGAATGGCTAAAATTAATAAGTCAAGAAATGACAGATGCTGGCGAGGATGCGGAGAGAGGGGAACCCTCCTACACTGCTGGTGGGAATGCAAGCTAGTGCAACCACTCTGGAAAACAGTGTGGAGGTTCCTCAAAAAACTGAAAATAGAGCTACCCTACAACCCAGCAATTGCACTACTGGGTATATATCCTAAAGATACAAACGTGGTGCTCCGAAGGGGCACATGCACCCGAATGTTTATAGCAGCAATGTCCACAATAGCCAAACTGTGGAAAGAGCCTAGATGTCCATCAACAGATGAATGGATAAAGAAGATGTGGTATATATACACAATGGAATACTATGCAGCCATCAAAAGACATGAAATCTTGCCATTTGTGACGACGTGGATGGAACTAGAGGGTATCATGCTTAGCGAAATAAGTCAATCGGAGAAAGACAACTATCATATGATCTCTTTGATATGAGGAAGTGGAGATGCAAGGTGCGGGGGTGGGTGTTGGGGAGAGGTAGGAAAAGAAAAATGAAAAGATGGGATTGGGAGGGAGACAAACCATAAAAGACTCAATCTCAAGAAACAGACTGAGGGTTGCTGGGGGGAGGGGTGGTGGGGAAATGGACATTGGGGAGGGTATGTGCTATGATGAGTGCTGTGAAATGTGTAAACCTAGCGATTCACAGACCTGTACCCCTGGGGATAAAGATACATTATATGTTTATTAAAATAAAAAAATTTAAAAAAAACCTTCTGTCTCAAGGAAGCCTCATTTACAACTGTTCCCTATTTTTAGAAAAATCTTTCAAGGAAACAGAAACTCTTCTGATAAACACACACACACACACACACACACACACACACACACACACAGTTACCATGCTCCAAGGAGATGCTTACTTTTGTCTTTCCAATAACATTTCTACTAAAGGTGAATTTCTCTATGAATGCTAACATTATTAGACCATGCAGGTATATTAGTAAACAAAAAACTACAACCTCAGGATCCTCTGAGATTTATCTATTGACTTGACTTTAAAACCAAAAACAATTAGAGAATAATGAAAACAGAGTTTTCTGAGAGCTTGTCCTTCATGCCTCCAAAATAGGGTCTACCAGGACAATAAAGAACCTAGGAATCCAGAGCCCCCAGTAAGTAAGCATGTAGATGGGGCAGACTTACTCTCTCTCATGCTCAATGGAGCAGCAGTGGTCTTGGTGGCAGCAGCAGTGGTGGCGGCAGCAGTGGTGGCAGGAGCAGTGGTGGCGGCAGCAGTGGTAGCAGCAGCAGTGGTGGCAGCAGCAGTGGTGGCAGCAGCAGTGGTGGATGCATCAGTGGTGGCATCAGGGGCAGCTGAGTTTAGGAGAAAAAGATCCAGCTGAAGCACTTGACTCTGCCCCAGGAAACAAAATTTGTCCTACCTGAGCTTGGAGGTACATTCCTCATTCTGAAATCATCCCTATAAATGTCAGCAATCCTGTCATACCCTTACCCTAGCCACCCACTTTCCTTTAGCCTCATTCTTCGTAGCCTTCCCTTGCGGCACTGATAGAATTTAGGTTTCCCTACAAAGACTGTGACATGAAGAGAAGATACAAGGAAATACTTTCTCCCAGGGCTGAGCACAAAATACCAAATACATATGTGTTCATATTCGCTGGGATCAAGATGCAGAGTCAATAAGAAAGTCCCAAGTGACCTGACTTTCTGTTGCCCTCCCCTGGCTCACTTGAACTGATTCATTTCCACAGAAGCATGCCTGAGTGTGAGCAATGAAGTAAACTGTACAGAAGAAGAGAAGAAAGAATAAGATCGTGTATCTCACATTAAACCAATAGGATCTCCTTCCTTTGAATGAAGCACAATCTCTTCCCTTTGTCTCACCTGTTGTTCAACTTGGAATCCAACTATTACAAAAGTATCTAGGAGAGCCACAGTAGATGTAACAGGAGATATTAATGCTATTCTGGCAATAGTGAAAGTGAGCAAATGTCCCACAAGTTATCCCTTTTTCAAAGGTAATGTGGCAAGACTGATGACAATTATCACTCTCTACACCTTACATGAGACCTCCTGACAGATAACCAGAGTCAGACCCTATATTTCTGAGTTGCATCTAACTCAACAAGTGGATAACTCATTTTCCATAATCACACTCTAACCATGCTATCTCTCTCCTTATTCAGAAGGGAGGATATTGTTTTCCATTGGCCTCACATGGCAGGTAAGCCATATGGTTCAGTGAGGTCTGACCGCAGTCCATGCCCTTATGACCAAAGAACACAGGGCCCAGGTATGGAGGACAAAGAGAAATCTTCTTCATGTCTGCATGAACACAACACACACAGCATTGGACATACAGGACACCTGTGAGAAACCCAGAATATACTAAGGTCTTTGGTACACCAACTTGGATTTCGGATCATACAAGGAAAACACAGGTCAGCCTGAGAATAAGGCATATACACTGTTACAAAGAGCAAAGCTTAAGGCCATTCCACAGTCTCCATTCCACACTCCCATGAGCTCCTAATGCCCACATCTCTGTATCACCTCCAGCATCTACATTCTCTTCTGTCATCCTAAGATGATTAATCCCTCCTTTCCCACTCTGGCCATGTATTCAGCCCTTCAATTTATGGTAATCATAAAGATTTCACATGCAACTCCCCAGATTATGAGACTGCAAATCTCCACCACATATCTTTGTCATTTTTGATAGAGAGCATATATATAATCCACAATTTATATATCCATGCCAAAGTCTTATATTCTCTAGTAATGTATAAGAAGTCAGCAAATTTTCTATGTTCACAATGAACTTCAGAAATAAGACTGTGCTTCCACAGGCTTCTGCTTTGGACTATCTATACTTTGTCCTCCGTGGGTGATTGACATAAAGCTGGGATGGAAAACAGTCATGACTGGAGGGAGATGAAGCATAAGTGCAGACTTACCAGTCGAGCTATCAGATGGAGCACTTGTTGTATTCTCTGAGAGAAAAAAAGAAAAAAATAGGTGTAAGTGGAACACCAGTTTGGCAGGTAAATGGAAGAAACAATATGGACAATATTGCAGGCTTTCACAATTGAAGAACCTTTGGCTTTCTACACATGTGGAGGACAAAGAGATGCACAGATGATATGAAACCCACAAAATCCAACAACAACAAAAAATCATAATACATCTCTCCATTTTTGCTTTCCTAAAATCAACCTCTGATGACCTTCCTAAACATATTGTCCTGAACTAACACTGAAGTTGCATTCCAAGATTAAAACTGAGAAAAGACCTGACTGAATTGTCAAAACCTAAAGGGAAAGTCCTCTCCATCTAAGCAGTCAGACAAAATTGGGATGGAACTGGGTAGTAGATTGGAGGACATAGGGGTTAGCATTTTAAGCCCCTCCAAACCCACATCCACACAGAGCTTACATCACGATGTCCTCATGCTCCAGACCTTATTTCAGGTCAGTATCTTTACTTACGGCCTGAGACCAGGAAGGTGGAGACTGCCACCAGTACCAGCAATGCCAAGATCTTCATGCTGGTGATTTGATTAGCAGGAAGCACAGATAGGAAAACTCAGGAGAAGGTAGGATTCTGACTGCACATCCTGACATTATATAGGCAGAGGGCACCAATCAGGAGCTGCCAGATCAGAATCCAGGCTAGTTAATTTTAAGAAGTGTTGGTATTCAGAGAAACCACTAGAGAGTCAACAGCATAGCCAGAGGCCCTTTGGAAAGATCTCAACTTCAGTCCCTTAATTCTGACACAGCTCTCAGGTCAAGAGTTTCCCATTTGAACATTTTCCAGAAAACAACTTTGTTTCCAGGCTTCCTCTCACCTTGTAGGATAGAGTGGCACCATGATTACCAGCTCTGCTGACAAGCTGGATGAGCCCAATACTGAGCCTTGTGGCTTTATTCGAATCTGCACCTCAACAAGTTAGAATGGCTGTCAACAAAAAGGCAAGAGGTAACAAGTTTTGGCAAGTTTGTGGAGAAAAGAGAACCACAGTACACTCTTGACCAAAGTATAAATTGGTGTACCACTTTGGAAACTAATATGAAGGTTCCACAAAAAAACAATAAAATGCTCTATCATATGTTCCAGCCATCCCCTTTCTGAGTATATACCCAAGGAAAATGAAAACACAATGTTGAGGAGAACTCTGCCCTTCTATGTTTATTTCAGCATTATTCAAAATAGCCAAAATGATGGAAACAACTACATGCCAATCAATGGGTGAGTGGATAAGGAAGATGTCATATGTGTACATATATATATACTCATATTCATAATATATAATTTAGCCATGAGGAAGAAGGACAGCTGCCATTCGCTACAAGGATGGACCCTGAGCTCAATGTGCTAAGTGAGATAACTCAGAGAAACACAACTGTTGCAAGATATCATTTATATATGGAATCTAAAAAGGCCAAACTCATTAAAAAAAAAATCAGACATTAAAACTGTTGTTACCTGAAATGGGGTGTGGAGGGATAGGACAGATGTTGTTTAAAGAACAAACTTAGACAATGAGGAGGGAAAGAACACCCCAGAGATCCCTTCCTTCTTTAGGTTGAGTCTCTGAAGCACAAGAGCCACTCTGCTTGACAAGACATGCTCATCAAGTAGATCAAGAATTGCAGTGGGAATTCCTGAGAAGGTGCTCTGCACTCTGAGGGAAGGGGATGTCCTGGTCCTAGGTAACCTCACTTCTGCCACGAGGCACTTACTTTTCAAACCATGGTGGAGAGTTAACATTTTTTTTAAAGATTTTATTTTTATTTATTTGACAGAGAGAGACAGAGCGAGAGAGGGAACTGAAGCTGGGGCAGTGGGAGAGTGAGAAGCAGGCTCCCCGCTGAGCAAGGAGCCTGATGTGGGACTCAATCCCAGGACCCCAAGATCATAACCTGAGCCGAAGACAGCTGCTCAACGACTGAGCCACCCAGGCATCCCGAGAGTTAATATTTTTAAAAAATCAAAACAAAACATATTCTGAAGGAATACAAACAGAAAAGTTAAAACAAAAAAAGTGAGAAAGGAAATAGTCAGAAAGTAAATGGGCTCTGGGGTTATACCCAGCATGGAATAAACCCCAGTAGTCCAGCCAGCTACTCACAGGCTCTCAACAGAACTAGACACAAACTGAAGGCTTAACTAGGACATGGTTCTGTATAGAGACCCTTCTGTATGCCTTCCACCATGCTGTCAGTGCAGAGGCATGAAGACCCACCAAATGGGAGTAAAGGGGATGACTATTTTGCCGAAGAAAGAAAACTACTAAATGCATCATTTCAGGTCCACTCGGGACTTAGAAACAACACAGTAGATGAAAAGGAGGAATTTTAATGTAAAGAATACTGAATTCTAATTCATGGGTAACTCTAAGGAACCTCCATGTGGAACCCCAGGGCTGAGGGAGAAGATTCAAGGAAGGACAATGGTGGAATGGGGCCTTCTCTCTGAAACTGGTGGTCACAACTGTCAAGATGATGGAGTTCAACCCACCACATAGCAGAGATGTTCGCTGATTTTCCCAGACTGAAGTTGATCTGTAGTTATTGGGCCAGCAAGGAACAACAATTCCTCCTTCCCCTTGGAGTGCAGGGGTTGGAGGAGGTGGGGGGACACAATCAGCAACCCATGGCCTAAATGGGCAGAGAAGGTAGCAGTTCAGGTGAAGGTGGGCCACATGGGCTCTGCAGAGAGAGAGGTGGTTCAGTGGGAACCCCCAGGCCACTAGCAGGGTCTGCTGAGTGAATTGGGACTGGTGCAGGAAAGGGTTTTTGGGATGCCAGGTCCCAGGTCAAGAGGGTTGTAGACAGATTAGTGCCAGTCCACACTCAGCTGCCAGTGCCCCAGGACTGCAAATGCTGGCCACATGGCTGGGGCAGGACTCACCACACATTCCCACACCCACACTGCTGGCCACCATGCTGCTGCTACAAACCACAGGAAGCCCCTTCCTCTGACAATCTCTCTCCAGCGCCCTCTACTGAGAAAGTGAACATTGCCATCTCTGTAAAGGGCAAATGCACAATGAGTTCTCTGCACCTGGCAGAGCATATGCTGAAGGGCACATTTGGAACTCAAGCGCAGAAAATTGACCACTGACACAACAGGATGAATGGATAAGGAAGATGTGGTCCATATACACTATGGAGTATTATGCCTCCATCAGAAAGGACGAATACCCAACTTTTGTAGCAACATGGACAGGACTGGAAGAGATTATGCTGAGTGAAATAAGTCAAACAGAGAAAGTCAAGTATCATATGGTTTCACTTATTGGTGGAGCATAACAAATAATATAGAGGACAAGGGTAGATGGAGAGGAGAAGGGAGTTGAGGGAAATTGGAAGGGGAGGTGAACCATGAGAGACTATGGACTCTGAAAAAGAACCTGAGGGTTTTGAAGGGGCGGGGTGGGAGGGTGGGGGAACCAGGTGGTGGGTATTAGGGAGGGCACAGATTGCATGGAGCACTGGGTGTGGTGAAAAAACAATGAATACTGTTACGCTGAAAATAAATAAAAAATTTAAAAAAAAAAAATTAAAAAAAAAATATGAGGGTAAAAAAAAAAAAAAAAAAATCCAAATGACTCTGAGCCTCAGATTCCCAGGTGCAGTAGCAGGACCCCAAGTCCCCAACCAAGGTTCCACCAGCACAGCTCGATGCTCATTTGTCATCCAATCAGCTTCCTCACTAAACGTGGACGAGGAGTTCTCAGAGATTGTTTCTCTGACATGATGGGAATTTTGATGACATTGTAATGCTTCAAATGGTATGTATCAAATAGCATTTTTAGGAGCATCTAAAAATTGAATTATAACATGTAAATATTGAAAATATGCTCACACATAACAACAAAATTTTCACTACAACAAATGGCATTATATATATCATTCTCAAACCTTTAATTTTGTACATTTATGTGGCATCTGTCAAATTCTATTTAAATATACTTCATTTGAAACCAAACTTACAGGTATATGTATAGATACACATATGTATCAGCCAACATAGCCAATTTACATGTGCCTCAGGATATTTATTCTTACTAAGATAACAAGGAGATATCTATGTACCCTAAAAAAGTCAAATCTGTAATGCAGCCCCAAAACTTTTAACTACTGCCCTTTCACAAAACTTAATATTTTCATAATTTTCATTATAAAAATTAAAATAGAAGTATGTGTAAGAAGTAAAAGTAAAAGTCACCAGACCTTTTAACACAATGAGATAACTGCTGTTATTACTTTGGTAATGACACATCTCCTAGACCTTTATATGTATACGTGATCACATTCTTCTCCATGCCTAGGACCCATACTATCACTGTTCCCACCACCAAAAAGTACATGTTAAATGAGTTTGTCCATGTGCTCATTCTCATATGCAAATGTATGTCTCTGCAAACGTTTGTCTGTATTTGCTTGTGTCTTACAAAATGGTTTTTTAAAAATGGCATTATAGGGGCACATGGGTGGCTCAGTGGGTTAAAGCCTCTGCCTTTGGCTCGGGTCATGATCCCAGGGTCCTGGGATCAAGCCCCACGTCGGGCTCTCTGCTCGGCGTGGAGCCTGCTTCCCTTCCTCTCTCTCTGCCTGCCTCTCTGCCTACTTGTGATCTCTGTCTGTCAAATAAATAAATAAAAATCTTTAAAAATAAAATTTTAAAAATGGCATTATATTCCAGATCATCCTCTCTTTGTTGTACAACCAACACTATTTCCTAGAAATCCAAGTCAGCCACTGCACATCTACAGTTTCCTTCTCACTGGCTTTCCTATATCATCACTTACTCTCCCTGTTGATTAGAATCCAGGTCATTTCTAATGTTTTGCTGCTAGTAGTCATGAAGCCATTCATATCCTTTTGACTGTATCCTTACATATAAAAGTTGCTATAAGTCTCTGGAGGATTTTTTTTAAGATTTTATTTATTTATTTGACAGACAGATCACAAGTAGGCAGAGAGGCAGACAGAGAGAGAGGAGGAAGCAGGCTCCCTGCTGAGCAGAGAGCCCGATGCGGGGCTCGATCCCAGGATGCCGGGACCATGACCTGAGCTGAAGGCAGCGGCTTTCCCACTGAGCCACCCAGGCACCCCTCCGGAGGGTTTTTAATGAAATCATATGTACCATTTAAATTGAATAGATACATTGAAATTTTTTTCCCAGAGGACTCTGAAAACTAATATTGACAGATAGAATATAGGAACATGTTTTTCCTATCCTCTCTGGCAGCACTAACTGTTATCCAGATTTAACTCTACGTATCTGATACATCAGAAGCAATATTTATCTTGCTTATTTATCTTGCTTATTTGCATTTCCTGATTATAGCACACTTGAGCATACTTATTTGTTGTCCACTTGAACTTTCACTCTCAAGTTTTGCCCAATAACATCTGTTATCTCTCTGTCTTCTGTTCTTATCACTTATGGACTTATTCCACATAAGTAATATTAACATTTTCATCTTTCCTAAAATCACAAAAGTTTCCAACCTAACACATATGTCTCATTTTATTCACAAAATACTTTTAGATGTTTTAATTCAAGGAGTGCTTTCATATTTATTATGATTTTTATATTAGACAACTTGAGAAACATATAATGGTGTCATCTTAAATTTCCAACACCTTAGTACTCCTGCACACAGAGATCACAACTCTTTAATCCCTGATTTTCCCAATGATCACAAACCTGGCCCCAGTCACCAATACATACTCTACTTGGAGAGTATTTGAAAGGGAGACAGGTTCTGAGATGAAACTAGAAAAGCAGCCTCATCTGAAGATAGGCCCTAGAGAGAAGCATCAAGGTCTCACTCTAAAACCAGACCCCTCTCCCCACACCCTACACCACACAGAAGATGGAAGCCTCTACAGTCAACCTGGGCTGCCAAGGGCAAGGACACACAACTGGGTCTCAACAAAACAAGAGTTTAACAAGACACAGATTAATGAGGGCTGAAGAGAAGAGATTAATGAGGGTGATGGGAGCCCCAGTAGAATTGGGAGTTAGCACCAAAGGGAACATCTTGTCCCATTCTGACCTCAAGGAGCTGAGGCACACACACTGCACAGCAACTCTTCAGTGTTAGAATTCTGAAAGTGCACCAAGCGCCAGATACAGACACAGCTTGTTTCTACTCTGTTCGATACCTGTTACTGTTGTCATACATTATTACCATTCAGTCTCAACCTCAACATCGGCTCTTCAGGAGCATCTCTGATGGCTTCCAAACTGAAGTACCCCTCAGCCACAGTCACATAACTTGATTCTATTCCCACCATGATAATATTTATCACTACATGATATTTTCTTGGCTCTTTGTGTCTTTGCTGTTTCTTTGTCTGGTTTTCTGCCTCCAGTCTCAATAAATCAGATCTAAGGGGAACAAAAGTTTACTTCACTCAATACTATTCCATGGGACTTAGGAGAGTGCCAACCATTTCATAAGCTCCTGAGAAACATGAGCTAGAAACACATAAATGAATGCAACAGAAATTCATGTAATAAGCATCAAACAAAGAGAGAGGACTTTTCTTAAAAGATCAGGGAATGAGTATACTATGAAAAGTAAGGACAGCAGATGTGGATGACATCTTGGAAATCAGAGCCTCAGGCTATGCCTATGAGTTACGATATAAAATAGACAACACTTAGGCAGGCAGGAATCCCATAAACAAACTTAACTACGAGAGAATTCCAATGATATTTAGCTACATAGGTCCTTTATTGTCTCAAATTTCTATAATCCAAGAAATCTGGATATACAGAGAGTTACATGAAAAAGCAACATGCATGTACAGAGAAAGATACAACTTCTACACACTTAGGTGTAGCATAGACATCACTTAGCTGCACATGAACACCTCAAAAGCACTTCCTGTAATGAAAATCCAGAGAAGGTCTCTCCAGAATTTCCGAGTGTCCTTGCTCATTATTTTACTGAAGATCTTTCTTATGCACAAATTCTTCCCACCATTGGCTTTTTGTAATTAACAAAATGAACTTCCAAATATTCCTCCAGTTCCTCTTCATTTTCCAATCCAGGCTCATCTTACTCACAGTTTATATCAGTTCCTACCACTACCCATTTTCATCCCATTAAGTGCGAATTGCTGCTCCATGCTGGAAAACCCAGAGCAAACTAAAATGCTCTCCTGTGAAGCTAAACATTCACAAGAGTGATTTTTTTTTTGTTTTTGTTCCTGTCTTTCAAGCAATAACTCATTATTACTTCTTCCGTTATTGTATCTTGTATTCTTTTCATTTCTGAAGCTCCTCCTGTTACTCTCTCTACTTCTCTCTAGTCTGAATTTCTTTGTCATACTCTGTTAATCTATAGATCCCATCATCCTTTGACTGCACCCAATCTTTTCTAATTAATTGCCTTTGTTTTATTTAAATGTTGCAGACTGTGTAACAATCTCAGGCATCCAAATGCCCTTCCTGGAAACCTGAAAACAATGACATTTTGAGTGTCCTGCTCACATCTCAGGGAAACACCTTTCTGAATACAATGTCAGGTGCACCCTGGAATACGTAAAAGAGCCTTCTTAATCTTCTTCTTCACCTCCCTCAATCTTCACACAGAGATCCTCTGACCTTTGATCAGAGTCCAACGATCTCTGATCATCCCTTTACCCTCCTGGACATCTGACAACACTCATAGTTCCACAGTTTCTTCCTTAGAGTGGTATTATCTGAATATGGTGCCAAGCAGACCTATAAATATAATCAAGCCTCCTTCTTCCTGCTCACCTTCCTCCTCCCTGACATTTACCTTCTCGGGCTTGAATCATCACACTTGCTGGATGTTGACTTTGCACACTGGCAACTATTTGTTGAAAAACCTGCTCAGGTTTCTTGGACTTTGTGGTAATTTATATCTGGCATTACTGTTCATTTGTTCCATCGTCAGCATTGTCCAAAAATAAAACAAAAAGAAAAAGAGTTTTAACCTTTGATGAGAAGAACAGATTCTGGGGTGATATTAACTCATACCAAAACCTCAAGAATACATCTTTCAACAGGAAGTTTGTACAGCATCAAGCCCTGACTCTAAAACAGTTTCATTGTCAGTGTAGACAACAGATAGATTTTGGAAATCCACTTAAATTGGCCTCATCAGCGTTCATCAATTACCCTGCATGGGACACAATACTAAGTAGTATTCAAGTGGGGAATGCATAACCTGAAACTAATTATGAGAGAGACTTTTTTTTTAATCCAAAGGAGGAAAATTAGTTTTTTCAAAAATGGGAAGGGAAACGTATTCTTCGTATTATCAGTGCCATAAAAGACATTTCCATGTTTAATTTCTTGCAAATAAAGGAGACTAAAACACCAGGTATTTAAATGAATTATGTGATCTTAGAATGGGGAGCTACCATTCCCCAAACAGACCTATTAATTCAATTTTAAATCTATAAGGAAATTAAAAGTTAATGTAGCTTTATTTTTTTTAAAGTGCATTTTTCAACATTCTTCCTTGTTGACTTTCATCAGTGTGATCAGGATGCAGTAGCTTTACAAGGATGCCTTCTGAACTTGGCAAATGCAGATGGAATAGAGGAATGAACACAGGACTATCAGTAAGAGACCTTGGCTCTTGCCTCACCAAGGCTCCAGCCAGCTGCACATCCCTGAGCAAGGCTCTTTCTATTTCTCAGCTTCAGAGTCCTTATCTACTTCCTATAACACAAATAACAGCCTAGCACTCCTCAATCCATAGACCCCTTCCCCACCATAATTTCTTTCACAGAATCATACTATTTAACATTCTAGGCTTATTTATATAATTTGTTTATTTCCTCTTTCTCCCGAAGACAATGTAAGCTCTATGTGGGAAAGCATTTTTGTCTATCTTCTATCCTCAGGATTAGAAAAGCCCTTGATAGACAACTATTCTATTTGTTAAAGACACATATGGATGAGGACTGAGGATTTGAGATCAGATTATCTCAAATCTTCTGGTCTTAACTGTTTGAATCTTTGATTTGGTCATGAGATAATTTCACCATTTGATCTCATTGCCCCAAGTGAACAGTAAAAATTACTTCCAGGGGTGCCTCGAGGCTCAATAATTAAGCAGCCAAGTCTTCATTTGGACTCAGGTCAGGATCTCAGGATCATGAGATGGAGCCTTACATCGGGTTCTGCGCTGATCATGGAGCCTATCTGGGATTCTCTCCCTCCCTCTCTCTCTGCCTCTACCCCTGATTGTGCTTGCTCTTTCTCTATCTCTCTCTCTCTCCCTCTCTCTCTTTCAAAAAATAAATAAATAAACCTTTTAAAAAAAATTACTTCCACCATCTTGTGAGTTTAACAAGACCAACAAAGTTTCAGGTTAGGTGGAAAGAATTTCTGATACATGAAAATAAATACTATGTTAGCTCTTACACTAAAAATGGCTCCCAATTTTTCCATTTATGTAAAATTTATCTTCCAATGTATACTAAAATTAGTAGAAGACAGAGAACTTCTCTTTCTCTGGAGACCCAAAGGAAGAAGTTGGCAATTTGAATTAGGTCTTTATTGACTCCCTAAAAGAACAGAAGGAGGGAACCCTGAAACTGATTCCCTCTATTTGAGAATTCTAACATTTCAAAAGAAGAAAGAATACGTTCTGCCTGACAGGAGGTCTTCCTGCCCAGAGCCAAAGAGATGGATCAGATAATTTTTCTAAATTGTCTGTTGCCCAAAGTGCCTTAAAATTAGATTGGAAGGTCACAATCTATCCATTAGGAGGATTCACCTAAAGAAAAACAGATTGTGTAAATATTGAGTCCTTGTGTACACATCAAAGCCATATTTTTACCTGTGAAGAATGGGGAACAGTTGTTCTTCCCTCCTGAAGAATGGGATGAGAGAAATCTGTTAAGGGTTTAGCAGAATGAAATTCAAACTAAACCCTGGAGGACAGAGTGGTACTAATTGCCAGTAACAACCATAAAATATGGCCATGATGACTAAACAAGGTATTGTATAAATTTCTGCTTTTGAACCATTCCAAACTAAGAAAATCAAGAGTTCTCCATAGAATTCAAAGGACTGTGAGTTCAGAACAACTTCAGGAATTCGTGGCTATTGAGAAATGTTCTTAAGGGTGACACATACTTGTCTGTAGGGAGAAGGACTGGGAGTGGAAATTGGGTGATTAATCTCAGATGACCAATTTTCCAGTTCTTATCCAAGGAAGGAAATTATTTGAAACCCCTTTCTCCCTTGGTGTGTCTATACCTTTCAGAGTTCTGTTGAAGAAGCTGAAATAAAAGAGAGTTGAAAGGATGAGGTGTCTCCATTTCAAAGGGGAAAACATCAAGGAAAGAGGTCTTTTGTTGAGACATGAACTGTGTGTTTGTAGGTGTTGGTGAAGAAGAAGGAACACAAACGCAGTAGGTCTTGTTAGACCCCAAGCTTGGGCCCCAGGGTCAGGCCCACATTCATATTTAACCTGTAGACATAAATGATTATTACTTTTATTGCTAACTTTTACTCTTGTTACACATAATGATAATTAACTATTATTACTGATGCACAAGCGTGTTTAAGACAAATGCTCCTATCACATTCCAGTCACTATTCCAAATGCTGGTTATAAATGCCTGAAGTTTCCACAACATTGCACTAAGGAGAATGCTTTTGATTGGATATGCTCAGGGGAAAATCTCAAACTGACTATAATAGTCATGGAATGAACAGGATTGTCTCATGGGCCTGGAAAGGTTAGAGGGAGAGCTGTCTTCACCTGAGGCTTGAATTTATAATTCAAATGGTAAGACCAAAGGAGTTTGTTCATTCCACTTGTTCTTTGGTTGTGGTTCTATTTTCAGTAATTTTTGTCTTTCATCTTATTAGAAATATCATACATATCACGGCTGCACCAATTTTTATTCCACCAATGCTACATGAGGATTCCCATTTTTTCATGTAATCAGTTAACATTTACATCTTGTCTTTTGATAAACTTTATAATAGGCCTTCATATCTGGTCATAAATCTGGTGAATTTTGTGACTTTCTTCTGCCTCCAGGATTTCTTTCCCTATACATATAAATTATAAAAGAAACTTGTCAATTTCCACAATAATACCTGAGAGGATTTCTGATTAAATTGTTCTCAAAGTGTATATCTGTTTGAAAATAATTGACTTCTTCACATTGTTGAGTTCACAAGCATGATCAATTCCTCTGATTTGAGGTTTTCTTTAACTTATGTCAATAATATTCTGTTTCTTAGTGGCGAGCTCTGCAAAAGTTTGATTAGATATTTCCTAGCTATTTCATTCATTTGGAGCTATAATAATTTCATTTTAAAATTAACTTTTTATTGATATACTTCTGGGAAAAGTAAAAAAAGAAGAAAGAAAAATGCTTTTATACATTGACTTCAGATCCAATTGTATTGCTACATTTTGTTAGTAATCCCAATAATTATCTTCAATTTTCTACATATGTTCTTTATAAGTGATACTAATTTTATTTTTTCCTTTCCAAATCTTTTCTTTTCCTCATTTCCTGCTTTATTGAACTATCTTAGACATTCACTACAATGTTGAATAAGAAGGGTGAGGATAAGCAACATTCACCATACCCAATCTCAGATAAAAGGGAAATATTGTTCCAAAGCTAACAAAACTTTTTTTAAGATTTTAATTATTTATTTGGAAAGAGAGAGAGAAAGCATGCATGCACAAGTTGGGGGGGATGGCAGAGGGAGAAGCAGGCTCTGTGCTGAGCAAATAGCCTGATATGAGACTCGATCCCAGGACCCTGCAATTATGACCTGAACCAAAGGCAGACCCTTAACCAACTGAGCCACCCAGGCATCCCAAAAGCAAGCAAAACTCTCATCACTTGTACTCAAATGATCTTATGTCTGAACACATGAGGAGTCTGAAATCAATCATATTCTTTCTCTATCCCTGCATAACAAATGATCACAAATTTAGTGTGGCTTAAACAATACACATTTATTATCTCACAAGTTCCAGTGTGAGGAGTTTAGGCACTAACAAACTGGTTCCTCTCCACAGGGTATCACAAGGCTGCAAGCAAGGTGGCAGGCAAGGCTTGTTTTTTCTGGATTTCTGGATCTTATCCCAACATCACATGGTTGTTCACAGAATTCATTTCCTTGAGTTTGTGTGACTGAAAGCCCAGCTTCCTATGACTGTCACCAGAGGCCACACCAGGTCCTAGAGGTCAATTGTAGTCCCATATCACATTGTTCTCTCCACAACACCATGTAACATCAAAGCCAGTAGGAGAATCTCTCCCTCCAATCTGTCAACAAAGCATAATCAAGGCAGTGACATCATATGACCTTTGCCATGCTCTGTTAGAATCATGTCACATGTGCCATGCACTCAAAAGAAAGGGATTACACAAGAGCATGGATTTGGGAGTTCACGTTAGAACATGCACACAGCACAATGAAGTCTCCTATTGAAGTATGTTTTCACTGTCATGTGACACTGGAGCTTTTCAAGGAAAACCTGGATAGCTACATCTCAAAACTCTATAGGAAGAATTCCATCATCAAAATAAGTCCAAGATATTTTTTACATTCTTGTCAGTGAATATGCCTGAATTCCTCAAGGCACAGTTTCTAATTAGAGAAGACATGGCCAGGCAGCTTCACTTCAGGGGATCAAGGAGATTACTATATAACCCCACACCCTGGTACTGAGTAGGCATTAAGGTGAAAGACTGAATTGTTGGTGTTGAGAATGTTCCAAAGGGATCAACAGAACCTTAAAGCAAGGCTGAAATGGTTCACATTGAGGATCACACTCTGAGACAGAGCAGAAATGTGACTGTCACCTGCCCTAAAGGCAGAACCTGAGTAGCACAAGAAAGGCACAGTGAAGTTGTCAGTTCAGGTGAAGGGACTGCCAACCAACTGAATGGACAAAGGTTTGGCCACAGCTACTTGAAAATGACTTTCCTGTGGACAGAAAACAATGTGAGTAGATAGGTTCCCCAGCTATGAAGGCAATTAAGTGGGAAGTAAACAGAGCCTGTAAGGGGAAGTGAAACTGCCTGGGGAAAATGGCACAGCCCAGAAGGACATTTTGCTAGAGTTCTTTGGAATACTTGCTTCTGAGTTTCCTCTTGTGATAGTTTTCCATTGTCGTTGTCACAAATTACCACAAAGTTAGCATCTTTGAACAATAGACATCTCACAATTTCCCTGAATGTGAATGTGAATGGATTTTCTGACTGGGCCTAGCAAGGCAAACACCAAGGCAGAAAGATTTATGTTCCTTTCTAGAGACCATGGGGAAGAATCTGCTTCTAAGATCATTCAGGTTCTCAAAGAATTCACTTCCTGCTTAAGTGGTCCCCTTCACTGTCAAATCTGCAAAGGCAAAGTGAACCATTTATGTGCTGCACATATTTCTGCTCTCCACCTCTGTCTTCCTCTTTTGCTTTTAGGGGCTCACGTGATTACATTGGGCTCAGCTGAATAATCTAGGAAAATCTTCCTATTTTTAAGGTCAACTATAGTAACCTTCATTAATGAAATGTCCCTTTGGTTCTATAACACAACATATTCATCAGTGTCTGATCTCATCATATTTATAGTCTTAGGGATTGGGACTTGAGACCATCTTGGAGACCATTCTACTGCCTACTCACCTTCTACGTAGATGTGTGTATGTGTGTGTGTGTATACACACATATAGATCTGTGAATACAGTTGACCTTCATTAATCATATCATTACTGTTGCAGTCACCCAAATACAAACCTTCAAAACTATGCCTCTTCTCTTTCACAACCCATATCCAATCTGTCAGCAATCCTTAAGTTCCACCTTCAAAATACAACCAGACACAGACAACTTATCACCTCCCATATTCTCCTGGACCTGGTCTGCACCCTAGGTGGCCTGAAATAGCTTTCCATACTTTGTTTTTGCACACACACGGACTCCCCATATTCCATCCTCAAGATATTGGCCATAAATATCCTGTGAAGATATTAATCCTGTCATGTAATTGCTTTCAATCTTCTATGGCTAATAATCTTTCATGAAATCCAACATCTTCATGATTGCCGACAAGCTGTGCTTTACTTGGTCTTCCACAATCACAGACGGGTAAATGGTTAGAGTCAGAGCACATATAGCTACAAATCAAGGGTGGGAAGTGGAAAGAATGGATAATAAAAATATTATCAGTGAAGGTTCATGATTTTATTTCTGAGACACAGAAAATTTTATTAAAAAATGCATCCATGCAACTGGTACTGGGTAACTAGCAATGAATGGTGGTTACTCTTCAACTGTGGTGGATCGAGACAAAAACAAGACCACTCTGAATTATGAATGAACCCAGTCACAGGAGACTGTTCTACTACAAAAGTTATCAAGCATCCCCCTCAAGTGGTCAATATTTGTAATTACACCCCCCCCTCAACAAATCTCTAAACCAAATTCATTCCTCTCACTCTTTGGATGAAAAATTTTAAGATACCTGCAAATGTCAAGGTACATTTAGGAGACATAAAATATACAATAATTGAAACGGGGAAAGTCAAACAATTATGATGTGAAGAACATATAGAAATAGAACATGTAAGGATATACATTTGGAATATATAAGAGAATTCACTGGGTATTTTAGGAATAGCTGGTACAGAGAGCAGCCACTAATTTGGGGGCTGGAGCTAGGCACCCAGTGAAGGAACAAAGTAGGAAGAAGGATTCTGAGGCTGAAAATTCAGATCTCATCAGAGAAAATATGGATGTAGCCTCCTGTATAGCAGAGGGAGATGCTGAACTGCCACGGGAAGTGACCTACAGGCAGAAAAAAACCCAGTGGGCTGATGGAACTGCCTGGGAAGCTACCAGTGGGGAGAGGGAAAAGTAGGAGCTACTAGAAGCTGCTACAAAGCTACCACTGTGGGGACAGCGAGACTTACTGGAATGCTGACTAAAACGGGATTCACCTCAAACCTCACTCCAGAAACTGAGTTTGTGGTTAGAAAGCTCTGACAAGGAAAACCTCCAGGTTCAGAAGTCATCCCTGGTACCTTTCAACAAAAACATAGAGAAGAACTTATAAGAGTTTTATATTCAGAAACAAACAAACCAAACCAAACCAAATCTCTCCTAGAAAACTGAAGAGGGAAAACTTCCCAAGTTGTTTCATGAGGTTAACATAACCTTGATCCCAAACCTAACAAAAATACTTAAATAACATAACATACCATAACCCTCAAATTCAGCCCCCTACAGTCACACATTAGTGAGACAAAATTAAAAGTTTAACAAAATACATGGAAGGGAACATCATAGGTGGAGTTTATCAAGGAAAGCAGGTTGAAGTAACATTTACTTGTAAACCAGTGTGATCTACAATTTAAGAGAATAAAAGAGAAAACACATGTAATCTTCCCAACTGGTGCACAAAATTTATTTTAAAGATTCAAAACACAGTCATGTTGAAAAACAGAAAAGGAGGGAGAAAATGAAAACTCTCAGTAAATTCCAAATAGTAGAGATATCTTCAGTCTGCTAAATGGCATCAATAAAATGCTACAACTAGTAGTATATACAATTAAAAGCCCTGAATGCTTTCCCCTAATATCAGGAATCAGAATTATCAAATTATCAAATTCTGATTCCTTTAGTCTGCACTTACCACCTCTGAGAAATCTTTATAAAGGTCCTAGCCAGTGCAATAGGCAAGAAAAACAGAAAAAGGGCCGCCTGGGTGGCTCAGTGGGTTAAGCCTCTGCCTTCAGCTTAGGTCATGATCTCGGGGTCCTGGGATCGAGCCCTGCATCGGGCTCTCTGCTCAGCAGGGAGCCTGCTTCCCCCTCTCTCTCTGCCTGCTGCTCTGCCTACTTGGATCTCTGACTGTGTCAAATAAATAAAATATTTTTTTTAAAAGAAAAAGGAAAACAGAAAAAGACATGAAAAAAAACTCAGAAACCGTAAAGTATACTGAGGTTCCTTGAAGATGGCAGATACATACACCCACACAGAAACATAAATGCACACACACACATGTAAACAAAAATCTGCTAAAAAATATGAAAATCAATTATATTTTCCACATGTTAGCAATAATCAACTGGAAAATGAACATTGTAAAACACTCCTTAAAACTTCATGGAAAATATGTATTGATTTATGGACTAATTTACCAGAAAAAAAATGCCAGACCTCAAGAGAAAGCTACAAAATAGTGATGACAGAAATCAAATAACCATAATAAATGTAGATACATTATGTTAATGTCTTAGAAAAAACAATAACATTAAGGTGTCTATTTATCTATACCTTTAATTCAAACCCAATTAAAGGGTTAAGGGTTGGCAGGTTTTTTGGTAAAAAATGACAAACAGATTCCACAATGTACATGACAAGGTAAAAACTGACAGGTAGCTAAAACCATCTTAAGAAACCACAAAGTTGGAAGAATCACATCACCTGATTTCAGACTGACACAGCCATATTAATCAAATCACTGAGATATTGATTTAGAGATAGAGAAATTATTCTGAAGAAGAGAACAGAAAGTAAAAAATATGCCCACACGTATACACTTAATTCATTTTCGACAAAAATTCTAAGGCTATCCATCAGAAAGGATAAATACCCAACTTTTGTATCAACATGGACGGGACTGGAAGGGATTATGCTAAGTGAAATAAATCAAGCAGAGAGAGTCAATTATCATGTGGTTTCACTTATTTGTGGAGCATAAGAAATAACATGGAGGACATGGGGAGATGGAGAGGAGAAGGGAGTTGAGGGAAATTGGAGGGGGAGATAAACCATGAGAGACTATGGACTCTGAAAAACAATCTGAGGGTTTTGAAGGGGTAGGGGGGTGGGAAGTTGGGTGAGCCTGGTGGTGGATATTATGGAGGGCATGTATTGCATGGAGCACTGGGTGTGGTGCATAAATAATGAATTCTGTTACACTGAAAAGAAATTTTAAAAATAAAATAAAAAATGCCAAGGCTACTCAATAGAAGAAAAGAAAGCCTTTCAACAACATATACTGGAAAAAAGTACTACTACCTGTTTGATAAAAGAAATAAACCATTATTCATACCTTTTACCATGCACAAAATTCAAAGACTTGATCCTAAAACCTAACATTATAAATCATTTGGAAGAAGACTTAAAGAAGATGTGGTCCATACATTCAATGGAATATTACTAAGCCATCAGAAAGGATGAATACCCAACTTTTGCATCAACATGGGTGGAACTGGAGGAGATTATGCTAAGTGAAATAAGTCAAGCAGAGAAAGTCAATTATCATATGTTTTCACTTATTTGTAAAACATAAGGAATAGCATGGAATACATTAGGAGAAGGAAGGGGAAAATGAAGGTGGGGAATCATAGAGGGAGATGAACCCTGAGAGACTGTGGACTCGGGGAAACAGACTAAGGATTTTAGAGAGGAGTGGGGTGGGGGGGATGGGTTAGCTTGGTGATGAGTATTAAGGGGGGCATGTAGTGCATGGCACATTGGGTGTTACACACAAACAATGAATCATAGAACACAACACCAAAAGCTAATGATGTACTATATGGTGACTAACATAACATAATTTTAAAAAGTGTATCTTTTTAAATTTAGGGGATGCTAACATTTCTTTGACAGAAAACCAAAAGCAGCCCTAACAGGAAAGAGAAAATTGAAAAACTGGATTTCATCAAAAACGTGATGTTTCATTTACCATCTCAATCCATTAAATAGAAGTTTCTAGTAGTATTAAGCTTTGTAACCTGAAAAGAAATATATCTAAATGGACTAAATGAAAGAAGAATTGGGTGTTCCAAATGTTCATTGCATCTCCAGCATTGCTCTTTACAAGGAAATCCTAGAGAAGAACAGATGCCAAGCTGACACCCTAATGTACACCCAGAATCCTGTGGCTACTAGGAGGGGTGCAGTGTGATTCACTTGCACATGGCAGCTAATTTCATCCACAGCTGTTATGAAGCAAAACCTTTCCTATAAATACTGGATGCATTTTCCTGTGTACATCATTTCCCTGTGTTGTGTTCAGGGGATTGTGTCTTCTCTAGCCTATGGGGAGTTGACCTGAGCTTTCCTATGAATCTCCTATAGGACCCAGGGATGTCTAAGGAGCTATGTCAGCATTTCAATCCTTTGCTTAGCCAAAAATTTATTTTTGTTTTGTATCCTCATGGTTTTAATTCTTCTACTAAATTCCCAAAGACATTTCCCTCATCTGAGTGCATCATATAGGTAGCTTTTTTTCCCTAATTTCCTGGAACTCATTTGCCTGACAATACATGCAACTCTTGGCTACAGCCCTATAGACTAATATCTACATGCTTTCCTAACACTTTGTCCACTGCTAAATGAAGAGCTTTCAACTCTAATTTCTGGGCCAACCTAAACTTTCATTCTTTCATCAGGGTTTTGGTATTGACAGAGAATGCTGCAAACTGACTTCCAAATAGCGACATAGGCCTCAATTCAAGAACTTCTATAAACAATGAATCTTGGAACACTGAAAAAATAAAACTAAGTTAAAAAAATAAAAATAAGAAAGAACTTCCATTGGAAATCCAGTCATCCTTCTTGCCAAACCCTACTCGGTAATGAGGTGAGGGATGTCCTTGCAATTCTGTTGTTGTCCACCCAACAAGCAACCCAACTTGTAACAACAAGTAACAACACAACTTGTACTTACCCAAAAAGTAACAACACAACTTGACCTTCTTATGCTAGAATGTTCTTAAAAATTAACTGCCACTTTATGAGTAAATATTCCCTTGCTGCCCATTATATATTTGGCAGTCTCTCTGGCATCAACTAGACATAACAGGAAACCATAAGTTACCTGATGCTCTTCAATGGAAGTGCTTGTTTTAATCAACCACTACTGAAGAGCTAGCAGCTATTTTTCAAATATTTAGAAGAATCCTCCTCAAGTAGTTTTCAAGGCCAAAAACCCAAGATAATTTTGCAAAGAAATCCTATTTCATTTCTGCAAAAGGCTCTAGATTCTAGCATATGTATGATGGCAGAAACTTATATCATTAGTCCTATGGGCTCATAGGGATTACCTGGGGCTGGTTCCAAGTAAATCTACTAACAGTTTCAGCTCAGGGAATGCTGAAATTCAGATAACTCTGGAGACTTTGTGAGAAGAAGCTTCAGGACTTCTACAGGAGGAGTATGATTTTGCCAAAACCAAAACAGTCTTAATAGTATCTGACATTCTTGCTTATTAGTATGATCTGAAAACCATGACAACATGTAGCAAACTTTGAGCAATATCTCTATTGCTCCAGCTGAGGTATTTCTCATGAGTTTCATAGGCAGGACTGAGTCTGGAATATTAGCTGGCAATTTCAACTATCCTCCAGGTATTCTATGGATATGAAAGGTTTTCCTTCTTTTTACTTTATTTCTCTGAGGAAGGAATAATCGCAACTTGTGCTAATTTGTCCCTAATTGTCATTAACCCCAAATCCTGTCTAACTAAATTATGGCAACATGTTAATATATACACATTTCCCTGTGATGTACAATAAACATACACTGAGATCTAGTCTATGAAAATTCAAAGTGTACAAGGATGACTCAAACTATTATGGAAAAGAAGACGTTAGTTAAGTCTATTAAGCTATACCAATCCCTCTTGGCCCTTAGCAATTTCTACATAGCCTTGATCCCATCAAGTCCAGCTCAAACAATAAAACACAACTATTTAATCTTCAATAGTCCTCTTTACCTCTTCTCCATTAACATGCCAAAATCATCACTAAAAAATAAAATAGATTAAGTGAGAAACAAATTCCAAACTTAATCAATTATTTATCAAAGCATGAACATGTTGCTTTTCATGAATTGCACACTGTTTAGTGTACTGCTGGTAAGAATCAGGGCAGGTTTAAGCATTCCCATTTAGTAAGTGTGTGAAAACTGGGCAGATGTCCACAGTGGAAAGGACAACACACCATGATTCGTTCACACACAATATCCATTTCATTATGCAGTCAGATGTCAAAGCCCTCCAGCAAAAACCACCAGAAGCCCAACTATAGCTCAGCAGCTTAGGTTCATCATCACTGCAATGGGGGAGAGCATATACATGGGGAACTGCAGCAAGCTGTCCCAACTCGAGGGTGTTAGAAAACACTAACACAGGACTGGCACTTCTGTTAGGTGATTTGGGTGAGGTTGTAAGGAAGCAGGCCTCTGACCTGGATTAGATGCTGTCAGAGAGCATGAGTATGCTATGATTAGGGATCTTTTTTTTCTTTTTTTTCTTATATTCAGTTAGCCAACATATAGTACATTATTAGTTTTTGATGTATTATTCAACAATTCATTAGTTGTATATAATACCCAGTGCTCATCACAACAGGTGCCCTCTTTAATACCCATCGCCCAGTTTAACTGGGGATATTAACCTTTTCTAGAGGGAGAAGAGACTGGAATGAAGCAAAGCTGAGATAGGTAATGAAACAGCATCACTTATTAACTAGAAAAAAGGGCTCTGTGTTGTTGTGGGTTTGGCACACTGACATTGCTTCTGTCTGCACAGCAACAACACTGGGAAGTGATCTTGCTCTTTGCCTCCCTTCATCACAGTCACCGAGAACCCCTGTCTCCCTTGGTCTTCTGATATTTTGCATGTGTGCAATGGGAGAACACCATTTCCTAGCTCTCAGCCCAGTTCAGCCCCTAATACCTTAGAAGACCAACCATGTCAGGTCAGTTCCCAGATGGCAGAGCTGCTTTCTTGCTTCTCACCTCCTAAGTCATTACAAAGTATAACCATGGCTTAATTAAGAGTAGAGTTTGATGGAATCCAAAATGGACATTGGTGCCTAGTAAATGTTGAGAAGTACATTCAAGTGAGAGAACCTTTAGTCTCTAGCGATGGGCCCAAGAACTGTGTCTTATGTTTAAAAATTGGGGACACATGTACAAAGTCCAATTCACAGTCCTACAGAAAGGACTAGAAAAAATTCAAAGTATCTGTCACTGGGATTGACTAAATCATTGGACAACCACTCTCCAACCTCTTAAAAATATATGATTTTGTTGCTCCTCAATGTTATTTTTTATTTGAAAACAGATACACTGATTAGGGATAAGACAGAGATGATAGACATGTTAAGTAGCAGGGTTAAACCAATTGAAGGGACATTGTGGCCAAGCCCAGCAGGATCAATTGCAAAAGGCCCAGGCTTCCTTCATCTTAGTGATTATTCAAATCCAGATTTTTCAAATCTAGTTTTTTCTTAATCTTGTTGATGACACCTGCAAGAGAATAGAATATATTGTCAAGAGGGTTTCAAAAAAGGGTGAAGAATGTGGCTTTTTTGGGAGTCTTTAAGGACAGTAGCAAATGTCAAATGACACTGAACTCCATAGAGTCTTAGGAACATGATACATTCATCACAAAAGAAACACGATTGGCAGCCCATGACACGAGCCTAGGGAAGCTGGTGTTTTGGGAAAACAGGAAGTAGGCCAATATGCATTAGTTTCCCCTTTACCATAACTCAGAGTAAACCAGTCTTCTTCGCAAAAGGGATGAATACTTCTATTTCCTCCCTCAGGCTGCCACTACACATCCTTGAGCAAGGTGAAAAGCAATGGCCCCAACACTGAAAGACTATAAGCCATTTTGAAAACGTTTCCTCAAGACTTTGATTGTTTAGGTACAAATCCAATCTCTCCCATATGTTCAGGGGAAAGTCTTTCATTGCAAGTTTTCCGTTTCTTCATCCTTACAGTGTTTACCTAGTAGAATGACTCTGAAATTTAAATTACATTGATATGTGAATTGTATACCAAAATGCCTGGCATATGCCCACACTCAATAAATTTTGTAATCGATATTCCATGAGTGTGAAGGACAGGAAAAATTAATCAGGACTAAGAACCCTGTACTTTCTTGATCCTCTATGATTGTCCAAATTCCCAAGAGTATCTTGAATAATGCTAAAAAGCTTCTGCCTCAAGGAAGCCTCATTTACAGCTATTGCCTATTTTTAGAAAAGTCTTTCAAGGAAACAGAAATTTTCTGATTAAAACACACACACACACACACACACACACACACACACACACACACAGTTACCTGGCCCCAGGGAAACACTTACTTCAGTCCTTCTAATGACATTTCTACTAAAGAAGAGTTTTCCCAATGAAATGCTAACATTTTAAGACCATGCAGATAATATTGGAGAATAAGAGGCTGCAAACTCGGACTCCTCTGAGATGTATCTGTTCACTTGATTTGTAAAACCAAAAACAATAAGAGAATAATGAAAACAGAACTATCTCATGGCTTCTCCCTCCTGCCCCCAAAATAGACTCTACCAGGAAAGTAGAAAATCCAGGAATCCAGGAACCCCATAAAGGTAGCATGTAAATAACTTGGACTTACTCTTTCAAACACTGGTGGTTTGAGCAGAACTGGTCATGGTGGTGGGAACTGTGGTGGTGGTGGCATCAGTGGAGGCAGTAGCTGATTTGGAGGTGGGCCCCGCAGTGGTGGATTTGGGACAGCTGAAATTAAGTGGAAAATATCCAAGCTGAGACACTTGACTCTGCTCCAGGAAATAAAATTTGTCCCACTGAGCTTGGAGGACTCTGAATTCACCTCTGTAAGTGTCAACAATCCTGTCATACCCTCAGCCAGACTACCCACTTTCCTTTAGCCTCTCTCTTGGTACCCCAGCCTTGTAGCACTGAAAGAATTTGGGTTTCCCTCCAAGGACTGTAACACTAAGAGAAGATACATGCAAAATGTTCTCCCAGGGATGAGCATATATCATATGTGTTCTTACTCATAGGGATCCTGGCTCAGAAGCAACAAGAGAACCCCTAGTGGGCTGACTTTCTGGTGCCCATCCCTGGGCTCACTTGGCCTCTTTAGTTTCCAATGCAGCATGAATGAGTGTGAGTAGTGGAGTAAACTATATAGGAGAAGAGAAGAAAGAATAAGATCATGCATTTCAGATTAGCAATAGGACCTCTTTTCTTTGGATGAAGCACGATCTCTTTCCTCAGGTTCTGGCCTGAAATGGGATTATATTTGTCTCACCTGTTGTTCAACTTGGAATCCATCTATTACAGTATTATCTAGGAGAACCACATTAGATATAACAGGAGAAATTAGTACTCTTCTGGCAATAATAAAAGTAAGCAAATGCTCTATCAATAATCCCATGTTCAAAGGTAATGTGGCAAGATTGATGATAATTATCACTCTCTGCACCTTACACCAGAGCTCCTGACAGATAACCAGAGTTAGACCCAATAGTTGTGAGTTGTGTCTATCTCAACAAGTAGATAGTTCATTCTCCATACTCACACTCTAGCCACACTGTCTTGGTTCTCATTAAGAAGATGAGACAGGGGGCGCCTGGGTGGCTCAGGTGTTAAGTGTCTGCCTTCAGCTCGGGTCATGATCCCAGGGTCCTGGGATCAAGTCCCACATCGGGCTCCCTGCTCAGCAGGAAGCCTGCTTCTCCCTCTCCTACTCCTCCTGCTTGTGGTCCCTCTCTCGCTGTGTCTTTCTCTGTCAAATAAATAAAATCTTTTAAAAAAAAAAAAAAAGAAGAAGATGAAACTGTTTTCAGTTGACTCCACATGGCAGGTAGGACATATGGTTCAGTGTGTGAGGTCTGACTGCTGTCTGTACCTTTATGACCAAAGGACACAGGTCCCCAGCTATGAAGCACAAAAGAGAAATCTTCCTTATGTCTGCATGAGCACAACACACATTGAATTGGACATACAGGACAGTGAGGAGAAGCCAAAGAAATACTAGAGCATTGGTCCAAAACCTTGGGTTTCAAATCAGAGAAGAAAATGCATGGCAGCCTGGGAATAAGGTATATATACTTCTGCAAGGACCAAAGTTTAGGGTCATCCTGCTACTTCACCCTTACATTCCATAGTCTCTATTCCACACTCCCATGTGCTTCTAATGCCCACATTTCCACATTGTCTTCAGCATCTACATTCTCTTCCATGTTCCTGACACTTATTAACCCTTCTTTTCACTCTGTTCATATACTCAGCCTCAAAATTTATGGTAATCACAAAGGCTATACATGCATCTCCCCAAATTCACAGACCACAGTTTCAGACCACATTCCCTTGCCATTTCTGCTATAGGACAATGTATAATTAATCCACAATTTATATAAACCCATGTCAGAAACTTTATATTCTCTAATAATGTATAATAAATAAGAACATTTTGTATGTTCCCAATGAACCTTAAAAATTAGAATGTGACTTTTCGTGACTTCTGCTCTTAAGAGTCTCTACACTGGCTGCCATGGCTGCTTTGACAGGAGGCTGGGATGAAAAACCATCATGACAGGAAGGTGTAAACACACACTTACTAGTAAAGCTATCAGATGGAACATCTGTTGTAGTCTCTGAAAGAGAAAAAGAAAAAATAGGTGTAAGTTGACCAACAGTTTTGAGGGTAAGGCAAGATGGAATATGGAAAATATTGCAAGCTTTCACAATTGAAGAACCTTAAACTTTCCTACATGTGTTGAGAGCCGAGATGAACAGATAATATGAAGCCCATAAAGCCCCACAAATTTTTCTCCATTTTTCCTTTCCTACAATCCACCTTTGATGTATTTATTAAATATATTGTCCTGAAATAACACTGAACTTGCATACCAAGGTTGAAACAACAAAGACCTGACTGAATTGTCAAAGCCTAAAGGGAGAGTCCTCTCTATCTTGAGTGGTGAGGCAAAATGGAGATGGAACGAGGGTACTGGATTAGAGGACATGGGTGCAAGCATATAAAGCTCCTCTAAAACCCCCACCCACGCAGAATTTATATTGTGATGTCCTCTTGCTCCAGACCTTATTTTCATGTAAGTATCTTTACTTACGGCCTGAGACCAGGAAGGTGGCAACTGCCACCAGTACCAGCATCGCCAAGACCTTCATGCTGGTGAATTGATTAGCAGGGAGCACAGATAGGAAAGTGTCAGAGCTCAGGAGGAGGTAGGATTCTGACTCCAGCAGGTCATGTCCTGACATTATATAGGGAGAGGCTACCAAACAGGAGGTGCCAGACCAGAATCCAGGCTAGTTAATGCCAGGAAATGTTGGTACTCAGAGAAACCACTGGAGAGTCAACAGCACAGCCAGAGGCCCTTTGGAAAGATCACCTAGTCCCTTGATTCTGACACAGGTCTTAAGTCAAGAGTTTCCCATATTTGAACATTTTCCAGAGAACAACTTTGCTTCAGACTCCCTCTGTCTTGTATGGTAGGGTAGCACCGTGATTACCAGCTCTGCTGACAAGCTGAGGGGCCTGATAGCCAGCTTTGTGGGATTACTCAAACCTGCAGTGCTCCTTTCATACATATTAGAAGATGGATGACTACAGCTTTCTTAGTTCTAGGTTTCCTCAAAGCAGAATTATCAGGGAATGGCAGCTGCTCTCAGAACCATCCACCTAGGTCAGGCTGTACCTTCCTCCAGCAATGGCCTCCTTCATATACATGTAGATACTCTCATCCGACAGACCCAGTGAGCCCACACTAACAGGATCTCTCTGGATTTGAGTACTTCTTGTGGAGAAATTCAAAGTCAAAAAGAATGAAAATGGAAAACGAAATGAACATTTGTTAATTAATGCAGGCATGAATCAAAGCATTCATGCAACAAAAATATACTGACCACTACACATTAGAGAAACAAGCAAAGCACATAAAAATTCCATGTGACATGTGCAGTTATGGGTATTCATCCATTACAAAGTAAAAAGAAAGGAAGGAAGAAATGGAGGTAAGAGAGAGGAAGGAAAACAGTGTGTAGTTTGTAAAATGAAGAGACCTAATAAATAACATAGGAAAGAAGAAAGGAGAGTATCTCTGAAGACAGAAAGTGAGGTTATAATCTTAGACAAGGTATCCAAAAAAAGCATGATAGAAAAGGTGATACTAGAACAAAGCCTTAAGGATGCTAAGGAATCCATCCTGTTACATTTGGGAACAAGGATGTGTTCCGAGGAAAGGAAAGAATGGATACAAGTCTCTTATTCCTTCAGGTCTGCAGTTGTTGAGTAGGGCCTGACACTGCACCACAACTTGTCAAACTACTTGCCTTAATTGTCACACAGCCCAGCTACTAAGTAAATGCAACAATGAAACAAAACTCCACATTCACATCACAACCAAGTGTGGGACCCTCCAGGTCTCCAAGGAGAGGTTCTGAACGTGTCTTGGAAAAGCTGGAAATAGTAAGAAATCACTATCTTCTAAAAGTTCCTTTGCAATTAATTGATCTATTACTTTAATGCTGTTCTTCTTCATACAAAGCATACCTTTTTTATAATATATCCTCAGTGGGAGAATCTCTGACCTATGCAACAGTAATGAATATCTATTTCCATTTTTGTATTGAACTACACTTGATATTGAATCTCTGACTTATGGAACAGCAATGAACATGTATTTCCGCTTTTGTATTGAACTATACTTGATATTTAACATTGTGTAAATTTAAGGTGCACTACATGTTAATTTAATACATTCATATATTGTTATACTATTGTCATTAAACCATTAATTCCCACCTCTATCATGTTATATAATTATCATTTCTTTTTTAAAGGTTGGCATAATTAAGTTCTACTCTCTTATCAAGTCTGATGATTGTAACAAAATATTGCTGTCTATATTGTGCCTATCAGTATATTGTGCATTAGATCTCTGGGGCTTACAAATCATCAGGGAATGCAAATTAAAACCACAATGAGATATCACCCCATACCTATTAGAATGGCTGTCATCAAGACAAGAGATAACAAGTTTTGGCAAGTTTGTGGAGAAAAGAGAACAGTACACTCTTGGTGGGAACGTAAACTGGTGTACCCACTATGGAAAACAATATAGAGATTCCTCAAAAAAAGAAATATAGATCTATCATGCGTCCAGCCATCTCCCTTCTGAAATGAGAAGGAAATGAAAACAGTGCCTAAGAAACATCTGCCCTCCCATGTTTACTGCAGGGTTATTCAAAATAACCAAGATGATGGAAACAACTATATGCCCATCAGTGGGTGATTGGATAAGGAAGATGTATGTTGTGCATGTGCATATATACACATATATATAATACATATATATATAATGTATAATTTAGCTATGAAGAAGAAGGACAGCTGTCATCCATTAAAAGGATGAACCTTGAGCACATTATGCTAAGTGAGATAATAAGTCAGACAAAGAAACAAAACTGTTGCAAGGTATCACTTATATGTGGAATCTAAAGAAGACAAACTCATAAAAAGAGATACTAAAACTATTGTTGGGGTGCCTGGGTGGCTCAGTCATTAAGTGTCTGCCTTCAGCTCAGGTCATGATCCCAGGGTCCTGGGATCGAGCCCCGCATTGGGCTGCCTGATTAGCGGGGCACCTGCTTCTCCCTCTCCCACTCCCCCTGCTTGTGTTCTCTCTCTTTCTCTCTCTCTCTCTCTCTCTCTCTCTCGTGTCAAATAAATAAATAAAATCTTTAAAAAAAAAAACTATTGTTGCCTGGGATGGAGTGTGCAAGGGACAGGAAAAATGTTGTTTAAAAAACAAACTTACAATGAAGAGTGAAAGAACACCCCAAAGACCTCTTCCTTCTTTTGGGTGAGTCTCTGACACACAAGAGCCATTCTGCTTGCCAAGACATGTTGGGGGAGCCTCATCAAGTAGATTGAGAAACGCAGCAGGAATTCCTGAGAAGGCACTCTCCTCTCTGAGGCAAGGTGATGTCCTAGTCCTAGGTAATCTCACTTCTGCCATGAAGCACATACTTGTCAAACCATGGAGGAGAGTCAACATTTTTAAAAAATCAAAACAAAACATATTCTGAAGGAATAGAAACAGAAAAAGCTAAAAGAAAGTGAAAAAGGAAGTAGTCAGAAAGTAAAGGGGCTCTAGGATTATACCCAGTACGGAATAAACCCCAACAGTCCAGCCAGCCACTCATGGGCTCTCAGCAGAACTAGACACAAACTGAAAAGGCTTACCTAGCACATGGTTCTGTTTTGAGTCCTCTGTATGCCTTCCACCATGCTGCCAGTGCAGAGGCATGGAGACCCACCAAATAGGAGTGAAGGTGACGACTGGTTTGCTGAAGAAAGAATACAAATGTTCACCATTTAGGATCCACTTAAGACTTCGAAACAGGTGCCCCTGGGTGGCTCAGTTGGTTAAGCAACTGCCTTTGGCAAGGTCATGAACCTGGAGTCCCAGGATCAAGTCCCACGTTGGGCTGCCTGCTCAGCAGGAAGTGTGCTTCTCCCTCTGACTCTCCCCATTTCATGCACTCTCTCTCTCATTCTCTGTCTTTCAAGTAAATAAATAAAATCTTAAAAAGACTTGGAAACAACACAGTAAGTGAAACAAGGGAAGTTAATATAAAGAATACAGAATTCTGATTCATGGGTAACTCAAGGAACCTCCATGTGGAACCCCAGGGCTGAGGGAGAAGATTCAAGGAAGGACAATGGTGGAATGGGGCCTTCTCTCTGAAACTGGTGGTCACAACTGTCAAGATGATGGAGTTCAACCCACCACATAGCAGAGATGTTCGCTGATTTTCCCAGACTGAAGTTGATCTGTTGTTGCTGGGCCAGCAGGGAACAACCATTCTTCCTGCCTCTTGGAGTGCAGGGGGGAAAAGACAATCAGCAACCCATGGCCTAAATGGGCAGAGAAGGTAGCAGTTCAGGTGAAAGTGAGCCACATGGGCTCTGCAGAGAGAGATGTGGTTCAGTGGGAACCCCCAGGCCACTAGCAGGGCCTGCTGAGTGAACTGGGACTGGTGCAAGAAAGTGTCTTTGGGATGCCAGGTCCCAGGTCAAGAGGGTTGTGGAGAGATTATTGCCGGTCCACACCCAGCTGCCAGTGCCCCAGGACTGCAAATGCTGGCCACATGGCTGGGGCAGGACTCACCACACATTCCCACACCCACACTGCTGGCCACCATGCTGCTGCTACAAACCACAGGAAGCCCCTTCCTCTGACAATCTCTCTCCAGCGCCCTCTACTGAGAAAGTGAACATTGCCATCTCTGTAAAGGGCAAATGCACAATGAGTTCTCTGCACCTGGCAGAGCATATGCTGAAGGGCACATTTGGAACTCAAGCGCAGTAAACTGACCACTGACACAACAGGACACATAAAAATCCAAATGACTCTGAGCCTCAGATTCCCAGGTGCAGTAGCAGGACCCCAAGTCGCCCACCAAGGTTCCACCAGCACAGCTCGACGCTCATTTGTCATCCGATCAGTTTCCTCACCAAATGTGGACAAGGAGTTCTCAGAATTTGTTTTTCTTACATGATGAGAATTCCAATGACATTGTGATGCTTCAAATAGTATTTTTTAGCATTATCCTTCTGAAAGTCATTTAAATATTGAGTTATAATATATGTAAATATTAAAAACATACTCACAAATACCAACAAATTTTTTCACTGCAACAAATGGCGTTATTATATATATGGGGAATGTTATATTAAAATTAGACTGAGTTCATTTCCATACCTTTAATTTCATACATTTATGTGGCATCTGTTTTTATTTAAACATATTTTATGCAAAACCAAAGTTACGGGCACTTGCGTGGCTCAACCAGTTAAACTTTGGGCTCTTGATCTCCCCACAGGTCATGATCTAAGGTCGTGAGATGAAACCCTGGGTCTGGCTCCAGGCCGAGTGCAGATTCTGCTTGAGATTCTATCTGTCCCTCTTCCTGTGCCCCTCTCCCCAGCTCACACCCTAATTAATTAATTAATTAAGCCTTTGAAACCAAACTTACAAGTATAATATTATATGCATATATATATATCAGCCAATATAGCCAATTTACTTGTGCCTCAGGATATTTATTCTTACTAAGAAAATAAGAAGATATATGTGTTATCCTTAAAAAGTCAAATCCATAACGCATCCCCAAAACTTTTAACTACCGCCCTTTCCCAAAACTTAATATTTTCATAAATTTTCATTATAAAAATTAAAATGGAAGTGTGTGTAAGAAATAAAAATAAAAGTCACCAGACCTTCCAACACAATGAGATAACTGCTGTTATTACTTTGATAATGATACATTTCCCAAACCGGTATATGCATACGTGAATACATGCTTTTCTATGCCTAGCGTCCCATACTATCACTGTTCCTACCACCAAAAAGCACATGTTAAGTGAGTTTGTCCACTTGCTCATTCTCATAGGCAAATTTGTATCTCTACAAATGTATATCTATATTTGCTTGTGTCTTAAAAAATGGTATACAAAAATGGCATTATATTCCAGACCATTCTTATTTTTTTATTATGTTATGTTAGTCACCATACATCACATAATTAGTTTTTGATATAATGTTCCATGATTCATTATTTGCATATAAGACCCAATACTCCATGCAATTTGTGCCCTCCTGAATACCCATCATCAGGCTAGCACATCTCCCCACCCCCCTTCTCTAAAACCCTCAGTTTGTTTCTCAGAGTCTATAGTCTCTCATTGTTCCTCTCCCCCACAATTTCCCCCCCTTCATTTTTTCCCTTCCTTCTCTTTTTTTTTTTAAGATTTTATTTATTTATTTGACAAACAGAGACCACAAGCAGGCAGGGAGACAGGCAGAGAGAAAGAGGAGGAAGCAGGCTCTCCACAGAGCAGAGAGACCGACGGGGGGCCGATCCCAGGACCCCGGGACCACGACCCGAGCCGAAGGCAGAGGCCTCCACCCACCAAGCCACCCAGGCAGCCCCTCCCTTCCTTCTCTTAATGTCCTCTGTGCTGTTCATTATGTTCTACAAATAAGTGAAACCATAGGATAATTGACTTTCTCTGCTCAACTTATTTCGGTCAGCATAATCTCCTCTAGTCCCATCCATGTTGATGCAAAAGTTGGGCATTCATCCTTTCTGATGCCTGAGTAATATTCCATTGTATGTATGAACTACATCTTTATCCAGTCCAGACCGTTCTTATTTTTAATTTTTATTTATATATTTGAGAGAGAGAGAGAGAGAGAGCATGCATTTGAGGTAAGGACAGAGTAAGAAGTGGTCCTAGGTAGAGTTTGATACCAGTTCTTAGGATCAAGACCTGAGCTAAAGGCAGATGCTTAGCTAACTAGTCACCCAAGGGCCTCCAGACCATTCTTTTCTGTACACTCAATTCTGTTTTGTAGAAATACAACTCAACCACTACACACCTACAGCATTCTTCTTACTAGATTTCCTATGTAATCACTTACTCTACCTATTGATGGGAATCTGGTTCATTTCTACTGTTTACTGCTACCAATCATGAAGCCATTAATAAGCTTTCTACTATACACCTATATACAAAAGTTTCTATATCTGTGCTATAGTTCTCCAGAGGGTTTTTAACAAAATCATATGCATGATTTAAATTGAATAGATATTTTCAGATTCTAAAACTTAGTATTACCAGAAATCAACAGAGGAGCACATTTTTCCAACTCTCTATGCCACCAGTAACTGCTATCCAGATTTACTCCGTGTATCTGACAGGTCAGAAGGAATGTTTGTCATCCTTATTGGCACTTTATAATTATCACACCCTTGAGCATATTTATCTATTTGTTATTCACTTGAATTTTAACTTCCAGGATTTGCCTAGTGAAATCTGTGTCTTCTGTTCTTTCTTTTTTTTTTTTTCCAGCATAACAGAGTTCATTGTTTATGCACCACACCCAGTGCTCCATGCAATACGTGCCCTCCATAATACCCACCACCTGGCTCCCCCAACCTCCCACTCCCCGCCCCTTCAAAACCCTCAGATTGTTTTTCAGAGTCCATAGTCTCTCATGGTTCATCTCCCCTTCCAATTTCCCTCAACTCCCTTCTCTTCTCCATCTCCCCATGTCCTCCATGTTATTTGTTATGCTCCACAAATAAGTGAAACCATATGATACTTGACTCTCTCTGCTTGACTTATTTCACTCAGCATAATCTCTTCCAATCCAGTCCATGTTGCTACAAAAGTTGGGTATTCGTCCTTTCTGATGGAGGCATAATACTCCATAGTGTATATGGACCACATCTTCCTTATCCATTCGTCCATTGAAGGGCATCTTGGTTCTTTCCACAGTTTGGCGACTGTGGCCATTGCTGCTATAAACATTGGGGTACAGATGGCCCTTCTTTTCACTACATCTGTATCTTTGGGGTAAATACCCAGTAGTGCAATTGCAGGGTCATAGGGAAGCTCTATTCTTAATTTCTTGAGGAATCTCCACACTGTTCTCCAAAGTGGCTGCACCAACTTACATTCCTACCAACAGTGTAAGAGGGTTCCCCTTTCTCCACATCCTCTCCAACACACGTTGTTTCCTGTCTTGCTAATTTTGGCCATTCTAACTGGTGTAAGGTGGTATCTCAATGTGCTTTAAATTTGAATCTCTCTGATGGCTAGTGATGATGAACATTTTTTCATGTGTCTGATAGCCATTTGTATGTCTTCATTGGAGAAGTGTCTGTTCATGTCTTCTGCCCATTTTTGGACATGATTATCTGTTTTGTGTGTGTTGAGTTTGAGAAGTTCTTTATGGATACTGGATATCAGCCTTTTGTCTGTACTGTCATTTGCAAATATCTTCTCCCATTCCATGGGTTGCCTCTTTGTTTTACTGACTGCTTCCTTTGCTGTGCAGAGCTTTTGATCTTGATGAAGTCCCAAAAGTTCATTTTCACTTTTGTTTCCTTTGCCTTTGGAGATATATCTTGAAAGAAGTTGCTGTGGCTGATATCGAAGAGGTTACTGCCTATGTTCTCCTCGAGGATTCTGATGGATTTCTGTCTCACGTTGAGGTCTTTTATCCATTTCGAGTTTATCTTTGTGTATGGTGTAAGAGAATGGTTGAGTTTCATTCTTCTACATATAGCTGTACAATTTTCCCAGCACCATTTATTGAAGAGACTGTCTTTTTTCCACTGGATATTTTTTCCAACATTGTCGGAGATTATTTGACCATAGAGTTGAGGATCCATATCTGGGCTCTCTACTCTGTTCCACTGGTCTATGTGTCTTTTTATGCCAGTACCATGCTGTCTTGGTGATCACAGCTTTGTAGTAAAGCTTGAAATCAGGTAACATGATGCCGCCAGTTTTATTTTTGTTTTTCAACATTTCCTTAGCGATTCAGGGTCTCTTCTGATTCCATACAAATTTTAGGATTATTTGCTCCAGCTCTTTGAAAAATACCGGTGGAATTTTGATTGGAATGACATTAAAAGTATAGATTGCTCTAGGCAGTATAGACATTTTAACAATGTTTATTCTTCCGATCCAAGAGCATGGAATGGTCTTCCATCTTTTTGTGTCTTCTTCAATTTCTTTCAGGAGTGTTCTGTAGTTACTCGAGTACAGATCCTTTACCTCTTTGGTTAGGTTTATTCCCAGGTATCTTATGGTTCTTGGTGTTATAGTAAATGGAATCGATTCTCTAATTTCCCTTTCTGTATTTTCATTGTCAGTGTATAAGAAAGCCACTGAATTCTGTACATTGACTTTGTATCCTGCCACATTACTGAATTGCTGTATGAGTTCTAGTAGTTTGGGGGTGGGGTCTTTTGGGTTTTCCATATAAAGAATCATGTCATCTGCGAAGAGAGAGAGTTTGACTTCTTCATTGCCAATTCGGATACCTTTTGTTTCTCTTTGTTGCCTGATTGCTGTTGCTAGGACTTCTAATACTATGTTGAACAAGAGTGGTGAGAGTGGGCATCCTTGTCATGTTCCTGATCTCAACGGGAAGGCTGTGAGCTTTTTCCCATTGAGGACGATATTTTCATAGATAGATTTTATGAAGTTGAGGAATGTTCCCTCTATCCCTATATTTTGAAGTGTTTTAATCAGGAATGGATGCTGGATTTTGTCAAATGCTTTTTCTGCATCAATTGAGAGGACCATGTGGTTCTTCTCTCTTCTCTTATAGATTTGTACTATCACATTGAATGATTTGCGAATGTTGAACCATCCTTGTAACCCAGGGATGAATCCCACCTGGTCATGGTGGATAATCTTTTTAATGTGCTGTTGGATCCTGTTTGCTAGGGTCTTGTTGAGAATCTTAGCATCCATATTCATCAGGGATATTGGTCTGAAATTCTCCTTTTTGGTGGGGTCTTTGCCTGGTTTGGGGATAAGGGTAATGCTGGCTTCATAAAAAGAGTCTGGAAGTTTTCCTTCTGCTTCAATTTTTTGAAACAGCTTCAGGAGAATAGGTGTTGTTTCTTCTTTGAAAGTTTGGTAGAATTCCCCAGGGAATTCGTCAGGTCCTGGGCTCTTGTTTTTTGGGAGGTTTTTGATCACTGCTTCAATCTCATTACTAGATATCGATCTATTCAGGTTGTCAATTTCTTCCTGGTTCAATTTTGGGAGTTTATAGTTTTCCAGGAATGCATCCATTTCATCTAGGTTGCTTAACTTATTGGCATATAACTGTTGATAGTAACTTCTGATTATTGTTTCTATTTCCTTGGTGTTAGTTGTGATCTCTCCCTTTTCATTCATAATTTTATTAATTTGAACTTTCTCTCTTTTCTTTTGGCTTAGTGTGGCCAATGGTTTATCAATCTTATTGATTCTTCCAAAAAACCAGCTTCCAGTTTCATTGATACGTTCTACTATATCTCTAGTTTCTATCTCATTGATCTCTGCTATAATCTTGATTATTTCACTTATTGTGTGTGGAGTTGGCTTAATTTGTTGTTGATTCTCTAGTTCTTTAAGGTGTAGAGACAGCTGGTGTATTCTGGATTTTTCAATTTTTTTGAGGGAGGCTTGGATGGCTATGTATTTCCCCCTTAGGACCACCTTTGTTGTATCCCATAGGTTTTGGGCTGAAGTGTCTTCATTCTCATTGGTTTCCATGAATTGTTTAAGTCCTTCTTTAATCTCCTGGTTGATCCAAGCATTCTTAAGCAAGGTGGTCTTTAGCTTCCAGGTATTTGAGTTCCTTCTGAACTCTTCCTTGTGATTGAGCTCCAGTTTCAAAGCATTGTGATCTGAGAATATGCAGGGAATAATCTCAGTCTTTTGGTATTGGTTGAGCCCTGATTTGTGACCCAGTATGTGGTCTATTCTGGAGAAGATTCCATGTGCACTTGAGAAGAATGAGTATTATGTTGTTTTAGGGTGGAATGTTCTGTATATATCTATGAGGTCCATCTGGTCCAATGTGTCATTCAATGCTCTTATTTCTTTATTGATTTTCTGCTTCGATGATCTGTCTATTCCTGAGAGAGGCATGTTAAGATCTCCTACTATCAATGTATTCATATCAATATGACTCTTTATCTTGATTAATAGTTTTCTTATGTAATTGGCTGCTCCCATAATGGGGGCATAGACATTTACAATTGTTAGATAATCTTGGTGGATAGTCCCTTTAAGAATGATGCAGTGTCCTTCTGTATCTCTGACTACAGTCTTTAGTTTAAAATCTAATTTATCTGATATGAGAATCGCTACCCCAGCCTTCTTTGGAGGCCCACTGGCATGAAAGATACTTCTCTGTCCCTTCACTTTCAGTCTGGGTGTATCCTTAGGTTCGAAATGGGTCTCTTGTAGACAACATGTGGATGGGTCCTGTCGTTTTATCCAATCTGCAACCCTGTGTCATTTTATGGGCACATTTAGGCCATTCATATTGAGAGTGATTATTGAGAGATACGTTTTTATTGACATCGTGTTACCTTTGAAGTCTTTCTTTCTGTAGATTGTCTCCATATTTCTGTTCAATGCTATTCTTAGGATTTTTCCTCTTTTATAGAACCCCCCCTTAATATTTCCTGCAGTGTCAGCTTGGTGAACGCATACTCCTTTAAGCCTTGCCAGTCTTGGAAACTCTTTATCTCTCCATGCATTTTGAATGTCAGTCTTGCTGGATAAAGTATTCTTGGCTGGATGTTCTTCTCATTTAGTGCCCTGAATATATCTTGCCAGCCCTTTCTGGCTTGCCAGGTTTCTGTGGACAGGTCTGACGTTATTCTGATGGGCTTTCCTCTGTATGTAAGGAGCTTCTTTGTCCCAGCTGCCTTCAAGAGAGCCTCTCTACAATTATGATTCCTCATTCTTACTATCAGGTATCTCGAGGACTTTCGAGATTCTATAATCTTGGAGGGAGACCATTCTGCCTCTACTACAGGAACGCTGGTTCCATTCGCAAGATTGGGAAAATTTTCATGGAGAATTTGTTCCACTATATCTTCTAGACTTCTTTCTTTCTCCTCCCCTTCAGGGATTCCAATAATTCTGACGTTGGAATGTTTCATGGCATCATTTATTTCCCTAATTCTTTTTTCATGGCTTCTAAGCTGTTTGTTCCAGGCTTCCTCCTGATTCTTTCTCTCTATCTGTTTGTCCTCCAGATCACTAATTCTATCTTCTGTCTCAGTTACCCTAACATTTAGAGAATTTAGATTAGATTGGAACTCATTGAGAACATTATGAACATCATCCCTGGTGGCTTTCAGCTCTGCCCTAATCAATTCTATTTTGTCATCCATGGCTTTCTCCAACCTACCTATTGCCGGGATAATTATTAGCCTGAATTCCCTTCTTGACATATTGTCTATGTTGATAGCCATTAGCTCTGTTGCAGAAGGCCCAGACTCTGAATTTTTCTTCTGTTGGGCATTCCTCCTCCTAGTCATTTTGGTGAGAGATGGCTGAACGGATGTAGCTGGATGTATCGACAGTGGTGCAGTCAAGGTGCACGCTGGAATGCTTCTGAGCAATCAAGAGTCCCCACCCAAATGAAAGAAAAAATAAAGAGAGAAAAAAGAAAAAAAGAGAGAGAGAGAGAGACAGGAAAAAAAAAGAAAGATAAAATAAAAGAGAAGGCCCAGCCCAATGGGCCCCTAGGTAAGATTTATGAAGTATACAAACAAAAACAGACAAACAAAAAGCCTGATAAAAGTAGATGACAAGAGAAAAAAATAAATATATGTGTGCATATATATATGTATGTATGTATATATGTAGACAAGAGAAAAAAAATAAATATATATATATACACACACATATGTATATGTATGTATGTATATATGTATGTATATATAGAGACACAAAACAAAAAAAGAACCTTGTCAAAAAGAACCCCAAGTATAAGATTTATATACTACCAGGACAAACACAAATACACAGAAACACTGGTGGAAGAAAAAGATGGGAGAGTGGTTATAAATTCTCACTGTGGGCAAGGAAGTTTATTTTGATTCTTCCTGGATGTATCTTGATATCTTTGTTAAAGGACTCAGCTTTCCTAAGATAATGGGGGATTAAAAATTGGTTTACCTATAGGGGTAGCATTGACTGGGGAAAGGGGATTACCTTGAAGTTTAACTCTATATGAATATTAAAAAATAAAAATTAAAAAAAGAATAAACTAAACTAAAATGAAATGAAATTTTATTTTTTTTATTTATTTATTTGTTAGACAGAGATCACAAGTAGGCAGAGAGGCAGGCAGAGAGAGGAGGAAGCAGGCTCCCCACTGAGCAGAGAGCCCGACGCGGGACTCGATCCCAGGACCCCGAGACCATGACCTGAGCCAAAAGCAGAGGCTTTAACCCACTGAGCCACCCAGGCGCCCCAATGAAATGAAATTTTAAAAAAATAAAAAATAGAAAAGCAAAAGAAAAACATGGGTTTATATATCAAAAAGTTCAGGTTAAAAGGCTATTATGGAATTTGATGTACTGGACATCTCACTGTGATGGTAAATAAGTTAAAAAATTATCTATATAAAAAAAAGAACCAGAACAGTGTGAACGAGTTAAAAATAAAAGTTGTATCTATGAAGTAGTAGTGGTTGTTCTCTTTTCTTATCCCCCACCCCACCCCGGTTGGCTTTCTGGAGGAGGGGCCTGCCACGTGGGTTTTCAGGCAATGTTTCCTGAGTTAAGTCCTCCTGCTCCCCTCAAGGGGGTGGGCTCTGAGGAAACCAGTTTTTCAGGCCTTTGGTATCTGGAGGTTTTTTTGTTTGTTTGTTCATTGGTTTTCTCTCACCTTGACAGCTTTTGATGGTTTTTGGTGGTTTAGAGGAAAGCAAACTGCACCCAGACCTCCCTTTCAGAGAGAAGGCTCAGTCTGTTTCCCTCTAGGTGCTGCAGAGCACATAAGTTCCCCCTCAGCCGCTGGCAGAGCACCTTACCAGTCACGGTCCCTGGGGACGCAGGAACTCCTGCTTGTACCCAAAACCACGACAGCGTCGGCTGTCTGGGCAGCTCCAGACCACCAGAGAGGCCCCAAGCAGCCTGCTGGCCCGGGCTGGGAGTGATCAGACTTTCCGGGTCCAAGAGCGCTGGGCTGGCGCCTGCACGCACCTCTCTCAGGGGAGGGTGTGGGGAGTGACTCAGATTCTGGTAGCGCGGCATGGGCATGCGCGTGGGGACTGCAGAAATGCTGTGCTTCTGCCAGTTATCGAGGCTCCCAGCCCCTCACGGAGCCACATCCCACACACTCTCAGGCGCACTCACGGCCCAGGGACCAAGACCTCATTTCTTTGCCGCACTCTCTCTGGCTCAGCGCCAAGGGTGGCTCTCCTGGGTCTGGGGACTTAAGCCCCTGTCCCTAACTGCCCTGTTACCACAATTTCCCCCCACGATCCTTTGCTCTTTTTGAGGGCTTTCAACCAGACTCCAAATTAATCTGGTCCCCAGTCACAGGGCACTCTCATATTGGGGTATTACTTTCCATTGTGTTGTTTCTGGTGGCTCCCTCCCCCTTTTGTTTATCTTCCAATATTAGTCCGATGTTCCCACTCCACTTTACCTACCCACTGGCGTCTTCTGCCCCCGTTGAGATCCAGATGTGTATAATTCTAATCTCAGGCTGATTTCATGGGTGATCAGAGTTCTTTGGTAGGTAATCAGCTCACTTTAGGGTACAGGTTGAAACGGTGCCTCCTCCTAGTTCTCCGCCATCTTGTCTTCTCCTGTCTTCTGTTCTTATCATTTAAGGACTTATACCACATGAGAAATATTAACAGTTTCATCATTCCTAAAATCACAAAGTTTTCCAATCTAAAACATATGTTTATTTTATTCATGTTATGCATTTGAATGTTTTAGTCAAGGAATGCTTTCATATTTTTTATACTTTTTATATTAAACAATTTGAGAAACATGAAATGGGGTCATCTTAAATCACTGATACATTAATATTCCTGCACACAGAGATCACGGCTCTCTAATCCCTGATTTCCCCAGTAATCACAAACCTGTTTCCAGTCACCAGTACACACTCTACTTGGAGCATTTGTAAGGGAGACAGGCTCTAAGACAAAACTAGAAAAGCAGCCTCATTCTGAAGACAGGCCCTAGAGAGAAGCATTAAGAACTCAGTCTAAAACCAGACCCCTCTGACTTCACCATACACTGTTCAGAAGATGAAAGCCTCTACAGCCATGTTGGGCTGCCATGGGCAAGGACATACAACTAAGTCTCAATAAAGCAAGGGTTAACAAAGCACAGGCATTGATGAGGGCTAAAGAGAAGTCCTAGGGTGATGGGAGGCCCAGCAGAATTGGGAGTTAGCACCAAAGGGAACATCGTGTCCCATTTTGACCTCAAGGAGCTGAGACACACACAATGCAGTGACTCTTCAGCATTAGAAATCTGAAAGTGTACCAAACACCAGATAGAGACACAGCTTGTTTCTATTCTGTTCAGTACCTGTGACTGTTGTCATACATTATTGCCATTCAGTCTCAACCTCAACATCACCTCTTCAGGAGAATCTCTGATGGCTTCCAAACTGAAGTACCCCTCAGCCATGGTCATATAACTTGATTCTATTCCATCATAATATTTATCACTACTTGATATTTTCTTGGCTCTTTGGATCTTTGCTGTTTCTTTATCTGGTTTTCTTCCTCCCCTCAATAAATAAGATTTAAAGGAACAAAGGTTACTTCACTCAATATTACTCTGTAGGACTTTAGAAGAGTCCCAACCACTTGGTAAGCTCCTGAAAAACGTGAGTTGCAAAGCGTAAATGAATCCAATAGAAATTCATATAATAAGCATAAAACCAAAAGAGAGGACTTGCCTTAAAGGATCAGGGAGGGAGTATACTATGAAAAGTAAGGAAAGACAGGTGTGGATGACTCTTGAAAAACAGAACCTCAGGCTGTCACTGTGAGTTATGATATAAAATAGATAAAGAAGACATAGGCCGGCAAGAATCCCATAAACAAATTAACAGAGAATTCAAATGCTGTTTAGCTACAAAGGTATTTTGTTACCTCAAATTTCCTTTTTTTTTTAAGATTTTATTTATTTATTTGACAGAGACAGAGATCACAAGTAGGCAGAGAGGCAGGCAGAGAGAGAGGGAGAAGCAGGCTCCCTGCTGAGCAGAGAGCCCGATGCAGGACTCCTTCCCAGGACCCTGAGATCACGACCTGAGCCGAAGGCAGAGAGGCTTTAACCCACTGAGCCACCCAGGTGCCCCACCTGAAATTTCTATAATCAAAGAAATCTGGATAGATGGAGAGTAACACAAAAAACCTCATGCACATACATGGGAAGATACAGGTTCCATGCACACAAGGGAAGCACAGTCATTGCTCAGCTGTACCTCAAAATCTCACAAATACTTCCTATTGAAAACCCAGGGAGGTTCTTTCCAGACCTACCATGTGTCATCATTCATTATTTTACTGTCAGAAAGATCTTCCCTAAGCACAAATTCTTCCCACTATTGCTTTTCATAATCAACAAAAGGAACTTCCAAATATTGCCCCAGTTCCTCTTCATTTCCCAATCCATGCTCATCCTACTCACAGTTTATATCAGTTCTTAACATTACCCACTGTCATCCCATAAAGTGTGAATGGCTGCTCCATTCTAGAAAACCTGGAACAAACCACCAAATGCTCTTCTGAGAAGCTAAACATACAAAATAGTAATGGTTCCAAATTTATTACATTATTTTTATCTCTGTCTTTCAAGGAATACCTCATTGTTACTTCTCCTTTTATTGTACTTTGCATTTTTTATTAATTATCTGAAAATCTTCCTGTTTTTCTCTAAACTTCTCTCTAGTCTGAATGTCTTTGTCATACTCCATTAATATATACCTCCCATCATGCTTTGACCACATCCAAACTTTGCTAAATAATTACCTTTATTTTACTTTAATGTTTGCAGACTGTGCAACATTACCAGACATTCAAGTGCCCTTCCTGGAAATCTGAAAACAATGACACTTTAAGGAGCCTTCGATGACATCCCAGGGAAACACCTTTCTGAATACAGTGTCAGGTATACCCTGGAATACTTAAGCCTCCTTCTTCCTCTTCCTCACCTCCCTTAACCTTCACACTTATTCCAATGATATTTGATCATTCCATTACCCTCCTGGACATCTGACAACATTCACATTTGCACAAGTTCCTTCCTGACACCTTAGGGCAGTATCATCTGAATATGGTGCCAAGCAGACCTTGAAATACAATCAAGCCTCCTTCTTCCTGCTCAACTTCCTCTACCCTAATATTTACCTTCGCAGGCTTGAATCATCACACTTGCTGGGTGTTGACTTTGCACACTGGCATCTATTTGTTGAAAAACCTGTTCAAGTTTCTTGGACGTTGTGGTAATTTTTATCTGGCTTTACTGTTCATCTCTTCCACTGTCACTGTTGTTCAACAACAAAACCAAGATTTACAGCCTTTGATGAGAACAGATTCTGGGGTGATATTAACTTATACCAAAACCTCAAGGACATATCTTTCAATAGGAAGTCTACACTGCATCAAGCCCTGACTCTAGAATAGTTTCATTCTGAGGGCAGACAACAGACAGACTGAAAATCCACATGAATTGGCCTCATAAGATTGATCACATACCCTGCATGGGACACAAAACCCCCTTGTAGTAATCTGGTGGGGAATGCATGACTTGAATCTAATTTGTGAGGACAAATTTTTAAAATTCCAAAGGAATTCCCAAAAATGGGAAGGGAAATGTATTCTTCAAATTATCAATGTCACAAAACATTTTTTTAACACAGAAACATTGTTGGGATATAAAGAAGACTAAGACATCAGGTAATTAAATTAAATATGCCAGGGCTTATTATGGGTGGCTCAGTCAGTTAAACATCTGCCTTCGGCTCAGGTCATGATCTCAGGGTCCTGGGATTGACCCCCACATCAGGCTCCATGCTCAAGAGAGAGTCTGCTTCTCCCTCTCTCTCTCGGACCCTCCTCCCTGCTTGTGCCCTCTCTCTCTCTCTGTCTGTCCCTAACTTAAAAATAAATTTTTTTAATGAAATATGTGATCTTAGACTGGATCATCTACTAGGGGAATACAATTTTGTAAGGGACTTTATTGGATCAAGTACTGCTTTGGGGTTCTTTTTTTTAGAAGAGATTAAACATTGCATCCATATTAAACTTATAAAATTAAAAACTCTACCTTGGTTATGTGAGAAAAAGTATGGAAGAATATACACTAAGGTAATTAGTGGTAAGGAAATAGATCTAATGAAATTTTGGATCTGACTAAGGAGATTAACCATCTCCACTATGTTAATTACCTTGAGGCCACCATCCTGAGAAGTCCCTAGCTGAAAAAATAGTTCATGTGTAAGCATCCTGGTCCACAGACCCAGCTAAATTCCACCTTAATGGCACCCCAGACTAAGTACAAAAACATTCTTGAAAGAACCTCCAAATGATTTCAGCCTCCAGCCACTCACATAGCCCCCAGTGTGGCCAGACGCAAGAAGCAACAACACATTCCTTTGATGCCTTAGCCCAGTATCTCACGTGGAGTTTCTTTAAGCATACCAATGTCATTGTTCTATAATATCTTAGTATTTTGCAGTGGTTCATTAGGCAGAGTAAATAATCAAAATGATTTTTATTCTCCCTTTCTCAGTTGTTTGGTCCAATATGAAGTGACCACTCCTGAATACAACTTTTTCCTTTCAAGTGCTTACTATGACTCTCCTTGGTCACCAATAAACAATTCCTATGCTGACAGATAATTTCTGTGAATGAAAGCAAACATGCAACATGGCTGCATGGTTTCTCAGCCTTATCGACCTTAGCATGTGCACATATCATGCCTCAAACAGGTTGATGTTGGCAGAGTGGCTTTGTTCCAGCCACAGAGGAGACAACTACCATGTGGACTTTATCAGCTGAACTTTATCACTTTCTCTCTGTGGTCCTCAGTTTCCTATCAGTTAAAAATGGAAATAAGAATGTAAAAGCAGCTATTCTCTCAAGTTAATGTCTGATGAAGATCAGGATAAAAAAAATTGTCTTTGTCAGATAAACTCGAAATGGATAAAAGACCTCAATGTGAGACAGGAATCCATCAGAATCCTCGAGGAGAACATAGGCAGTAACTCTTTGATATCAGCCACAGCAACTTCTTTCAAGATATGTCTCCAAAGGCGAAGGAAACAAAGGCAAAGATGAACTTCTGGCACTTCATCAAGATAAAAAGCTTCTCTACAGCAAAAGAAACAGTCATCAAAACAAAGAGGCAACCCACGGAATGGGAGAAGATATTTGCAAATGACAGTACAGATAAAAGGTTGATATCCAGGATCTATAAAGAACTCCTCAAGCTCAACACACACAAAACAGATAATCGTATTAAAAAATGGGCAGAAGATATGAACAGACACTTCTCCAATGAAGACATACAAATGGCTACCAGACACATGAAAAAATGTTCATCATCACTAGCCATCAGGGAGATTCAAATCAAAACCATATTGAGATACCACCTTACACCAGTTAGAATGGCCAAAATTAGCAAGACAGGAAACAACGTGTGTTGGAGAGGATGTGGAGAAAGGGGAACCCTCTTACACTGTTGGTGGGAATGCAAACTGGTGCAGCCACTTTGGAGAACAGTGTGGAGATTCCTCAGGAAATTAAAAATAGATCTTCCCTATGACCCTGCAATTGCACTGCTGGGTATTTACCCCAAAGATACAGATGTAGTGAAAAGAAGGGCCATCTGTACCCCAATGTTTATAGCAGCAATGGCCACGGTCGCCAAACTGTGGAAAGAACCAAGATGCCCTTCAACGGATGAATGGATAAGGAAGATGTGGTCCATATACACTATGGAGTATTATGCCTCCATCAGAAAGGACGAATACCCAACTTTTGTAGCAACATGGACAGGACTGGAAGAGATTATGCTGAGTGAAAGAAGTCAAACAGAGAAAGTCAAGTATCATATGGTTTCACTTATTGGTGGAGCATAACAAATAATATAGAGGACAAGGGTAGATGGAGAGGAGAAGGGAGTTGAGGGAAATTGGAAGGGGAGGTGAACCATGAGAGACTATGGACTCTGAAAAACAACCTGAGGGTTTTGAAGGGGCGGGGTGGGAGGGTGGGGGAACCAGGTGGTGGGTATTAGGGAGGGCACAGATTGCATGGAGCACTGGGTGTGGTGAAAAAACAATGAATACTGTTACGCTGAAAATAAAAAAAAAAATTGTCTTTGTCAACTGAAAATCATATATAAATAAAGCAATATGTTATTTTTTCTTACAAGCTAGCACTCTCCAAACTGACCTAGAAACTTATTTTTTTACTATAATCACAATCAAAATTACTGTAGCTATATTTTTAGAAAAGTGCACTGTTCAACCTTTGTCCTCCTTGACTTAAGTTAGTGTAATCAAGATGCAGAACCTTCACAAGGATGCCTTCTAATCTTGGCACATGCAAGAGAAATAGAGGAATGATCACAGGACTGTCAGCAAGAGACCTTGGGTCTTGCCTCGCCAAGGCTCCAGCATGCTGCACTCAGGGGAAAAGGCCCATTCCACTCCTCAGCCTCAGAGTCCTCATCCATTTCCTCTTACACCTGTAGCAGCCCAGCATCCCTCAATCCATAGCCCCCTTCCCTGCTATAATGTTTCTCCATGGAATTATACTATTTAACATTCTAGGTTTTCTTATATAATTTATTTATTGCCTCTTTCTCCTGAAGACAATGTAAACTCCATGTGGGAAAGCATTTTTGTCTATTTTCTATCCTCAACTCTAAGAAATCCCCTGATAGATGACTCACCTTGTTTGTTAAGGACACAAGTGGATGAGGAATGAGGAAATCAGATTAGATGATCTGAAATCTACTGTCTTAACCATTTGAATCCTTGATTTAGTCATGTGATAATTTCACTATGTAGTCTCATTGCCCAAGTGGACTATAAATATTACTTCCAGGGGTGCCTGGGTGGCTCAGTTGGTTAAGCAGCTAACTTTTGACTTCAACTCAGGTCATGATCTCAGCATCATAATATCAAGTCCCACATGGGGGTTTATCCTCACACACTCTCTCTCTCTCTCCCCTTTTCAATAAATAAATCCTTTTTAAAAAATTACTTCTACCATCTTGTGAGCTTAACTGGAGCATCAATGGTCAGACTGAAAGAATTTCTGATACATGAAAATAAATTCTATGTTAGCTCTTAAACTAGAAATAGATCCCAATTTTCCTATTTATGTAAAATTTATCTTCCAATGTATACTAAAATTGGTAGAAAACAGAGATCATCTCTTTCTCTGTAGACCCAAAGAGACAAGGTAGGCAATTTGATACTAGGGCTCTAGTCACTCTCTGAAGGAGCAGTAATGAGTCCCAAATCTTGGGACTCATTCCCTCTCCTTGAGTATCCTAACATTTCAAAGAAGAAAGAACATGGTCACCCTACTCAGAACCAGAGAGCTGGATCAGATGCTTTTTCTAAGTACTCTGTTTCCCAAAGCGCCTTAAGATTAGATCAGAAGGTTGCAATCTATCCACTAGGCATTAGAAAAACTCATTTAAAGAAGAATGGACAGGGTAAGTATTGAGTTCTTGCTACATGTCGAAGGCACATTGTTACCTGTGGAGAATGGGGAACAGTTGTTCTTCCCTGCTGAAGAATAGGACAAGAGAAATGAGATAGTGTTTCAGCAGAATGACGTTCAGACTAAACTCTAGGGGGACGGCCAGTAAAAACTGTAAAACAACATGGTCATGATGACTGAACAAGATGCCATGGTAATTGCTGCTTTGGAATGCTTGCAAACTAAAGCAGGTTTCTCCATAGAATTTAAAGGGTTGTGAGTTCAGAACAACTTTAGGGATTCATGGCATTGAGGAATGTACTTAAAAGTGACACACACTTGTTGCCAAGGAGAACTGGGAGTGGAAAATGGTGATTTATCACAGATGATGAATTTTCCAGGTCTTGCACAATGAAGAAAATTACATGAAACCCCTTGCTCCCTCAATGGGTGCCTGTAAAGAGTGCCTGTAAAGGTGCTGAAATAGGAGGTACAGCTGAAATGATGGGGTGTCTCCATATCAAATGGGACAACATTAAGAGAAGTGGTATTTTGTTGGACATGAACTGCGTGTTTGTAGGTGTTGGTGAAGGAATACAGAGGCAGTAGGAAAGAGAAAGGTCAACTAGGTCCTTTTAGACCCCAGGCTTGGGCCCCAGGGTCAGGCCCACATCCCTACTCAACCTGTGGACATAAATGATCATTACTTTTACTGCTAATTTTTACTATTGTTACACATAACAATAATTATTATTACTGATGCAAAAAAACATTTTAAAGACAAATGCCCCTCTCGTGTTCTAGCCACTATTCCACATACTGGTTAGTAATTTTATAAATGCCTGAAGTTTCCACAACATTGCACTAAGGAGAATGTTTTTAATTGGTTCTGCCGGTGGGATATCTCAAAGTGACTATAACAGTAATGGAAATGATTGTCTCATGGGCCTGGGAAGGTTATAGAGAGAGCTGTCTTCAGCTGAGGCCTGAGCTTATGCCTCAAACAATGGGATCAAAGGACTCTGTTCATTTCTTGCCTCTGGTTCTTTGATGATGGTTCTATTTTCAGTGAGTTTTGCCTTTTGTCCTTTCAGAAATGACTTACACTCAATCCTGGGGTCAAATCTTCCCTCACTACATATAACATGAAGCATGACTCTCTTTACTCTATTGCAATACAAAACTACTGGGCTTCAGTCTGTTGGACCAACCTAAGTCACTGCCCCTCATGCACCCCTCCATTCCTGAACAATCATCTGTGATTGAAGATTTGAGACTCACTCATTGGTTTGTTTAAGTTACAGCCACAGACTCCACCCTTAGAGACCTGGGTAGATTCAGCTTTCCCAGAAGCACAGCAGCCATCTGGAAATACATGGGTGTATTAAATGTTAATCAGAATAGGTTTACTCAGGAAAGGGAAAATTCATCTTATACAGCTCAACTACAAAATATCAACAGAAGACAGTTCACATATTTTGCAGTGTGATCCTAACATGTGGGACAGGTCTCATTGGTTGCACATTTGCCCAAATGAGGAAAACAAAATTTGAATTATTATGTTCAAATGTCTAAGACCTGTCAGGCAGTTAGGAGGGTTCAAGGACCCCATCTTTAACTAGCCATACCTGTGAGTGGTTCACAGACGTGATCATCCTAAATAATAAATCGTCCAGTACTACTTTTTCTTCCAGTTTTATGAAGAAACAAATAACATAAAACACTCTGTAAGCTTAAGGCAATCAACATTGCAAAATGATGATATATGTACTAACATTGCAAGGTGATTACCACTATCATGTTTAGTTAACATCCATCACCTCACATAGTTGCAATTTTTTCTTATAATGAGAACTTTTAAGGTCTACTCTTTTGGCAATTTGCACCTAGACATACAGTATGGTTAACTTAGTCACCATGTTGCCAATGATTCCCCAGAACTTCATTATCTTATGGCTGGAAATTTGGAACTTCTGACAACCTTCATCCATTTTTGACCTTGCCTCTGGCAACCACAAATCTGTTCTCTGTATTTGTGAGTTTGGTATTTCAATTTTTATCATTCCATATATGAGTGAGATTGTACAGTATTTATCGTTCCCTGTCTGACTTATTTCATTTAGCATAATGCTGTTGAGGTCCAAAGAGTTTGTCACAAATAGCAGGATTCCCTTCTTTTTTATAACATTTCCTTAATACATTCATCCATCAATGGACAATTAGGTTGTTTCCATGTCTTGTCTAGTCTATATAAAGCTCCAGTTAACATGGGGGTACAAATATCATTGAAGACAGTGATTTCCCTCCTTGTGATAAATAACCAGAAGTGGTTTGCCCAATCATATGGTAGTTCTAATTTTAATACTTCATGAAAACTTTAACCGTTTTCATTGTGGCTGTACCAACTTTTATTCCACCAATGTTTCACAAGGGTGCCCTTTTTTCCCACATACTCAGTTAACACTTATATCTTGTCTTTTGATACATTTTACAATAGGTCTTCATATCTGGTCATAAATCTGATAAAGTTTTACAAATTTCTTCCTCCAGGATTTCTTTCACTATACATATAAAATAAACCTATCAATTTCCACAAAAAATACCTAACAGGATTTATTATTAAATTTTTCTCAAAGTATATATCAGTTTGAAAATAATTGACTTCTTCACATTATTGTGTCCATAACCACAATCTTTACCTCTGATCTGAGGTTTTCTTTAACTTATGTCAATAATATTCTCGGTTGCTTGGAGAAGAGCTCTGAAAAAGTTTAATAAAATATGTTCCTAGCTATTTCAAACATTTGTACCTTTAATAATTTCATTTTTAAATAAATTTTTATTGCTTTATTTCTGGTAAGGCAAAAAAGAAAAGGAAAAATGCTTTTGTACATTGACTTCATATCCTGGTGTGTGACTAAATTTTATTAGTAATCCCAATTAATTACCTTTAATTTTCTATATATACCATATGTTCTTTAAAAATAATACTAATTTTATTTCTTCCTTTCCACACCTTCTACTCCTTTCTTTTTTCCTGCTTTCTTGAACTGGCTTAGACATTCACCACAATGTTGGATAAGAAGGGTTATTGTAAGCAACATTCACCATAGTCCATATCAGACAAGAAGGGAAATACTGTCCCAAAGCTAGCAAAAATCTTATCACATGTACTCAAATGATATTATGTCTGGGCACACTTAGGAGTCTGAAATCAACCATATTACGTCTCTATTTTGCTGCATAACAAATAACTACAAATTTAGTATGGTTTAGGAAAAATACACATTTTTTATCTCACAAACTCCAAGGTGAGGGATTCAGACACTAACAAACTGAGTCCTCCCTATGTGGTCTCACAAGCCTGCAAACAAGTTGTCAGCCAAGCCTTGTTCCTTTCTAGAGCTCAAGATCTTAATCCAACTTCACATGGTTGTTGATAGAATTCATTCCTGAGATTGTAAGACTGAGTCCAGCTTCTTACTAACGGTAGGATGACCATGCCACTTCCTAGATGTGAACTGCATTTCCATGCCACATCATTCTCTCCATTAGCACCACATAACATGAATATTTGCTTCTTCAAAGCCATCAGGAGAACCTCTCTCTCCAATCTATGAACAAAGCATAATCAAGGCAGTGACATAACATGACATTTTCCATGCTCTATTAGTGAGAATCAAGTCACGTGTGCCATCTACTCAAAGGGAGGATTATACAAAAGCATGGATCATTGAGGCTCACGTTAAAAATGTGCACAATGCACAATGAAGTCTCCTAAAGGTGAAGTATGTTTTCACTGTCATTCCACATTGGAGCTTTTCAAGGAAACCTGAATAGCTACATCTCAAAACTCTACAGGAAGAATCCCATCACTAAAAGAGAGTGCTTGAAGTCCTAGACTCAGCAATCAGACAACAAAAAGAAATAAAAGTCATCCAAATTGGCAAAGAAGAAGTCAAACTAACCCTCTTCACAGATGACATGATACTTTATGTGGAAAACCCAAAAGACTCCACCTCCAAATTACTAGAACTCATACAGCAATTCAGTAATGTGGCAGGATATAAAATCAATGCACAGAAATCAGTTACTTTTCTATATGCCAACAATTCTGCTGTAAAAAATGAAATTAAGGAATTTATTCCATTCACAATAGCAACAAAGACCATAAAATACCTACAAATAAACCTAACTAAAGAGTTAAAAATTCTATACTCTAGAAATTACAGAACACTTATGAAAGAAATTGAGGAAGACACAAAAATATAGAAAAACATTTCCATGTTTTTTTCATGATGCTCATGGATTGGAATAAACACTGTTAAAATGTCTATCTTGCCCAGACCAATTTGCACTTTCAGTGCCATCCCTATTAAAAAATCATTGACATTTTTCAAAGAGGTGGAACAAACAAATCCTAAACTTTGAACCGGAAAAGAGCCAGAATTGCCAAGAGAATAATGAAAAAGAAAAGCAAACCTGGGTGCATCACGTTGCCTGACTTCAAGCTATATTACAAAGCTGTGATTTAAAACAATACTTGTTTTAAATTGGCACAAAACAGACACATAGATCTGTGGAGCAGAATAGAGACTCCAGAAATGGACCCTCAACTCTGTGGTCAACTAAACTTTGACAAAGCAGGAAAAAATATCCAATGGAAAAAAGACAGTCTCTTCAATAAGTGGTGCTGGGAAAATTGAGCAACTACATATAGAAGGACAAAACTGGACCATTACCTTACTATATGCAAAGATAAACTCAAAATGGATGAAAGAACTCAATGTGAGACAGGAATCCATCAAAAGCCTAGTGGTGGGTACTACGGAGGGCATGTATTCCATGGAGCACTGGGTGTTGTGCATAAACAATGAATTGTGGAACACTGAAAAGAAATTTAAAAAATAAATAAAAATTTAAGAAAATACAAAAAAAAATCCTAGAGGAGAACATAGGTAATAAACTCTTCGACATCAGCCACAGTAATTTATTTCAAGACACATCTCCAAAGGCAAGGAAAACAAAAGCAAAACTGAACTTTTGAGACTTCATCAAGATAAAAAGCTTCTGCACAGCAAAGAAAACAGTCAACAAAACTAAAAGGCAGCCCATGGAATGGGAGAGGATATTTGCAAATGACATTACAGATAAGGGGCTGATATCCAAGATCTATAAAGAACTTCTCAGGGGTACCTGGGTGGCTCAGCGGGTTAAAGCCTCTGCCTTCGGTTCAGGTCATGATCCCAGGGTCCTGGGATAGAGCCCCACATCGGGCTCTCTGCTCAGCGGGGAGCCTGCTCCCCACCCCCACCCGCCTGCCTCTCTGCCTACTTGTGAACTCTGTCAAATAAATAAATAAAATCTTTAAAAAAAACAAAAACAAAAACTTCTCAAACTCAACACTCAAAAAACAAATAATAACCCAGTCAAAAAATGGGCAGAAGACATGAACAGACATTTCTCCAAAGAAGACATACAAATGGCTAACAGCACATGGAAAAAAATGCTCAACATCATTAGCCACCAGGGGAATTCAAATCAAAACCACACTGAGATACCACCTTATGCCAGTTAGAATGGCAAAAATTAACGAGAGGAAACAAGTATTGGTGAAGAGGTGGAGAAAGAGGAACCCTCTTACACTGTTGGTGGGAGTGCAAGCTAGTACAGCCACTCTGGAAAACAGTATGGAGGTTCTTCACGATGTTAAGAATAGAGCTACTCTATGACCCAGCAATTGCACTATTGGTATTTACCGCAAAGATACAGATGTGGTGAAAAGAAGGGGCACATGCACCCCAATGTTCACAGCAGCAATGTCCACAATAGCCAAACTGTGGAAGGAGCCAAGATGCCCTTCAACAGATGAATGGATACAGAAGATATAGTGCATATATACAATGAATTATTATTCAGCCATCTGAAACAATGAAAATTCACCATTTACATCAACATGGATGGAACTGGAGGGGATTATGCTAAGTGAAGTAAGTCAAGCAGATAAAGACAATTATCATATGGTTTCACTCATATGTGGAACATAAGCAATAGCACAGAGGACCATAGGGGAAGGGAGGGAAATCCAAAGGGAAAGAAATCAGAGAGGGAGATGAACCAAAGGAGACTATGGACACTCAGGAAACAAACTGAGGGTTTCAGAGGGGAAGAGGGTGGGGGAGGAGGTAACAAGGTGATGGGTATTAAGGAGGGCACACGCTGTGATGAGCACTGGATGTTATACATAACTAATGAATAATTGAACACTACATCAAAAACTAATAATGTACTGTACAAGGGCTAACTGAACATAATTTTTTTTAAACTTGGGGAGTTTACCCTTTCAGTTTTCTAGTAGCAGTTTGTTTTGGTTTGTTTGTTTGCTTATGTCTACATATAAGACTCTTACAAACTTTTCCCTATGTGTTTGTTGTGAATTGTGAAAGGTACAAGAGAGAACTTCTGAACATTTTAACAATCTTTATTCTTCCAATCCATGAGCATGGAATATTTTCCCAAGTTTTTTTATAAGGCTAACATAAACTTGATCCCAAACCCAACAAAAATACTAAAAATACATAACATCACATACCAATCAATATCCCTCAGAAATTCAGTCCCCTATAGTCACATGGGAGGTAGACAAAATAAATAGCTTTAACAAAATATAATATGAAAAGGAAAGCAGTGGATGGAGTGTAACCAAGGAAGGCAAAGTGCAGTAGAATTTGAATTGAAGCATTTGAATGTTAACCAGTGGGATCCACCAATTTAACAGAATAGAGGAGAAAGAAAACACATATGATCTTCCCACCTGGTGCACAAAAATTCTTTTAAAGAATCAAAATACCGTCATATTGAAAAGCAGAGTGAAAAAGAAAACTATAAGTAGGAATAGTGCAAATTTTTTCAGTCTGCTAAATGGCATTAGTAAAACACTACAACTAATTACATATACAACTGAGAAGCCCTTAATGCTTTCCCCTAACATCAGGAATCAGAATTTAGTAATGATCTCTGCTCTTATCACCTCTAGGTGATCTTTATAAAGGTCTTGGCCAGTGCAATTGGCAAAACAAATAAACAAACAGAAAAAGGCTTGTAAGAGCTCGGAAACAATGAAGTAAATTGATTTTCCTTCCAGATGATATGGTCACACACATATACAGTCACACAGACACACACACACACACACACACACACACACACAACATCTGCTAAAAAAAAAGTGATGTCTTAAGATAGAAAGTCAGTGTATGAAGAATCAATTATGTTTTCCACATTTTCTTTTTTTATTTTTTTTAAATCAATGGGAAAATGAACATTTTTAAAACACTCTCTAAAACAGCATGGAAAATGCATTTATTTATTTATGGACAAATTTATCCAAAAATATGCCAGACTTCTACAGAGAAGCTACAAAACATCGATTATACAAATCAATCACCATAAAGAAATGTACATACATTTTGTAGATGTCTCAAAACAAACAATAATTTTAAGGTATCAGTTTATCTATCTTCAATTTAATCCCAAAGAATTGGCAGGCTTTTTTGTAAAAATTGACTAGCCTATGGGGTGACTGGGTGTCTCTGTCAGTTGGGCATCTGTCTTTGGTGCAGGTCCTGATCCCTGGTTACTGGGATCCAGCCCTGCATGGGGCTCCTTGCTCAGGGAGTCTGTCTCTCTCACCCTCAACCTCTCCCCCTACATTCTCTCTCTCTCTCTCTCTCTAAAACAAATAAATAAATCTTTTTTAAAAATTGACAGATTCCACAATGTACATGACAAAGTAAAAACTGATAGGTAACCAAAACCATCTTGAGAAACAACAAAGTTGGAAGAATCACACCACCTGATTTCAAACTGATAAAGCTGTATTAATCAAATCACTGAGCTATCAACTTACAGATAGAGAAATGCATCCATGGATAGAGCAGGGAATCTAAAAATGCACCCACACATATGCACTTAATTCGTTTTTGACAAAAATGCTAAGGCCACTCAACAGAAGAAAAGAAAGTCTTTCAACAACGTATACTGAAAAGAGTACTACTACCTGTTTGATAAAAGAAATAAACCGTGATTCATACATGTTACCATACACAATAATCAAAGACTCGATCGTAAAACCTAACATTATAAATCATCTGGAAGAAGACCTAAAAGTGTATCTTTTTAAACTAAGGGATGCTAACATGTCTTTGACAGAAAACCAAAAGAATCTCTAACTGGAAAAAGAAAATGGAAAAACTGGATTTCATCAAAAACATGATGTTTCATTTACCATCTCAGTCCATTAAATAGTAGTTCCTAGTAGCACTAAGCCTTGTAAAACTGAAAAGAAATACATTCAGGAGGACCAAATGGATAAAGAATTTGGTGTTCCAGACGTTCATTGCATCTCCAGTGTTGCTCCTTTACAAGATGAGCAAATCCTAGAAAAAAACAGGTTCCCAGTATGTACACCCAGTTACAGAATCCTGGGCTACCAAGAGAGGTAGATGTGATCCACTTGCAGATAGCAGCTAATTTCATCCACAGCTGTTGTGAAGCAAAGACTTTCTGTAAATATGAACACATATTCTAGTGCACATTTCATTGCTGGGTTAAAGGGGACTGTGTGCTGTCTAGGCCACAGGGGGCTGACCTGAGCTTCCCCATGCATCTCCTTTAGGGCCCAAGGATGCCCAGGGAGCTATGTCAGCATTTCAATCCTTTTCTAGGTCAAAAATTTTTTTGTATCACATCCAAATGATTTTAATCCTTCCACTGAATTCCTAAAGACATTTCTTATCTGAGTGCATCATACAGGTAGCTTATTTTCCTACCTGCCTGGAACCCATTTGCCTGACAATACATGCAACTCTTGACTACAGCCCCAACAGAGTAATATCTACATGCTTCCCTAGGGACAGGAGCCTAACACTTTGTCGGGTCCTAAATGAAGAGCTTTCAACTCTACTCTCGGGGCCGACTTAACCTTTCACTTTCTCATCAGGATTTCAGTATCAACACATTCTGCTGCAAACTGGCTTCCAAACAGCAACATAAGCCTCAACTCAAGAACTCCCATTGGAAATCCAGCCATCCTTCTTGCCGCACCCCACTCAGTAATGAGACCAGGGATGTCCTTGCAATTCTATTTTCCACCCAACAAGAAGCAACACAACATGCTTGTGTTGTATGGGACTTTGCCTGAACTTCCTCTGCTACAATGCACCTAAAAATAAATTGCCACTCTATGAGTGAAAGTTCCTATTCTGTCCATCCCATATTTGACAGTTTCTCTGGCATTAGCCAGAACACAACAGAAAACCATACATTGCCTGATGCTCTTCATTGGAAGGGCTTCTTTCATCAAACACCACTGAGTTGCTAGCAACTATTTTTTAAATAGACTGGCAGAAGAATATGTTTCAAGTAGTTTTTCAGTTCCAAAAACCAAAGACAACTTTACAAAGAAATCCTATTTGATTTCTACCAATTCTTATTGATTTCTGTTGATCTGATTTCATTGCAGGATATGTATGATGCCAGAAAATTCTATCATATAGTCACATCCTGTGGGATCATGGGGACGACCTGGGGCTGACTCTAAGCAAATCTACTAACAGTTTTGGCTCAGGGTCTGAGGAAAGTCACTTTGTCAGACAGGGCCAACAGGATTTGTAAATAAGGATGATGATTTTGCCAAAATCCCAATAGCCCTAATGGTCTCTGACATTCTTGCTTACTAGCATGATCTGAAAAACATGACATGTTGCAAATTTGAGCACTATCCCTATTGCTCCAGCTGAAGTAGTTTTCAGGAATTTCACAAATGGGACTCACCTGGAATATTAGCTTGCGATTTCAATTACCTTCCAGTGTTCTATGGATATTAAAGTTCCTCCTTCACTTGAGTGTATTCCTCTAAGGAAGGAATGATCACAGCATGTGCTAATTTGCCTTACTGGGCATTATATCCAAATCCTGTTAAAATAAAGAGTGCCTGGATGGCTCAGTGGGTTAAAGCCTCTACCTTTGGCTCAGGTCATGATCTCAGGGTCCTGGTGATGGAGCCTCGCATTGGGCTTTCTGCTCAGCAGGGAGCAGGCTTCCTCCTCTTTCTCTCTCTCTCTCTCTCTCTCTGCCTGCCTCTCTGCCTACTTGTGATCTCTGTCTATCAGATAAATAAATAAAATCTTTTTTTTAACTAAATTATGGCAACATGCTAACATACACACATTTCTCTGTGATGTACAGTAAACATACACTGAGATCTAGTCTATGAAAATTCAAAGTGTACAAAGATGACTCAAACTATTATGGAAAAGAAGGTGTTATCTAAGTCTATGAAGCTGTACCAATCCCTCTTGGCCCTTTGCAATTCCTACATTGCCTTTATGACAGAGATCCCAGATCAAACAATCAGAACACACCTATTTAATTTTCAGTAATTCTCTTTACCTCTTATCCATTAATATGCAAAAATTGTCATTAAAAAATATAACAGATTTAGTGGGAATTAAATTCCAAAATCAATTGGAAACCATTTCCTTATCAAAAAATAAACATGTTGCTTTTCATGAATTGTGCACTGTTTAGTGTACTGCCGGTAAGAATCAGGGCAAGTTTAAACATTCCCACTTAGCAAGTGTGTGAAAACTGGGCAGATGTCCACAGTGGAAAAGACAGCACATCACGAATTGTTCATATAGAATATCCATCCCATTATGCAGTCAGGTGTCAAAACCCTCCAGCCAAAACTCACCAGGAGCCCAACTGTAGCTCAGCAGATTGAGTTCATCATAATTGCAGTGGGAGAGACCATATACATGGGTAACTGCAGACAGGTGCTTAAGCTCAAGGGAGTTAGAAAACACACAGGATTGGGGTTTGTGTTAGGTGATTTGGGGGAGGTTGTAGGGAAACAGGACTCCAATCTGGATTGGATGCTGTCAGGGAGCACCAGCATGCTATGACTAGAGATCTTACCAAATCTTTTCTAGAGGGAGAAGAGACTGGAATGAGGCAAAGCTGAGATAGGTAATGAAGCATCACCACTCACTAACTAGGAAAAAGGGCTAGTTATGTTGTGGGTTTGGCACACTGACATTACTTTTCTCTGCATGCAAGCAACACTAGGAAGACTGATCTTACTCTTTGTCTCCCTTCATCACAGACACTGAGCACCCTTGTCTGCCCTTGGTCTTCTGTGGCTTTGCAGGTGTGCAATGGGAGAACACCATTTCCTAGCCCTCAGCCCAGCTCAGCCCCTAACAAATCTGAAGCCCAGCGATGCCAGACCAGTTCCCAGGTGACAGAGCTGTTTTCCTGCTTCTCACCTCCTAAGTCACTACAGAATAGAGTATAATCATGGCTCAGTTAATAGCAGAATTTGATGGAATCCAAAATGGACATTGTTGCCTAGTAAATGTTGATTAGTGCATTCAAGTGAGAGAAAACTATAGTTTCTATTGATACATCCAAGA